>NC_141228.1:6355000-6735000 GCF_054856515.1 Filicampus tigris | reverse complement strand
TTATGTAAATTAATGATGCCTGAATGTTCAACTCACGGTCAGTGTACCCTGGTCTAATCTGGTCTAAATGTTCTCCATCATGTTCGCAACTCTGCGAAAGTGCCCCAAAACTGTAGTCATTGTGCAAAGTTTGAAGTATAGAGGTGTGGGCAGTTCAAAAAGTCAGTTACACATCAGTGGGTGAGATTAATGTCAAGTCAAGTCAAAACATCCACTCGATAAGTCCAACATATCAAGAGATAAAAGATGCCCATACTGCATCAGTGGGGTGGAGGCACCCGATGTATTTGCTTGTGCTGTGTTACAGGATGTCAGAACGCCCGGAAACCTAGAAATGCATTCTTGTGGTGCATGCCACTGGGCAATCCTCCCATTGTTTACTTTCCATAAAAGTTTGACAAAACAGTCGCGTTCCAAAAGGTATGTCAGCTCCAATGAAACTGAATGATACTGACTCGGGGGAGGAAAAAGTCCTATCTACATCATAATTGAAGAAAAAGATTTTTGAGCCATGCTGAGATCTTAAGTATTGTCACACAAAAATTCATTGTGTATGATCGCAGTAAAACCTGCGTTCTGTGCCGGCGTACGGACGACTGGATGACTAAAGTTTCCAGTTCCTGAACAGTTTTAAAAGCAAGCTACTTGTGATACTGGCTGGCATTTGGTTTGTGAGTAGTGTGACACTTTCTCACTGTGAGTGGTGGGGGGCACAGGAAGCTGGTCTTGTGTTGGTCTTTGTCTTTGCCCTTAAAAGTATAAACACTTAAAAGGCTTCTTGTCTGATGTAGCCTACTTGTAAATGCTAGTCCTTGACCAGCAGCAGTTGCCAAGCTTTTCTGTGCCCCTTGTAAACTTTTAATATGCTGTCAGACCCCCATTTTAACATAGTATCTCACTTAAAGAGGAAGAACACAAATTATTGTATTGAAAATGACCAATAGCATCTGTGGCTTGGGTGCCCCTCTTCCAGACAATTGTGGTGTAATAGTTTGGTAACTGACTTCCATTTTGTCTATTTCATTTGACAGGAACACGGTTATGACATATCCTAGGCATGATGAAACTTTCAATTTTAACACATGATCAAGTCGGAACGAGTGGTGAGAAGGGGAGCTTTCCAACACTGTCACTATTAAACATTGACCATCAAATGTACACACACTGCATATCTTAAATATCTCCCACCCCCACCGGTGTCCAATCGCCTTCGAGGCTTGCCTTGAAGTTGCCACTCTAATCTGTTTGGTCCAATCTGGCATATGCCGCGTTGTTGTTGGCGCCAGCAAATTCTTGTAGCTTCAGTGTAAATGTAACAGGTCTGATGTGCTGTAATAAAACTAGGTTGACATAAAGACACTTCTGGAGCCTCTTGCCTGCAGAAGTGTTTTTGAAAATAGGACAGATGGAGGCCTTGAGACGTTTGTCATTTGCAATGATGTGGTTGAATGGTTGGCAGGAGCCTTTGACCACCACAAATGGGTCTTTGATTGATTATATTGATTGATTTGAATCCTTTCAACTATTAATATTTAACAATGGACTGCATGTCTTTTTACATATCAGCATTAAGTAAAAGCTGGTGTTATCCTTCGCAAATGTTTTGACGTAATGAGGGAATGCGCTTCATACTGTATGAGACTGTATTGTGTTATTTCTGGTTGGTTGTACAGTGCTTCTGTGTTCTTTGTGGCGTATATCTGCACACTCTTGTTTTAGTTGCTTATTTCCCAGGAGTCCATTTACATTGCCTTCCTCCTCAACACGTAAACAGCTCCCTGTGGCCTCTTTTGTTCTAAGCGCACGTTTGGATCGGTCCGACATTGAATCCAACTCAGGTCCGCCTTCGGAATGAATTGTACTGTATGTATCTCACACTCTGTTGGTAGTGTGATGCTTTACCGATTTAGTTCAATGTACGCAGTGTATGAAGTTTCTATGGCAGCCATGACAGATTTCGAATCTCACCTGGAGGCTGTTTGAGAAAGCAGTAAGTGCAATACTGTATGCAAACATGTTGCTCTGTGAGTGAGTGGCACATTCGGCCTCTGAACTGGTTGGCGTCTGTGAATAAATGACTCAAAGACATGTGTGGACTAGACAAACTGGTCTGACGCCTGTTTGCTCTCTTATTATCAAACTCTTATCCTTGGCGAGCCTGTACAGACTGTTATGTTGTCACGACATTCGAATAGCCCTTCAAGGTTTGTTAAGGGTGTGGGCCAAAACTTGCTGAATGTTCCATTAATTACACTCCCGTGTTTCTCGGACTGGATTGTATTTTAGTGAATGTGAGTTGGCTGCACGCAGGGTGTGTTTTTGTGAGGACAGAAGCAGCTTGGCAACCTTTCAGCTGCTCTTGTGCCAAAAGCTACTTTTCTGAAGGGCCTGTGCAGCACGTGGAGCTTTGACTGTGTTATCGTGCCAAAAAGCACAAGTTACTTCACTACTTGGGCTGGAGCCACGGGGGAATCCCTGACCGTGACGCAGGCAAAGGAAGGGCCTTTGCAGTTCTGGGATGCCCCGCAGTTTTGCAAGTGAGCCGCTAGAACAGTTGTAGCGCTTGTTTTCAGTCCATGTCTGACACCGGGATCTGCGCCAGCTGCAAAGTTCTATCCTGTTACTTGTCTGCCTGGATACGAGCTTGCATCTGCGTTCGGCGACATGCTCATGTGTCTGTCAAATCTGATACAATTGCAATTCATAGTGTGAAAGACACACATTGCCCAGTATATCAAATTAGTGTTCCTCCTCTTTGAACAGACTTGTTGGGTGGGAACTTTACATACCGGTATAAGAAAATATCATCTGGCAAAACCAAACCTGGCCCTGTTTCAAGCGCCTGGCCAGCCAATGCCAATTAGGTGATGTAAACCACCACTGATCTCTTATTTGGGAACTGATTCAACGTTGCTGCAACACTGGAATTTTTTAGATTACATGAACAGGAATGACTACAAGTGACGAAGCACATTTTCCAGAATTATACCCCACCGTCTCCACTGGGCTTCAGGTGTCTGTTTACTCACTGCCGTCAGTCCCCTCTGAATACAATGTGTCTCTTTATCATGGCCAATAAAGCTTTCAGAGTAGTGATTCATCTGCAAAATGAATGCGTATAAACTTGGTTCATCTTCCTTGTAGTGCTCTTTGTATCGTTTCCCGTGAGACTATTTTTCCAGATCACTTTCCCTGGCCTCAGGTATGTCTGGCATATGTATTTTAATATTGGGCTTTGATTAAATCATTAAATATCCTTAGCAACAGATTGAGATGAAATATCGAGACACATGCAGGAAACAATGTTGCTGTATCGTGCTGCATCTGCTCACAAGGAAAAAAAAGTTTGTTTTTTGAAGCCACTAATTGTTTATGTTGTTGATTTTTGAAGTGGTAATGGCAGTTTAATAAGCAGTATGATAGCGCACCGTATATTTACTGTTACGTAGGTTAAGTGATGCTGTCAACAAGTTCTTTTTTTGCAACTATTCATCGCATGACGTGCTGTAACAGAACTGTGTAACAAAGGTGTGTGATCACACACTTCATTCATTCTATTACGCCCTTTTGTCTCTGTGTGCAGAAAAACAGCAGCGTAACGAGGCCTGTGATCCTCAGTAAGCCATTTGGTTCTGGATGTCTCCATGTTGTCAACATAAATCTCTCTTTCTTAGTATGTGCCTTTCTGCAAAACAAAAGGCTGGACTCTACAAAAAAAAAAAAATCTAAAAAGAAAAAACAGTCGCCATATATAAACCCAACAAGTTAATCCAGTTAGGGATGTTCATGACATTCCAAATGAAGTTGTACCCCCCCACACAGCCCCTCCCCCTTCTCATACTAGACGTTCTATCATCATAGCGTCTAGAGTAACCGAAGCAGTGTCGACTCTGCGAGCTACGACATGCAGGCTGTGTTCTCAATCTCTTTTGATGGCAGCAACCTTTTTAACACAAGAGGAATTTAGATGCCTCTCTCTGAGGGAATACAACTCACATTGTAAACAAAAATGTAGAAAATATTAGTCACCATGGCCCATTTTAAAAGCCCTATTTGTATTAGACGTTTATGGTAACATTACATTCAATACTTCAGGAATAATGTCTCATGATTAAGCTATTCATTTTTTTTTTTTTCAAATTGCAACGTGATCAACTCTATGTTGGTCAAATTGTTACAATTGAAGAAAAGTGAAGGGACAGACTTCCACTAAGCGATATCATCCCATTCAAAATAGGCCAACGTCAAGTGTGAAATTATTGCCAAAAGAAACTGGTGCGAAGTGCTTGACTTGAGCTGACGTGATCGTTTGCTTCAGAGTTTGCTGTGCCGCTCAAGCTGTCATCCATCCGATTGATATTTGCTTTCATAGTGCTACAGAATGAAGCCAATGGTTAGGTTCTCAACAAGGCGCGGTCAGTATCTACCAGCGCAGCAGTCAACATAAACGGCAGAACATTTCATCTGAAATCAGCAGGACATTTTGTTTCTCATTTATCTGATGACACTCCTTTTGTTTAATGTTCTTGCCTCAGGAACTGATTACAATGTTTGCCTCTTCCCATATTATAAGTATTGCATATTGCGTAGCTGTCCTGTGAAAAACACCTATGTCCATTTTTTTTTTCAATTTTCTCATTTTTACGCGAATGGTGTTTCCGCATTACAGACATCGCATTAACGTGAAAATTTAAAATGTTTCCAAAATTGGACATAAGTGCTTTTCATAGGAAAGCGATGATATATAGACGGGAGGAAAAAATCATTCTTTTCAATGAAAGTAAAAGGTAACAGTCAGCAGTGTATAAGTTAGTGCAAAACTAAATGCCGACTATACTATACTTTCATGTACTTCATTAGGTGGACAATGTGAGATATTATTCATCATATGTCAAATAATACTCATTTGTACTATTATTGCTAGTATTATTAATTTGATTTTGATAGCTGATTTCAACATATTTATGTCGGTTCTAATCACATTGCCGATTTGATTCCTTTTTATTGTCATGACCTTTTCCATTCACTTTTTTTTACTGTAAATGACACACACATCACGCTCACTATTGTGAGCATTCCAACAAAATTGCTTGCACTGATGTATGCTGTAGTCTTATTTCCCTGCCCTGAAGTTGATCACAGGATTATTTTTGCTGTATGCCCATTTAATTTCTAGAATAGCTGAGGCTAATCAGATTTGCCTCACTGTGTTGCTGTGGCGCATTGGAAGAGGTCAGTGGAAAGTGCGTGACCAGCCTGTGCGACACTTCCTCAATGATCTTGTTGTTGGTGCAGCCGAGCTCAATGGAGCCTGTGTTATTGCCATGCGAGGTAATACTGCAAGGAATGTGAGAGAGTGATGACCGACTTCTTTTGCCTGTGTTGTTTTTGTGACTGTAATGGAGGATCATTAGTGGCTACTGTTTGTCTCTTAGTATGCTTGTTTTTACACCAATTCAACTTGCACCCTGTGTCGAACCGGTTAGTTGGCATCGTTTCAAACTTGAAGTCGACTGATCACTTATCAAATCTTACGTCTTATAATTGGCCAATTTACAGAGGGCTTTCCACTTGCCCATCTGCTGCCGTCACCGGACTGTAACTGTTTGGCAGCAAAATCTCGTCATACATTTACACAGGTTTGTGTCCAAAAAGAACCTGGTTATAAATGAGAATAGCGGTTAGCCTGACTAATTTAGGCTATTCTGATTGCTCCTAGTCTTAAAATAGCGGGCACAGCAAGGAACAAAGCCAGTGCACAATGTGAAGCTTCCATCCTCATTGCCAAAATGTTATGTCAAATAATTCACGAGTCACAACTGTGTCTTAGTGAGCCTTATCTGTATCACAGCACGTCGGCACCCTAGCACACATTATGCTGCTGTATATACAGTAAAACAAGAAAGACTCACCGGTTTTGTTGAAGAAAAGCATGTGCAGGACTCCCACAAGACTTGTGTTTCTATGCTTGTACATTGAAATGCCCTCCCATGAAACTGGTCCTCAAAAAGGTTGGGGACAGCTGTCCCATGTTGAAAAAATATCAACTACATCCTCGGTTCATCAACTTTGACTCGACTTTCATCACATTGTAGCAAAAAAAATCTTTAGTTGTTCAACCTCTAATTTACACAATTAAACACATTTAACAGTGTTGGCATGCATTTTTCATCACATTATACAATAATCAGAGCCGTCTATCCATCACTGACGGTTGACGAATGACGGGAAATATTTTAAAATAGACAGAATCCCCATTATTTAGTCCGCCATCCATCTGCAGTCCGTCATTAGTCTATTTTTGGTGACGAGTAGAGGTGAGCGATATATATCGTTAGCGATATCATCGTCAATCTTGCCTACACGATGTGTAATTTTACATTATCGAGTATTGATACTGCCTCGAAGCGAGTCAGCCGACGGCCGCAAAGTTGGAGGAAATGCTGAAAAATCAGTGCGCATTGACGGCAGAGGAGGAGGAAGTGATAATCATTCGTCGAATCAGCGGGCAGGACCCGGTCACGTGACTCTGTCCGCACTGCAGCCGATCTATGTTTCAAGTATTGAGGAGTGTCCAGCGGGGAATAATAGCAAGGCGCGAGTCCACGTCGTCCGTAGTCTGTAAATGGTTTGGAGTTGACAAGACCGACGTCGGTGGAAATAACATTGTTAGATGTGCCAAAACGGTCACCGTGAAGAGCAATTCTGTTGCACCACGAGCGATATGGTTTACGAGGAAAACTTGGCGACCGCACAAGCACACTTAACAAAAGGTTTAACACACACACACACACACACACACACACACACACAGAGAAAACAGTCGCCGAGTTGAACCAACATCATCATTCATAACTCACCTGTTTTCCCGAGGCACGTTGCACAAACTACGACGGTTTATTAGTGTGACGCCAGCATACAGCCAAACATGAATAAAGTCACAAGTCTACATATCACAGCAATGAATGAGTGGGAAAATGCACTTTTCTGTAAATTGCAGTTTTGTTATTCAACTTTATTCTGAATACGTTGGCCAGAAATGGGTATTGTCATGACAACGTCTTTTTTTTTCTCGCGCTGGGTCACACTTCGTCACACGTCACATATCAAATAAATACATTTTTTTCTCATTCTGATTCCTCTAGTAGTTGGCAGTGGTACGTACACCAGTACCTACTGCAGCTCAAAATCTAACATCATTATGGAATTACACCACAGACATTTAAACGACATAAATACAGTATTCCCAAAAATCTATGTAAGTCTGTACATTATTTTTAGTTTTGTATTGTTAAATATTGTCGTAGAATATCATTATGTTTTGCAGAAGCTGTATTTAGCAATTTAAAAGAGATGTTGTTCACAAACGCTGTCTATCCACAATTGGTCTGTGAAGTAAGTGTAGATTAAAAATATTTTTTGTAGAATCTCGTCAAATTATCGTTATAGAGTTTTTTTTTTTAAATATCGAGGTATTTTTTTGCCCATATCGCCCACCCCTAGTGACGAGGATTTGATGGGGGACCAGGCTGTGAACAGTTTCCATGGCGCAGTGGTTCACTCTTTCTCTTCAAACCTCGCGGGAGGCGGGGCTGAGGGGGTTTCGCAGGTGCTGGTGAAAATGTAGTCGGACTCGCCGATGGACGCCTGTTTAAAATTAGAGGCGGACCAGTCTGTAGACGGGTACTATTTTATTCCCCCCGGAAAAAAAGGCGAATGACAGACGACGGAAGGGTACCCACGCTGCAGACGGATGACGAATAACGGACGCTCAATTTTTAGCAAAATGCCCAGTTCTGACAAATAATAATGAATAAACAGCACATTTGAGCAGATTCTTTGATCCTTCCTACCCATGTGAGAGAGAAAGTGAGAAAGAGAGAAAACATGTACCCTTCTTTAGTGTGACTTTAGCCAAAGGGAAGAGTTCAAACCTGTTACTTAGAATAAAGTAAATAGGGCCTTGTGTACTCAACCTACCAGTTATTTACATTCTGGTTCATTATCTTTAAAGATATTTCCCCTGAATTCCCCTAACGCTAATATGTACTGTTTAATTACCTGGGAGTAGAGCTGTCAAGATTAGTTGAATAGTCACGCCTATGTTGACGATCAAAATCGTCGACAATTAATTTAATAGTCAATGAATCGTTTATTTATGTATTTATTTATTTAACACTTTGTTTGCGTATCTGTAACGCGCATGCACAGTAGCGGGTATCTGGGTCATCCGTGATGTAAACAGGAAGCACTACGGCTAAAGCAGCGTGATGGCCAACCGGTGTTAACAACAGCATCCGAACGTTAGGGCGCATTTCACCAAAAATACTACGACAGGGATGGGGACGGTCATGTCTGGAAGGTAGCCTGAGGACACACAGGTAACCAACCGTGTGTTACAGGTAATGTTGATGCGCTAACACATTGTACTGTCTACTATGGATTATGGTTCACCTGTTATCTGAAGCTGAGTCATGACCCGATCCCTGAGCAACTGCGATGTCGACGGAACGTGGCATACTGGCCGCCCGAAGAAATGGACAAAAATGGATGGATTTTACTGCTTAATTCGTATTCCACAAACGCAATATTAATCAGAATGATGTGTTTCAACTAGTGGGGCTAAGGAAAAGATATTATTGGAAAGAACATTTTGGGGTTGACTTCCTCTTTAAAGATTTTTTTTGTTTGTTCGTTTCAGGTGAATTCCTCATTTTGAATTTGTAGATCCATTTACTACTTTTAAATTGTGCATAATAGTGAAGCAAAATAAAACATTTTGGAAATGTAGGTTTTGTAACACATGCTCACAACCTCAGTGTTTAATGATAATTTTTTTTAGGATTAACTGGAAACAGTTATAATTTTTATGAAGTTTCACTTTGAAACCTCTTATCAAAAGTTTGCCTTTTCCGTCTCTGCTTTTGCTTTTGTCATACAAACAAGTGGCCAAAACAATATATATATTTTTTTATCTTAAAATTTGATTGTAATTTGATTGGGCTGAACAACCTGAATGCTGACCACAATTGTGGCTTTTTTTTTTTTTTCTCCCACACCAGTTGTAATCATCCAAGTGCCTCAGCCCATCTCAGATTTACCTGATATAATGGAGCCTTCAAACTGGGCACGCCACAGATGGCCTCATTGTTCAGCATCTAATCACTGACACCATTTGTCACAGAACTGTGCTCTATTGGGTTTGAAAAAAAAAATCAGACCAAGAGCCGAAAGCCGGCAGTTCTATCTTTTTTTTTTTTTTTTTTAATTGGACTACTACAGCATGTCCACATATTGTAGCTACTGTAGTTGTCAATATGCAATTGTAGTAATGGTTGCACATAAAAGCATTCATATGTTTACAATGGGATTGGTTTGCTGAAATTTACTCTACAATTCAGTAATTAGGATACTAATTTACTACTTTATTTCTCGCAAAGTTTCTGAAAAACGCATTGTATAATTTTAAACTTTCCCTAGGCTGTTATTTCTGAGTGGCAAATGCTAGCAAGCGGTATTCACGTTTGACGTGAACATATGCACAGTATGTGCTCAGTGCGTGCATGTGAGGAGGTGCAGGCCTCTTTATCTAGTTGGAGTTAGACCCTTAGCTCAACTTCTTATCAGAATGTCCTGTTTGCTTAGACCTTGCAATCTTCTACTCAAATGTGGGTTAAAAAAAAGAGGATTAGCCCATTAGCTGTCATCGTTTCTGCTTCTTTATCCGCGTGGCTCCTCCCTAGCCCCATATAGGAACCTACCACCTATTACTACTAGCCAGCATCACTTGAGCCAATTAAGGTGTTAGTGAGGGCGCTGCATGTATGAGGACTGCTTTTTATTTTAATCTCACACATCACATATCCTAGTATTTTTTATTTTTATTTATAAAAAATACTGTTGTACTGTATACTGTATATCACTGATATACAATAAATCTGTATTTTCTCAAAGTTGGAAAGTATTCAGTTAGATCTATTTTCGGTCAAAACAACATGAGTCGGATCATATCTAAGAAGCAAATACAGTGCACCGTTTCCTTCCTTGTTTGTGAATTGAAAGATTAATCAAAATGAAAAAGTCAAAATGTCCGGGTTTGGACTGAACAAATAATTGCATTTGCAATATACTCGTGATATGATAATTGCAAAGGCCGCTATTTGACTAGTCCTTAAGAGTGGGGGGGGGGGGGGCATTTAGGTAGAGGCATCAACGCTGCGCTGAAAGACTGCCGTGCTGGGTACACCTAATTTTTGGTGCGTTTTCTGTCTCACGGCCTCTTAGGGAAAAATCTAGCATGTTATTTTTTGCCTCACGTGGTAAAAAAAAATCAAATAAAATCACCGTGTGCACTCTACTTGACCAGAGAATTCCAAACACATCTTCCAGTCAAATTAACTTGAAACGGCAGCCCGCCTGCAAAGTTGCTCATAGTCACACATTAAAAGAATAGATTTTCTGTATGTGACCAGATTTTGTATGGACCAGTTTCATGAATGAAACTGAAGACAGATATAATGATCTTACTCTTTTTTTCAAATTGATGAGGCGTGGCCATTGTCGTCGTCACTGCAGCCACCGCCGTTTGTATTGCCTGCTGGTTCCTATCTATTTTTAAAATCGGAAAATGTCATGTCATTTAAGTACTTTTCCTACACCGAAAGAATTTGTGGTGATTACTTGTAGATGGACTAGCTAAGAAGCACAGTCCACATGTTTACATAAAATGTTTCATGAAACGTGAAAAGCAGTCAGCACATACATGCAGATTTTCCCCTCATCATGTGTGGTAAGTTTCTCATTTTAAAAATTGGTTCAGATCAAAACTGTGTGGGCTTTGAATTCAAATTACCAAGACGTGAATGGATCTCAGGCTGTTTCCCCAAGACCCATCCTGATCCTCTTGTGTTTGGTTTGTATTAGTGGATTGAGAAATGTGAAGGCCAGGTTGTGTTGAGTGGAGCAGGGCAAAAAGAAAAGGGCATGCACTCAGTCGGACAGCTTTCCACGAGAACTGAAGTCAGTATCTAATATGATTTGTCGAGGCACACCTGACCGATCGCTCACGACACAAAGTGGTTGACACTGGTTGGCATTCACTGCCCTAATCTACGATATGTCCACCCACCATGTTACTAAAAATGGGTGTCAAATGAAATAATATGGTAATGTCAGCCATTATGCTAACCTTTTTTCAGCTTCCATTTGGGGAAGCAGGGTTGAACGTATATGGTGGCGCAATGTAATTTACATCATCTAGCATGTAGGAAATCATGAAGGATGAACCGTGGCACGAAACAGAGCGACCACTTCTGCTTCCTCCTGTACAGGAAGAGCCAACATGAGAGAAAAGCTTGAGTTTAGTCACTTCTGTCTTTTCAAATGACTTATAGAACAAATGAGCAGATGCCATGTTGGGGGAGGGGGGGGGGGTCAGAACAATATATTATAGCGTGCATACACGTTGCAGTCTGTTTTCAAGTTAGTCTCATTTGATGGGCACGCAGAGGGCTTTAGAGTGTTCAAAGTTAAGACTTATCTGTGTACAATATGGTTTGTCTTTGTGCGATCCAGTGGTGTTTGCGGTTCCATGTTTAACTCGTCACCTCAGTCAAGCCAAATGCAGCCCGCCTACATTGGTCGGTGCTGTCGACCGTGTGACAACTGCAGACACTCAGCGTTCATTCAAGCTGTAAGAATGCACTGAATCAATATTGAATATCTATAGCCTGCTTGGCTGCATCTGCTCCGTCAGTTGTCACTTCCTTAGCCTTGGAAGGCTCTTATTTCCTTGAATCACATTTCCCAGCCATGTGACATAGACTGGGGCTTTAACGTCTCATTGAAACTGACCTAGCTACTTGACGGTGTGTAGGAAACTGATGACACGTAAACAGAGCTGGGGGTTCCGCCTGTGACGGACCGTTCCGTCTATCCGTCATTGACGGACTGGCAAAAAATAGATTTTTAAAAATAGACGGACTAAGCATAGTCGGAAGCCCCATTTATTTAATCCGTCATTCGTTTGCAGTTCGTCATTAGTCTATTTTTCGCAGCGGGGCTTCGGCGAGCGCGACGAGGAACAATAGTCGTAGTTGTTTGGCGGACAGATTTGAGTGGTGGACCAGGGCTGTGAACAGTTTCCGTGGCACAGTGAGTCACTCTTGCTGTTCAAATAATCATCTATAGTCTATTTTTGCGATGAGGCTTCAATGGCTGCGGCGAGGCTGTTTGTGTATAGAGAGACAGTGGAGACAGTAGTGTGCGTTCAAGCGTGCCTGTATTTCCTCACTCTGACTTCACGTACACCGCCCCTCCATACCATTAAAAGAGGGGGAGGGCGATACCACAGTCCCTATAATAGAGTTTCCCATTGGCCACGGCTGAGGTTTGCAGATTCAGGGTCCTAAAAGAAGATGCATTTAGTCCAGCCGGACATGGAGCATGGAGGCTCCCAATGCGCAGTGAGATTTTCATATGATGAGTCTTGCATTTCGTTTTAAATATCGCGGAGGATGGTGGATGCTAGTGAAAGTTTAGTCGGAATCGCAGACGGAAGCCTGTTTAAAATTAGAGGCTGACCGGCCTATTGACGGGTACAGATTCAGAAAATAGGTCAGCTGTGATTGGTTTATTGTGAGCATTTGTGATGTCATTTTCAGTCGACAGAAGACAAAATGGCCGCCCCCAGGGATGGCTAAAAACGAGTGCATTTTGCTGCTTAACTTATATTCCACAAACGCAAAATTAATCAGAATGCTGTGTTTCAACTAGTGGGCCTGCTGGGAACATATTATTGAAAAAAATATGTTTGGGTTGACTTCCGCTTTAAGTCAAACTGATGCTTCAGTGCTGCGGGCTGATTCATGACTATGATAAGTGGTTGATTGCATCTGATAATAAAGTGTTGATTAATAGAGCAGTGGGGTGTCTGTTGTTCGGGCTGTATAAGAATTGAGCTCAGGGACCAGAGATGGGGGCTTGTTTGAGTCTAGTTATGCGCTCTTAAGTCATGAGAATTGGACTCTGGAGATCTGCCAGTTTTCTTTCTGAAAGGACTTAAGATGCCTTGGAGGAAGACGCCAAACATCCAACTTCTCACGGCAGCATGTAGTATGTTCAGTATACAACTGTATAAGAAAATTGTCCCGAGAAGACCTCATAAATATTCTTTCATTTCTGATCAGTTCAACACAAAAATAAACATTACATATAGGAAGCTATGGAGGTGAAAATATGTTATAACGGTCAGCACAGGTCTTTCCCTAATTTGATTATCCTTCACCGACTAAACGAGAGACAGTCCAAAAAATTTGAGCTTGATTAAATATGTTTTTGATGTGAACACATGAATACCCAAATGTGAATCTCAAGCATTAAAAAAGCAAACTATAGCAATCCAAGTGTTTTTAAAATCGCAAACTGACTGCATGGTTCGAACACTGAATTTACATTCGCACAGGAACTGTGTGGTGTGTCGTGACAGGTGACAATGAAATGTAAATGACAAGCAGCGATAACAGGAATTTCTGGCGTCACAAAGTTCTTCTCATCTCTAACTTTTAGCCATGTGATTATGTGAATGCCATTTGTTGTCAGTTGTTGTGTGACTTAATCTTGAAACTCAATCTTAAACAAATAACATTTAAGATTGCATTAAAAAATAATAATTCCATGTCTGTTCTGTGGCATTTCTCATTTTCCTACTTAATAAAAACGCACCAGTTTTGCATCACTGGGTTTGCAGAAAACTTCCTTTGAGAAGGTGTTTCCCACAGTGCGATTTCAGAATATACAACAAAAGCTAAGAGTTTGTCCTGTGTCTTACTCTTAAATACAAGGCAGACTGTTAGCTGTCCTGCAGAGGGATACTGACTTTTGATTTAAGAAACAGTCCAACGAGGATGGCCCATTTTTCACTCAGAAACTCATTTTTTTCAATCACGAAAATGATATTAGCTTGCATTTTCAATTGTATCAGTTTTTGGGGGGAGAAATCAGTATAGAATTAAATCCTACCAAAACGCCCCTTTCTTTTCAGCAATCACATTCAATCAATCAATCACATTTTATTTATATAGCACTTTTCATACATAAAAATGCAACTCAAAGTGCTTTAAAACATTCAAAGCAAAACATAGAATTATCTTCAATCAAAAGAAAAGATAAATTATTTAAAAGTTGTTGAAAGCCAAACTAAAAAGGTGTGTCTTGAGCTTCCTCTTAAAAATATCAACAGTCTCTGCAGACCTGACATCCTCTGGCAGGCTATTCCAAAGGTGAGGACCAAAATGGCTGAATGCAGCCTCGCCATGCATTTTGGTCCTCACCCTTGGAATAAATAAAAGGCCGGCGCCAGAGGACCTCAGGATCCGCGAGGGCTGGTATGATAAAAGCAAATCAGATAAATAAGATGGCCCAAGACCATTAACACATTTATAAACTAATAAAAGTACTTTAAAATCGATCCTGAAACACACAGGGAGCCAATGCAGCAATTTCAAAACTGGCGTAATATAGCAATGCGCCTCTTATGTGGCACAAATATCCGAATATCATAATTTTTTATATGGCTTGAGGCGGGTATATAGTGTCCATTGTGTGTGGATGTTGTATGATATACAGTGCCACAAAAAAAAAGGCAACATCAGTCCAGCTGTGCTTGATTCGTTTGTAATAAACCAGACACAGTGCATCCAGAGCTGCCTCATCCTTCAAGATGTCACTCAGTGTGCTGAGTGCACACCCTGTCTGGGAAAGGCTAGGACTGTGTTGTATATCAAAGGCTGTTTTCACTCACTGTCTTTTCTTCAGTCTGACTGACAGGTAACTGCCCCACAAACCTCTACTCAACCAGAATCAAAAACATTGTGTGTATTGAATCAGGGATGATAATTGATAACAGTCCTTTATTGACATAAGAGGTTTGATGATACCTACTTTTCATAAGTGTGCTCTTCCAAGAGCAGCTATAACACCACGCCATGTTTACTAACATTGCTTAGTTTCGCTAGTTGGCTCAGACTAATCTTGGGTTTGAGCCAACCAAGCAAATAGAATAAGTGTTCTCTGTGAGTGCTCACTTCCTGTTGTAAAGTCTGCAGTGTTATAGTCTGGTGTGTTTTTTCTGTGAGTCATACCACACACACTTTGTACATAGGACATTAAGGGCCCCATTTTCATTCCAAGTGCAAGCCTAGCGCAAAGCGCAGTCTAACTGTGCGCATGAGTGGGGTTTTCTCCACTAGTTTACTTTTTGTAACCAAATTTTCAGACAGAAACACCCTGGTAAGTGTAGCGCGCAGACCAAATTCACAAACTGAACTAAACCATTCCCCCGGCATGAAAACAACAATGCACCCGTTTTCACGCCGACCGCAGACTACTTCCGGTTACCAAATTGTCAGATGAGTCGGGGACGAGGCAATTCAGTGCGCCGGAACATCCAGACAGGCGCAACATGGCCCCAAACACAGTAGACTAGACATGCGCTGGCTCGAAAATGAAGTTATGCTCGTTTTTACGCCGAGCGTTGTGGTGTGGTGCCAAAATACCAAAATAGGACCCTATGTCTCTGACTGCACTATACTGTCTGCAGTCACTCTATTTCTTCCACCAGGCAGGTTCTGTTTTCTGCTGATTCAATTTTGGTATATATCCAGCAATTTTGTTTACGTATTTAAATCACAAATTTCCTAAATTTCTCATTTATAAACCTTACTCAGAAGGGATTCGGGGTTACAATAGTTTTGGATTTTGCATTATAAGTATTGTGTAATAAAATAAAGTTAATTACAATTCCCAAAATTTTGCTCGACCTTCAATCTTCTGCACGGCCAAACAGTAATACTGAAATAAATATACGTATTTAAAATGAACCCTGAAAGCTCTTGTATGTAGGACATTTTCGCTCTATTGATAGTTAGTTTTATAAACGGAAACTGTAGTTTCAGTTAGTTTTTTGTATTTCTAAGGCTCACTGAAGCGGAGGGCCCCTTGGACGTCTGTTTGACTACCTGGAGCTCACATAAGGAATGGTTTCTGCTTACTATGCTTTTGTTATTTTCTGTATAACTTGGATTGCTCATTGTTAGTTGTTGTCTGTTCAGTTTGTTTTTGTTATATATAAAGTAGAACTTCAATAAAATATATTAAAAGATAAATAAACAAAAATAAAATAAAACCAACTGGCAATGCCAATTTACAAATTATGACACAACAAAATAATTGTGGATTTAATATATACACTTGGTTTATAATCAATACACAGTATATCAAAAATAAGAGAATCATACATAATGCTGTAGACTGAAGGCATTTAATATGAACTTTAAAAGTGTGACTCTTTCCCCAGTAACTACTTGGAGAGGAAATCAACCCAAACATATTTTTTTCAAGAATATATTCCCATCAGGCCCACTAGTTGAAACACGGCATTTTGATTAACATGGTGTTTGTGGAATATAAGTTAAGCAGCAAAATCCACCCCTTTTTAGCCATCTCAGCTATTTTGCCATTTTAGTCGACTGAAAGTGAAATCACAATTACCCAGGGCTCAGGTAACCACCAATCACGGCTCAGCTTCAGAAAACAGGTCAGCCGTGATTGATCGTTACCTGAGCCCTGAGTAGTTGAGATGTCATTTTCAGTCGACAGAAGTGAAAAAATGGCCGCCCCCAGAGTTGGCTAAAAATGAGTGGATTAATAACTCTTATCCCACAAACGCAATATTTATCACAATGCCTTGTTTCAACTAGTGGGCCCGCATAGAACATATTCTTGAAAACAATGTTTGGGTTGACTTCCCCTTTAAGGTACTAATGTTAGCACATATTGTAGAAATAGTAATCTGACGCAATTTTTCTTTGTCACACACAGGTTTTTTTAGTCGATCAACAAGTTCCCGTATCTCTCTGTACCTGTGTTTCGACTGGCAGCCTCACATCCATCTTTGGCTTTTCATCAAGACAAGTGTAAAGTCTCCATCTCAAGAGTAGATCCGCTTGCATTTCTACTCCAGGACAAATATTTTTTCATCCTCATCACCTCCAATATTCTTCAATCGGCTGCGAGCCACTGGCGTGAATTGCAATTGCTTTTTGTGGGCAGAAAGGCCAATCATCACCAGACGAACCCGCAACTGGTGCTCCCTCAGTGGGGGAGGGAGGGGGAGGCAAGGCAGTTTAACACTTGTGCCGCTCCCCACAGAAATGAAGTTGCAGGCCGTCATGGAGAACCTGCACAGGCAGCAAAGGGCCAAGCTGTTGATGGAACAGCAGCTTCAGCAGCAAGCAGCTGTCCAGCGCTCTCACATCTGCCCAGGTGGAGTAGCAGGGGACAACTCTATAAGCAGCCCGGCCCCTGAGACGGAGCAAGCCCAGTTGGTGGCCCTGGCAGCCATGCGTGCTGCGGCGGCCGGGTTACAGAGGGTGTCGGAGCGCAGCAGTGGCAGTGAGGAGGAAGTTGACGATGACGACAACGATGGAGAAGAACAGTACAAAGATATGATGGGGTCGGATGAAGAGGAACAGATGTAAGAATCAAATAGCTAGGTTCATAAATGTGCAGTGGTACCTTCACTTATGTAATTTGTTCCACGACCATGCTTGTAACTGAAATTATTCATACTGTATTTCAACTCAACTTTCCCCATTGAAACAAATAGAAATGCTAGTAATCCATTCCGGGCAGCCAAAAAAACTGTTTTTCATATTGCTGGCATCAGGCAGAATCCTCTCATCTTCAAAAGCATCAACCGATTCCGGTTCCTAACGATTCTCGATTCGGATTCTTAACAAAACAAAAACAAAAGAGTTATTTTTGGACAAATCAAATTAACTTCTCTGTTCTTCAATTTCATGAATTTATTACTATTTGTGAAATTTTCCATGGATTATTCAAAGGGATGTTTTTAACCAGTATATTTGTTTTAATACATTTTTTGTATTATTATTTAGTATTATTTTTCACAAGAGCATTATTTTTGAGAAGTTCAAGACAATACAGTAATGCAGCTGTTACTGAAAACATGCTACTGAACATCAATGGATTGGCTAACCTTGTCTTGCTTTAGAAAGAAAATATATTTGACAAACACAACGCTGCATTTTATGGGCAAGCAAGGGAAGTCTAAGCAATCTAATCTAAGCAGTCTATGTAACCATAGAATGTATATGCATGTACAGTGTTTATGTATAGGTTGCAGCTGCGTATGCTATAAGCTAATTATTAGCTGGATAGATGCATTTGTGTGTGGAACTTATTGGCTCAATGTTGCCATTTGACGTACTTAGCCGATTCTGACTTTTGTGTCATAAGCTGCATGGCGTCAGTTCCATGGCGAGGCTTCGGTCGAATGAGCCGGCCGGGCCGGCCCGGGATCACCGACACCTCGAAGGGCGACTGCTGCCACCACGGCGGCTGCTAGGGAAATCTGTGGGCAGGGCCGAGAGTACGCCCAGAGTCGCCAGGCGCCGCGGCCCGCGCTTTCCGGCCGGTAAAGCGAGCGGAGGGCTGAGCTTCGGCAGCAGGAGCCACTGTGCGCGCACACACTTTTTTTTTTAATCGGTTGTACTTCGTAGCTCTTCTGCGCGGCTAACTAGGAATCGAAACTTAGCACAGACATTCTAAAATCTGAACGGTTCTGGAAGAACCGGAGTGATGGATCCGGTTCCACTCGATGGCCGATCCTCGGTGCCCAACCCTAGTCATCAGAAAGCAAGCCATTGTCAACCCTTAACATGGGTCAATAATTTGTCATTTGCAAATCTATAGATTTATGAAGAATTATAAAATTGTTCAAATTTGGACGTAGGAGGTTTCCGCCCGCGGTGATATGAAAAATAGCACTTCACAACCGTTTTTTTTTTTTCTTGTTAATGATTTCAAGCTTTAATTCAATCAACATCATCTGCCTCTTTCGTAGGACCCATTGTTAGAAAAACGAAATTTTGCAAAACACATACCGGTACAGTATAAAAAGCAGAAACAACCATACCTGTTTAACTGTTAAATAAGCACATAAATTGATGGGGGGTGGAAGATGTGTTCGCCGCTACCCACCATCGTCAGATTGAATCTCACTCGAGTCAGATGAAATGTTTCAACACTAGCAAAAAATCGACGGCGTGACTGGTCGTACGTCAAAAACTCATCAATTGGGGCACTCGCAAGTTAAGTTATGAGTGTGCACCATTTCCGTTTCATTGCTTTTCCAAACAGTATTTTATTTCCAACATCCTCACAGCAAACAAAAGTGGGATGAGGAGGACTTTGAAGGCGAGATGGAGGAAGACTTTGATGACGACCTAGCGGAGGAAGGTCTGCCCACAGGCCACAGTGCTGTGGTGCCTGGGAAAGGTATCCTCCTGCTGCCCCACCGCCAGCTCCACCCTCACTCGCAGATGCTGAAGGCTCGGCCCAGTGTTGACCAGGAGCCCCGCATAGCCATCTTGCCTCCCTACGCCACACACAGTCATCTGGGCCAAGACCACGGGGAATGGACCTACGAGGAACAATTCAGACAGGTAGGACTGCATATCCTGCTCTGTGTGCAAAAATGTTTAGTCGACAGTATATATAAAAGTCAGTTTATTTAAATGTATATACACTATATGAACAAATTGACTCAAGAGGGTGTACTTCAGTCATCTCAATTCAATTCATCTTTGGTTGATTAATGAGAGAAGATCTTTGCTACTTCAGATTAACTCATTCACTGCCATTGAGAAATTTATTTGTCTTTTCACAGTCCAGCCATTCAATCCCAGGAAGTTATTTCTATTTTTTTTTTTTTTTTCACATTTTTTCAAACGTTAGGGTAAAACGGGGTCTGAAAATGCCCGGCAGTGAATGAGTTAAAGTAGCGATGTTTTAAAGTATATATTATATTTACAAGTGTAGCCCAACCGAGTTACAGCTGACCTTTGCACAGCTCCCATCAAATCATGTCACTCTCACACCTGTCCAGGAGTGGGTGGAAGATTCACACCCACTCCTGGACAGGTGTTGATATAACTAAATCCATGTTTTTGTAGGGGTGGGGTTTGTTTTTGTCACCTGACAATTTGAGAAAATATTTAAGATGAAGCATTTGACAATATCAGATTTCCAAACCATCGTATTGTTAGATCCAAATATGCCACAACAAGCACCACAACAGTAAAATAAGTTAAGCGCTGTAGAAAGAGATGGGAGGGTGGTGATGTGTACAACATCTTTACTATGCTGTCGGGTTTTACTACGCAAGTGCTTACTGTAAACATACAAGTGGGCTGAATATCATAAGGGAGGCCCTGGTGGAGTAAAATGTTACGTGTTTACAAGAAGAGATTTAGAACTGACATCAACGAAGTTGACAGGGCTGCTCGCTGTTGATAATCTTTCCTACAACAGCTTTGAAATCCACACTCTTAAAACAGTTGGGTTAAAAATAACACAAGTTTGGGTCAAAAATGGACCGATCCACAAATCGGGTCAATTTGACCCACCTTCTTGCATTGTTTTGTACAAAACAGTTCAAATTTTGGGGGTTATTTTGTACGAAATTGCCTATTTTTGGGGTTGTTTTCTGTAAAACAACCCAGAAAGTTGGGTCAAATTGACCCACGTAGTGAATCTGTCCTTTTTTGACCCAAAATTGTGTTATTTTCAACCCAACTGTTTTTAGAGTGGCACTCACGACAATTATTCTCATATTTATACAGTATATATTTGCACTTGTGCATGTATTTGTCCTACCTGCTGTAATTGAGACTGCTCATTTTGAAGACATTTTATGTTCATAATGGATTTTCCATTACAAATTGACAAACACAGAGATGGGTATTTGTATTGATTTACTTATGTGGTTATTCATTAATTTGCAAAATGCTGTAATCCTTGACCCGTATTTTGTCTTTTAAGAAACTGATTTATCTTACTTGCACCCGCTTCCATATTGAACCTAAACTGCTGGTTATACGACAACTAAACGGACACTTTTTTCGCATACGCGCTTGTTGAGCGGAATCGTAAAACATGTTTGACAGAAAGTAACGTGTCTCTGACAGCTCTTTTATACCAGCGTGCTATTTTCTACCTCCATAAATGTGTACTGTGAGTGTGTAGTATGCAATTGAACGTATTGAAACCAACGTACATGTGCTTCACTTTTACACCTAACCATAAATTCTGTAATTTCAGACGTACTGTATGTCTTGTGATTATAGTGTATGCAGTATAACCCCCATAAGACCTATGCTTTGCTTTCTGAATAGCTCGCCACTCCCTCCAACTTGCTGTCAATGTGGTGAATTAATACACTCGCCCTACAGTTGGCGGTTTCTGTACATCAGGTTGTATATGTTTTTATCATAACATGTCAGCCAGCGGCTCAACTCGCAAGCAGTTGTGTATCAAAACAGCCAGCATCTTGGCTGACAAGATAGTGTTGATTTAAAACTCGACTTACGCAAAGTCACGTTGCTCTGACTGGACAAACAGGGAATGGCATGAGTATATTTTACAACTTGGTAAAAACTCTCCTTATTAAGATCTCAGCCCAACACACACCTTTGCAATAGTGGGACTAAAGTGTTGCTGTCACATTCACACTGGAGTGGGTCAGCCCTGTGATTAGTGCTCACTGCAGATGTGACCAGTGATAATACTGCAGTGTGAATGTGCCATGCCTGTGTGAGTAAAGTTCAAATGACCTACCTGTGATAGTGGAGGCATTTTTTTTCCACATGATAATTCTAAGCTTCTGCTCTGTAGTTTGGGCTGTGATTTAGGTGGACTATGTTTTGTGGTTTCTTCTAATCATGTGAAGGGAAGTCTGTAGTTAAATCTACTGGTAAATGTTTGTGGAATCAGTTTTCCAATACATGCATTTGGTTGGAATTAGTAATCGCAAATGCTTTGTCCAAAGGTTCACTTAACCTGCGGTTCCCCAAAAAATCTGAAAATACATTTTCCATGCTGAAGAGGTAGAATGTCAACATAAATAGAACTCGATTCATTGCCTTTCATACTTATGGTTACCAAGAATATTCTTCAGCAGGTGATCATTTGGTCAGACCAAAACGTGTACTACACTATGACCCACGATGTTGTCCACAGTTTCTTCATAGTACATACATGTGAAATGACACAATGGAAACAATGGCAGCCTGTGTAAAAAAAACATTTGGTCAGGCGCTAAATTTTGTGCTTGTAATTTTAATATCGGTGATCTGAAAGCACTTTGCTGCTCAAATTTTAAGCAACACATAACCTAAATATACTGCTCATTGCTTACAGTACATGATTTAATGTTTAGGTTGAGGCCTTCGGGGGCACTGAGTGGAGAGGAAAGAGTTAAAGCTGTTTAGTTTATTTTTGGGCAGGTGGGTGGAGGCTGCTGGAATGTGCCTGAGGCAGGGTGATAATGTGGCCATTGGAACCTCAAATCCTCAGCAGAAACCTTATGTTCGTCTATCAGTCGCTGGCAGTTGGGAGTGCTTCCAAACCGAACATTTCCCTGTCTTACCTTTAAAGCACATTATTGTAAAAAGCCAATGCCGCATTTCATGTCAGTTGACAGCTCAATTGGGAGAAAAGGAGAGCAAGCGGTGCTAGAAGGGTCAACTCACAGTTTACTGTGAATTGACAGCAATAGGATGGGATTGAACCCTAATAAAAGGATTACAATAAATCCACCAATAAGCCAAATAAAATTGAAAAATACTGAAAAATAAATCCAGGGCAAGTATTATAGCTGGACATGTATGATAGACTAACGGGTTATGAACATCATGGCTGTTCATGTCTTTATGAATTCCATGAGGGCTAGCTAGCAGTAGTCGTGGTAAGGATAAAGGACCAGAAATTTCTAATTTTAAACATAAACACTTCCGGCTCTAATTTCCTGAGCCAGGATTTTCCCAAGCAAATTTATTATTTTTTCTTTTTTTATTCTATTTTCTTTCGAAATTTGTTGACTTGCTGAAATATTTCACAATAAATGATCATTCCTGAAATATTAACAGTATCAATGCTTCTTAGGTAAAGTGGGGAATAAAAGGGGATTGGGGGGGGGTCTTAAGGTTTCGGTTCTCCAGTCCCAGGGACTATTTTTGTTTTGACTGCATGCACGCAGTTGAGGGTGTGTCATTTGCAGAGGTGACCCTCAGTGCTGTCTCAGCCAAAATGTGTGTGCGCAGGTTCAGAGTGTGGAGATGTAAGTCTGATGCTTTCTAACAAGATTGTGTCATTCATTTTAATTCATGAAACGACTCCATTTTGGGCTGGGAAATCGATTGAAATTGGAACTCAGATTTTTGTTTTTTTTTCAAGGTTTATTTTAAGCCCATATCACCCAGCCCTGGTGACCTACAAAAAGAGAGTCCTTGACCCATAATGTGTCATCGGGTTGAGGACGAGCAGATCTATAATGGTAAATAATAGTGTGCAACATGCGTGTACCTCTGAACTATAGATTAACGCAGTGTTTTTCAAACTTTTTTCAGTCAAGGCACATTTATTTCATTGAAAAGATCCCGCGGCACACCAGCAGCTGAAATTGTGAAAAAAAAAAAAGCTTGTTTTAACAAGATAAGTGTTATATTGTTTTTATAAGCATATTTTAACATTGAAGAATGACGTTATGTTATAACGTCTTGAATAGGAATTAAATAAACTCAAAGAGAAAAGTATTTTATAACGTTTCATATTGATACTTAGTGTGAAACATGGGCCTGTTTGGATAGATATGCGTCACTAATTCGCTTGTCTCTAAACAAAGACAATTGGCTACCTGCTGCTGCCACCTGCTGCCGCCTGCTGGTATGGAAGAGTACTACAATGTAGTAAAGAGACGATTACGCTGCCAGGCGCTAGACCGCACAGGCACACAAATTAGATAATTTCCCACGGCACACCTGACAATATCTCGCGGCACACACAGTTAGAAAAACACTGGATTGACAGACCATAGAATCTGGATCAAGACATAGCTGTCACATGCAAGTATTTTGTTGTAGTATGAAGTAGATGTACATTATTTATGTTGACTCGTCTACATTTATTGTCCAGGTTTGTCCTTATTTTTCCAAGGCCTTCCCTGGTCAGTGCAGGAATTCAATCAAGCAGGTGATCTTAACAACAGAATCACAAATGGGTTTTATGTTCACTTTTTTTCCTTTCATTTTGGGTACACTTTTCTTTGACTGATTTTGTAATAGCTTCAGCCCTGCAAAAATGGTTCATGCCCCCTTAATAAGCAGTATTCTCATCAGGCCCAAAAGGTTCAGAGGCCAGGCGGTGCCTTTGAAGTTAGCCTGTGTGGGCCTTAAACACCAACAGCAAGGGCAGATGGAGCCCAGATGGACAGTAAAGAAGGGATGTCTTTAAAAATTCATGGCACTCACCATGATCAGGGTGAGTGGAGGGCATTTGGCATTAAACATTAAATTGCTCAAACACACACACACCCACGCACGCTCACACACACTGTGTGGGGGGATGGGGTTGACTGGGACTACAGGAAGTATAGCTTGAATGAGAGCCAAGGGGGAGCGACACTTATTGGGATTGCCTGTCGTCTTTTGCTGATACAGCTGTCCAATAAGTGCTTGTTGGCTTTGCATTCCACTGAAGTTTGTTCAGAATCCTTCAGATCGTCTTGTATAAATTCAGATGACAATGTCGTTTATGTGTTTTATACATAAGTACACATTGTCCCTGTAATTTGAATTATTACTTAACTCAACTCATGTAAAAATAGAGTGCTTCGAGGTCTTCGGATTACTCAGAATGCATTGCCGGAGTCCATTTTGGAAGTCAAGATCATCATTTGTTATTGTTCGGCGAAGCATAAAGGGAGTTTGCCCGTGTGTGTGTCTTTGTCGGCTGTCATAGTCGGGAGAGGTGCAAAGGTTTCTTTAGACTATTGAAAATATTAACAAACCAGGGATTTGACGCCCGGAAGAAAAGTGAACGACGAAGACGACTTTGGCTGGCTGCTATCAACAGATCAAATCTACCAAACCCTGACTGTTTCCGAATTTACTCTGATCACATTGTCACAGGTTACTTATTACCTCAAATTCGATCGCTGTATTCTCTATTCTATTCTTCTACGGTAATATTTTCATCTCGTTAGTTAGACTACCCTGATAATAAATAAATAAACACAGTAAATTTAAAAAAATAGACCAGAATGGTTTTGTTGTGTTTTCGTGTTAGTCTTGCTAGTTGCCCTGCTAGTCGCTGGTGAGACCACCACAAAAACAAAACAAAACCATGCCGGTCTATGCTGAATTTTTAAGCAGGCTAGGCCTATTTCAAAATAATGAAACCCGAAAAGTGATTTCATTTGGAGCATGTATCTTATTTCTTAAGGCCTAGATACACCAATCTGACGTCGGAGCTCAGGAAGTCTGATTGGTGTAGTGACCCCGTCAGGAAGCGTCTGGTGGCCGTTTCAGCATGTTGAATCGGCGGCGTCAGTCGTGACATTTGGTCACTCTGATTGGCTGTTAAGGCCTAGATAGACCAATCCGGCGTTGGCCAACTGTGACAGACGCTTACCCCCTGTGGCGTCGGGCCGCTCTCGGCACCTCACGCCACAGGCACTATTATAATAGTAATAATAAATGAAATAGAACTTAAAACGCTAAGATAGCGGTTACAAGGTTAATAGAAAAGATAGCACAAATCCTCTTAATTCCTACCATTCCTAATTCCTACCTTTCCGTTCGCAGATATTGACTGTACTGACCTATTGGGAGCTGCACACACCTCTCACTACACTGTCTCAGTTGTGACTGTACAACTTCCATGTAGCTGTATATGAGTCCAATCATAATAAGATGGCAAGTCTTACTACAGCTACAGTGGAATTTTGCTTGTTTTGTAATCTGTGGAGAAAAAAAACTTGACGTGCTAGTAAAAAATGACTACAATTTTGTAATCAGTATTCCAATTTTAGTTTTGATCAGCATAAATATCTAACTCAGCAGATTTTTTTTTCAAATTGTTCCCCAGTGTAATTGATAAAAATCTGAAATCTGACTCTGATCTTTTGGTTTAATTCTTTGACAGATTAATAAATACTAAGATATAAAATTTCCATGAATTAATTCCAAAGTTTTTGGAATTAATCATTACAGTCTAGTTGTCATTTAATTGCCCTTGCACATCACTGCAGTGGTATGGATTCAACAAAAAGAAAACAAAACCTAATGGCTATTGTTTGTGGTGTGAAAACAAAACTGCTGCAAAACAAAGGCAGCGGCTGCACCGGACGACCTGCGACAGTCTTCCTGTTTAGTGCAAGGTGGGGGTGGGGCCGGGGGGTGGGGGCGTGTATACAAGGGGTGCAGCATAACAAAAAGAGGCTAGGTTCGAAGCAACAAAATGACAGCCAATTGGTGTTGAGCTTTGAAGCTGCGCCAAGTAAGTGACTAATGCAAGGTAGCTTTGACAGAAGCACTGTGCGGTATTTGAACCACATGCAGTGTCTTGTATGTATTGTGATGCTGATGCCAAGAAGTGCGCAACAAACTAATACTGGAAACTGGCAACCGCTCAATAAGGAGAGGGAAAGGCAGGTTGAAGTAGGAATGTAATCAGAAATTGAGATGAGTTAGAGTTCAGCGACTTCTTTCTTTAGTTCCTGTATTTTTTTTATTTTACATTTCAACAAATTCCCTGCAATTCCCACACGTGGTTGTAACCCCCGAACACTCTCATAGGAAATGAGGAAATGACCATTTCTTGAGCAACAGCAAGACTCGCAGATTTTCCACATCCTCCATTGTCTTTCCCACTATATTGTGTGACACGTGTATTTTCTCTCCACACAACAAGGGTGCTGCCTGCCTTCTCGCCTTGTGGCCTCGTGTCATAATACAAGACTGGAAGTAGATGTTCGCTGAATGCACAGAGCTGACAAACAAACAAAAGTTGCATCTTCTTATACAATGACCCATATAAAGGCATTCATTTGAACCAAAGTATTGAAATTGCGATGTTGCCGTCAGATGTCCCTGAAAAGCTAGCATGGGTTGAAAGCGTTAAGTCTTGTACAAATCAATTAAGTGCTGGGTCAGACATTGAAATTCTTTGCCAGGCATTTTCAAGGTTGGAATGGCTCTTTGTGTGAAATGTCACTGGACTTGGGAGCAGAAAATAGACATCATGTCTTCAATATGGCTGCTCAATGAAAAGCCCTAACAGGATGAAAAGCACGGTGAACTTTTCATTGTCACCGAGGAACCCATTAGGTGTTGGGTCCATAATTGTCAAGGCAAGGTGTTCAAATTACACGCACACAGGCGCACACATTATTTTCTTTCAAACACACGCACTTACGGCAATGAACATACACCCTTTTTTCCTGTATATACGGTGTGTCGAATACAAATATGCACTTGTCTTTTCCAATGTAGGATTTTTAAGCACGTCTGCCTCACAGCTCTGTTCTGGCTAAGAATCTGGTTCCGGCCTTCCCGGATGGAGTTTGTATGTTCTCCTCATGCTTGCATGGCTTTGCTCCAGGTACACCAACTCCATCCCACATTCAAAAACATGCGTTAGGTTCTCTGAAGACTCTAAATCAGGGGTAGGGAACGCCAATTCCCAGAGAGCCATATCCTGCCTGTTTTGGATCTACCTCTACTACAACACACCCGACGCAAATGATCCACTCATCAGCATGCTCGGTAGAAGTCGGAAACAATCCTGATCATTTGAGTCATGTACTCACCTCTCGCCCACAGTCAGCTGGTATAGGCTCTGCCTCACCCATGACCCTAATGTGTATAAGCAGTATGGAAAACGGATGGATGGATTTATATAGTACGGTATGTGCAGTGCCATGAAAAAGCATTTACCATCTTTCCAAATTCCTAAGCCTTTTTGCGTAGTTTCCCCCCCCATTTATGTTTAAGAGAAACAAACAATTAAAATAAAATACAGTTTTTAAATTATTATTAAGAATTTTAAAGTTTCTGATAAATATTGCGTGGAATAAGAGTTAATTCACTCGTTTTTTAGCCATCTCTTGGGCCGGCCATTTTGTCTCTTCTGTCGATTGAAAATGCCCTAAAAGCGAGTACATGTTTAGTTCATTGAAGACTCTAAATATCTGTCCATGGGTGCTGAATTAAAGCAATTCCGCACGCAAGAGTGGGCCAAAACATCTCCACAGAGATTTGAAAGACTCATTTGCCAGATATAAACAAAAAAAAACTGCTTGATTTCAGTTGTTACTGTTGAAGGTGGCCCAACCAGTTTTTAGGTTTCGGGGGCAAGTACATTTTCACACAACACCAAGTCGCTTTGACTATTTTTCCCCTAAACAATAAAATCACCATTTAAAAAAAAAAAAAAAGCATTTTATGTTTACTTGGGTTATGTTTTTCTGATAAGCATTGAAGTGGACAAACGATGCAAAAAAAGAAGAATTGAAGGTAGGGGCAAATACTTTTTCATGGCACTGTATGTTGTTTGTGAAATTCTGCACTTGTCTTTAGCGAGTGGATGAAGAATGGCAAAGAAGAATTGATAGTGTGAATGTCAGAAGTGAAAATCGTCTCACAGCGCGTGTGTGTGCACATTTAATATACTGTAATATTGTGCATTGGGTTTTGGCTTGATTATGTGCGCAAGCATGTGTAGGACAAATTGAGGGGTTTCTTTTTGGTCAAATTGCAGAGCCCCCACCTATTGATTAGTGGTCGGCTAGGCGAGGTGGCCACTTCTTCATCTTTGATGAGCCCCATAGATATCAGGCCTGCATGCGGGCCTGGGTGGGCCAGATATGGTTTAAAGGCCTGGGATGTCAACCATTAAACTCAACGCACTGCTCATCTATCACTCTGAGTGACAGTGTAACCAAAACCTCAGTTTTTCTGCCCTCCTGGGTTAGATTAAACATCTCCACGTATGTCTTCTTCTTGTTTGCATCAGTGCCCTTTGACAGACATTCCCCTCTCCCGCCGCCTGCTTTGCATCTTCTACGCCGGCTGTGAATAAATAACTTTATCAAAGAAGTCTAATTTAGTGATTATATATTACATACTCATTCAGGCATTGATTTGAAGAATCCGCCTCATGGATAATTGACAACGAAATTATACAGACGGGTTGACTTTGTGGGGTTTTTTGACCTTTCTAACCGCTGCTCCATTCAGCTTGGCCTTGCCCGAGTTTTGGCCTCTATGATTGGGATGCTCGTCTTCAGCAGTGTGGTTAGAAGAGATTGCCCACAGATACACAGCGTCTGGCTGTTGCGGGCCTGAGAAAGCTGGTCTCTATTTATTTCTGATTCCAAATCTACAAGACATGCTAGCAAGCAAGCATGGAATACATACTCATCCTGCCCTGTCTTCATCCACTGATATTCTCATGACAGCGCATAAAGGGGCTGTCATGGAATTTCTAACTGAAATGGGGGAAAGCCTGTGTTTCAACCATTTGGAGCATGATGTCGCAAACATTTGAAAAGGTGGAAGCTTTTGAAATGACACGATTACTGTTTGTGTGTAAATACTAAGAACAGGGGTCTGTGAAAATGTGTGTTAAAGACTTCAGTGGAGGCATGTGTGAGAATGTCATAACCAAAGCAATAATACAGGCCACGTGGCTGTTTTTGTGTTGTGTTTGGCTGCTCAAGATAATGACTCTTCTCCCGCAAAGTGCCTTCTTACCGCACTGCAACTCATTACTTGCATTCGTCAAATTCAAAGCCCTCATGGATGTAAAACCCACACAGACAGTAAGCGATGCTCATGTGAGAAGTGTTTTTTTTTTTTTTGTGACAAGCTATTGCCAACTCGTGGTCTGGCAGGCATGCTTATTGCGGTGTTTAGTCTTATTGCAGATTGTTTCAGGCAGCACTGTCATTTACAGTCTGTAAAACAACAAAAAGGAAAAACTCAAGTTTATGTTTTTATCCAAGTTTTTGCTGTGTTCATGAACACTAAAGCTACGTTCACACTGCAGGGCATGATGCTCAATTCAGATTTTTGGGGTGGAATCCTATGTTTTTATGTTGTTGTCCATGTTACGCAAAGAAATGCAGCTTCTAATGTGAACAGAATGCATCCATCAAGTGACATGTGCTCGCACCCAACATGAGGACGAATGACACACATGCACACAAAGCACAATGTCACTTGTTGCAGTGCTTATGGAAGTAAATATGGCCCCGGGTGTCCGTCTCAACCTTGACGCATTTGTGGCAATTTCAAGGAATTTCTGCTAAAACTGAACAATCTCCCCTTATATTTACAGTATCTGTTCTAAAGCATCTTCTTTTTGCTTCTTTCCGCTCTCATCTCCTTTGTCTGCCATTGCTTTTGACCTTGTCTGCTTTGTTGAAGAATTGTGACATTTTTCGTCTTTTGATGACATATAGTGTAGGTTGAATGAGCGCGGCATGAGCATCCATACTGCAGTTGCACCGGAGGTTATATCCACATATGAAGTCACTATGAGTTGTGACCATTCACATTGCATAAAAAAATTCTGAAAAAAAAAAAAAAAGGATTCAGAAGCAGCGTACAAGAAAAATGTGCACAAGGTTGTGACCAGCCCAGTGTCTCCCAAAATCAGTCCAGGGATAAACTCTAGCTCATCCGCATCACTAATGACGACATGCGCTCTAGAAAAGGAATTGATAATAGACACTCCCAAATAAATAAAGTGATGGTTCTTAGACATATTTGGTTTGTTTAACAGATACACAGCCCCCCCCTCTCTTACGCAAAGATCGATTGTTACAGACCAAGCTGCAGCAGATCGGTCTTTGACAGAGGCTGTTTGTCTTTGGCTGGTGGCACAGCTCCTCACCCTCAGTCGATGCGCTTGAATTTATGAGGTCAGCTGTTCACTGTGGATTATGATGCGTTTGATCCTGCCTGTCAATAAAACAATGTTGAATGCAACTGCAGTAAAACAGATCTATTGTTGCTGTTAATTGTGTGCTCGAGGGGGAGGGTAGAGAGTGGACATAGATGGATTCATTATTGATGTCGTCTTATGGAGACGCGTACGAGATGTTTCTGTCACGCTGCTGTTGCGCCACATTTTCCAGCTGAATTCAATTCCATACAGAAACAATGTCATATCAGACTGAGAAGGAAAAGAGCTCGTTTCCTGTATTTGATTTGAAGTACATTCCAGTAGATGTTGTTCACACTGGATTCAAGTAGTGATCTACTACAAGCTGGAAATGTTGTTTTGACAAGCTGGTTTTATGCTTTATCAAGACGTTTTCAGCATACTCAATGCATCAATGGTTTGTGGGGATATTGACATAGTGTTAGTCTATTGAGAATACTGTATTATACATATTTCATCACTCATCTGTACAGCTATGTCTTGAAATATAAGCATTAACAACACTTGGTGAATGTGTCTACAGTGAGTCTCAGAGGTGGGCATTCTGTCTGTCTGTTCGCCACTGACGGACGCCCGTTTTGCTGACGTTTGACGGGAAAAACAAAAAAAAAGACGGACAGACGGGAGTGAATTTTCGTCCGCCCGTGTCATCATCACTAAACTTGTTAAGTCCGAACGGACCTAGCAGTCCATCGGACTGAATAACAGACATACTAGTCATCTATACATTTAGACTTTTGTCCGGAGCCTTTTTTGTTTTGTTTTTAAAGTAATATTTACACATACTAAACAAAGTTAAAGTAATTTGCTTCTGATAAATTATAAATTTAATATGCTGATTAGGTCAAACTAATTTAAATGTTGACTGTTACATACTAGTACGTAATCCATACAATACTTCTAAATTACAGTAGGCAATATATAAACTGTATTACAATATAATGACCAATAATATGTTTGCAAATTGCTTTTGAAGCAATTTGAAACAAAAATGAACACAAAAATATTGACTTCATATTATAGACTACACAAGAAATTTAACCTAAGTCACAGTAATAATGTTTCGCATGGTTTCTACTTTTGTGCTAGTAAAAGTAGTATATATTTGCACAAGATATGTTATTTTAAAAAAATCACTCGTGCAGATTGCGAAGTGGAGTCTGTGCCCTAAACATTTGGAAGCCTCATTGTCCGGGCATTAGATTCTGTTATCTTTTTGTGCCCCTCCGATGTTGATGGGTGAGGGTTGCTGCATTCAGTGTTTCAACGACTGAGATTTGCGTTGCGGACATCGCCAAATCTAACTCGGTGTTTTCTTGCTTTGGTGTATCATAACATCATCGTAAACCAAATGATGGTTGAATAGATTCGTTGTGATGCAGAGACAACTTGCACTTTATACGTCTTTGCTCGCCGTCTTCCACGGCAAACCCAAAATGTAACCAAATAAGCGATTTGCCTTGCCTTGCTTGTTTACAAGTCATTCCTGTGGCGGGTCTTGTACCATTTTTAGGTCTGTTACTTTGTTAAAACATTGAGTAGGAGCGTGTGCAGTGTGATTTGCGGGGTGCGGGCTGGCTGGCTGGCTGGCTAGCTAGCTAGCTAGCTTAGAGAGGGCGGCGCAGCGGAGTAACCCGTGTGCGCATGCCTCAAAACAACTAAAAAATAGTATTAATAATCGTTTTTATACGATTATGCCAATTTTGTAATCGTGGAGTGTAATAATCGAAATCGTAATTGAATTTCGATTAATTGCACAGCCCTAGTCAGAAGTAATGCATTTGTTTTGAATACAAAGACAGTTTTACAGAGAAGTTCTTGTGAGTTAAGTTTTACATTTCTATTTTTATTTTTGGAACGAGTGGGGTTAGGAGGTTGTGAAACAGTGTTTTGCAGCCCCCACACTCCATTTCAGATGGTGACAGTAATGCACCAAAAGTTGTTTGCCAACCTTTAAAAGACAGAAGAACAAAAAAGAAGGTGGGAGGGGAGAAGACAAATTTGAAGAAATAAGCATTCTTTTATTGTAATGGGTACTTTATTTCAGTTTTCGCCAGGACTATGAATAATTTTAATCCACCAGGATTGTACCTTTGGCAACAATGTGACATTGGATTCTGGTTAAGGTAAGCAAAACTTTAAAGTAAAACTTTTTAAGAATTAAAGCGGCAGCAGGCTCCCATGTAACAGTTGAATAGATTGGCAAATAAGGCAATGTGAAATGTCAAATGAATGTGAGTGTAAAGCTGTTTGAGCAGCAAGCCAACACATTATGATGTACAATAGTGCACTCAATCTACCATTTTAATCAAATCGGTTCAGATGGATTGATGGATTTTTCATCTGTTGGAAACTTTTTTTCCAGATTGACGGACTGGCGGACCTTTGATGTTTACTGACGGAAGTGCGGTTAAAATAACATGACGGATTGACCAACAGACGATTACAGTTTGGTTCGGCTTGAAAAATAGACTGATGACGGATGACCAATGACGGACCGGCAAACTTTAGTAAAATACCCACCTCTGCTGATTCTACAGTGCTCCATCAAGTCTTAGATAAAAACAGAACGGTAGCCAATGTTAAATGCCAAACACACATTTTAGGACCTTACTATAATGACTCAAAACTTGGCCCCTGTGACTCGGCCCTCTCTTAAAGTACAGCCAGATTGCTAATCGTAGAGCTACATAGCATTCTGTCCTTGCAAATGCAGTTCTAAAGGGTCACTGAAGGGTCCTTTCATTAAAACTTTCAAATTCACATGCAACAAATACAAATTACAAACTTGCCAGGCTTCTTATAAGGTTCTCAAGGTTCCCCCGTCATAATCACATAATAGCATTAAAAACACAAATGCAATTGAATTAGTGTACTGTATTTGGTGTAAACCAGGCCCCCTCATACAGAACCACCTTTCACTGCTGTTGCTGCTACTTCACCCTGTTCTTACTGAAATCAACAATATTTAACATGAATAGTCATGTTTTGCTGTACCTTATAAGTGCACCTCGGATAAAAACTATACTGTGCTGTATGTTCTATGGATCAAAAATTATTCATACATTTGTTTTTGGGAGATTAAGGGCATTCATAAAATGGCTGTTGCCTGATTGAATGCACTGTTTGAAAATGGCTGATCATGTGTTCAAGGGCTGTATCAACTCCCCGACCTGGACCCCTTCTAGCTACAAATCCCCCTCCCCCACCTTTATGAGTCACTTAGTACTGACTAAGTTTACTTATTGCGCTTTTCTTTTCCACAATCCATTCCTCCTTCATTCCAGATGAGCATGGTTTCCTGTTAAATTGTTTAAAAAATAACGTTCATGCTTCTCATGTGGAGGGTAAATACATGAACAGTCTTTGATTAACAAATGGAGTAACTGGTTCAATGACATTTTTAAACAATATCTGGTTTCTGTTGTGCAACAGCCACAGTATAGACTTTCTTGATGTATTATGCAAATCACATCCGGTGTGCTGGTTGCCAGCAATCCCGCAACTTAATAACTTGATTCATTGCAAGAACATTCGATGACTCGATGTCAGTGCTGTTTTACAATGACTTGAGTCAGTCTTTACTCATATCCCGCTATGAATGAAAAACGTCAACCACCTATGTATCAAGATTTTTTTTCAAGTCGAAAACTTTTAAAACAAGCGCAAAACATCACTTACACCTACTCAAATCCTTTATAGAGGAAAAGGAAATAAATGGTTTGTGCTGGTGAAGCATTTTAAAGCATGATTTTATTACAGTCACATCTCAGTTTGGCTTGAACTCGAAAGTGTGGACATGTCTAACGTGTTCAGGTCACAGCATAGATTTTTTATTGGATTCAAATGTGGGCTCTATTTAGGCCAATGCACAACTTCCATCTTGTACTGGTCAATCCACTCTTTGATTTAGGTTTATGCTTGTGTTGTTGTCATGCTGAGACATGAAACTCTGCTTCATTGTGTCACATTTGACGTTTGTTCTTAGAATATGTTACAAGGCTCCTATTTTTATTTTATTTTTTAACAAAAGATAAAATATTTAAAAGAATGCCAGATCGAGAGCTTGAAGAGTTGTAGAAGATACTCCACTCTCCTCTGGGTTCTGGTTTTCTGTTGCAAAGCCCTTATTATGTGCTATGTGACACTTGTGTGCCGCTGGCTTACTAACATCCACTTGCATTGGAGCAAACCCTCCCCCTGCACTGAAATAAATCTCCTCCCCAAACCGTATTACTTTCCACCAACATGCAAATCTGCAGCAACAGGCTGCTCTGTAGTTACTGATTATTTTCATCATAAACCACTTTGTTTTATGTCTGAGGCCTCCTCATAATTTATCAGCAGAAGGGCAGTGGCTGACCTACATACACAGCCAGTGTGGGAACTAATCAGCATTTTTTACTCAAAATGTGAACTTTTCTATGGCTGCAAAGTGGTAAATGCTACTAGTGCATGTCACTAATGCCAAGTTGTCCAATACAATCCAATCAGAATCTTTTCTGGTGAATTAAACAAAATGTTTGGGGGTTTTTTCAGTGACATTTTTAACGTTAAAATGCTGTGTGTGTTTTGTTACTATCAATACCTTGCAGGGGCATGAACTCATTCCAAGTAATACCAGTTGGCCCGTTTTATTGTCGTTTTTCTAGTTTCTCCTTGTTTATCTGAATAGCAGAGCTTTAATCCAGGAGGGGCCCCAACCCCTGCTCACGTATTACAAACATGAAAACTATACAGTAAACCTACACCAACCACACCCAGCTCTGCCTGATAAGGTATGTGTGTGGGTGTAGGTGGTAGCAGATGAGCTACAATGTGCATTAGCAGGATTATAATCACTGAATCTGTGAGAAAGAAACATAAAACGATATAATCTAATAGCAGTGCACATGCTAAATTAAATGAGAAATAAACAAAAAGGAAGTAAAAGGGGGTGTTGATTAACAGACCAGTAGAACTGGATAAATAAATAGTCAGGTGGCCAGGCTATATGAATAGTTTAGTGTTTAGAAAAGCTAAAAGTGGGGAGTGACATTGTTCTTACAGGAACGAGATCCTGACTGGTTATATTTGGTGAAGCAGGTGTCCCTTTCAGACTGATTTCTGTCTTGCAGAATTTTGTCATAATTGAAGCCTCCAACTCACCACCAAGTATATTATGGCCAAAATAATGCATTAGTTGATGAATTGAGGCTTATTTATGTCAGTTGTGGAGAATGTATTCATTTATTTCACATCTTAAAGTAATTCAAGGAAAAATGGAGTGAACTTCATTGCGAACAGCAAACTCGTGGTCGATTAAGAAAAGTTTATCAAATGCCCATCTATATCTAACAAATGTCTTTAGTTGCCATAATGCCACTGGCTCATTACAAGATACTGGTTTTCAATTAAGAGGATCATTAGCCTCCAAATATTTTAATGTGTATAGATGACAGCACATGCAGCACTGTAGTCATGCTTGTAAATTGTAATTAGGTTATGTTCCGCCTAAGAACCCAACAAAAGAAAGAACTATTATCTCAATTGTATTACTTTCAGAGCTGCAGTCATATGAGCATAATCTGTGATCATGTATGTTCCATTTGCCGCTTTTATGCACCAACATCACCGTATAAGTGATCTCACAACCGTGGCTTGTTTACTAACACAGAGCCAGCCAATCAGTGGTGGCAAAATGGCAACTTAGAATGTGAATTGAAATGATTGAGATTCTGTAATCGAGGTGCGTCAAAACCATCCCGCGTTCTAAAAGCGGAGGTCAACCAAAACATTATTTTTTTCAAGAATATGTTCCCACCAGGCCCACTAGTTGAAACACGACATTCTGATTAATTTGGAGTTTGTGGAATATAAGTTAAGCAGCAAAATGCACTCGTTTTTAGCCATCTCTGGGGGCGGCCATTTTGTTGTCTGTCGACAGAAAATGACATCGCAACTGTTCACAACGACCAATCGTGGCTGACCTGTTTTCTGAATCTGAGCCGTGATTGGTCGTTGTGAGCAGTTGTGATGTCATTTTCAGTCAGAAGACAAAATGGCCGCCCCAGAGATGGCTAAAAACGAGTGCATTTTGCTGCTTAACTTAAATTCCACAAACTCAAAATTAATCAGAATGGTCTTTCAATTAGTGGGCCTGCTGTGAACATATTCCTGAAAAAAAAATGTTTAGGTTGACTTCCCCTTTAATGAAGTGCTACACTACTCCTGCTGTCCCATTTGCAGTACACAGACATGGATTCGGCTCTGTTACTCTCTAATTGGTGTAGGATTCTGTGATTGTCGCCTGTAGTCCGACACAAAGCAGGATGCGTGTCCATGCCTGTGTTAACAGTGAATACTGAATGGGACTTGAAACTGGATACAGAATAGCCACAGGGATACTGTGCAGTTCACATACTTAACTATACTACAGAAGACAAATTCTCCGTTTGCAAGGAAACCTTTATACTCATACACTGATTGGCCACAACATTGTATGAGATCCAAAGATACATGATCAAATTGATGTTCAGTCATTGGCCTTGTCTCTGAGTTATTAATTTAACAGTTTGCTTATTATTATTGTGGTAGTTGGCTGCGGTTTAGCACTGGACGCACTGCACAGCAATACCATTATTCTGTTAATATCTTACTGTCTTACCGTCCATCAAAATTCAATATCATTATAGGAATTTTCTGATGCAGCTCATGTTCGTATTTGATCAGATTGTGCAGGTGTACCTCTGGCAGCCAGTTGGTGCATGCAAGGGGCTGAACATACTCCCATCACTTGAATACCTGCACTGGGTACTCAAGACAGGTTGATCTACCAGCCATGTCTCCATGCCACAGTAAAACCACCAGCCACTTGGGAAATATTTGTTTGTGTGATGGAGAACAAATAAAGAATAGTTGGGGGTGGGGGATGCACGTAAGGGGGTCATTTCCAAGATTTATGGTGCGGCACTTCACAAAACGCATGCATCCTGTAATTAAAACTCCCCCTTGTCTCCAGCAGCCCTGTACATTAGCAGAATCCCCCACCACAACACCATCTCATTTAGGCCTATTCAATCCAGCAACCCCCCGCACACATGCACACTTACACACACACACATGCAAGATAATAAGATCTGATGGCAGCTTGAAGTCTCTAATGAGGGCTGAATGCTACAATGAGGGGCAGTCTGTTACTGGTTAGAGGCCACTTCTGTCACATCCTACACAACTTCAGCTGTACAAGCTTTTCATTTCCTCTCGGGGCAACTTTAGGTGAGCGCAAAACACGTAACTGTGCTCCCCGCCATCTATGGTGGCATCCATCATACAGTAGCACACAAACACTCCAAACAAGCCACATCGTAGTGTTCTGTGGTTATGTTGCTGGCAGTGACACGTTTGTTTTGAATTTACTGCTGACTTTGTCAGCAATGCAGCTATCACGGGCCACGGGATTCCAAGTCAATAAAGTACAGTTGCTAAATACAGACTGGAGTTGTTTGGCATTGGCTTAATGGTCTTATTTAATTTTCGAGCAAATGTATGAAACATGCCAGTTGTTCACAGGTTGTGTGTTGTCCAATACACACAGTAAATGTTTCAGCTAACTTCAGTTTTGAGAAAGGATGGGCCAAATATTAACCCAGAAAAACAATTGCATCTGATCCTCTCATAATTTTCCTAATGTTGTACTTCTATCAAATTCTATTTATAATGCAATACCTTTCACACTAGAAGACTGCAAAAATCGGATTAACGGAATTGTCTTGTAAGAGTAAAAACAGAGCTTTAAGATGCTGGATGTGGTGTTTGTTGTTGCTTTCAAAAGATTCATTGATCACCAGAATAGTTAATAAAAGATTAATTTCCCATCAGCTGGAAAATCAATAGTCATTTCAGCTCTGGGGCCTAATGGTGAGTTGTCATGTATGTGCAGAGGTTAATGTCTTCCTGTGACGTTTGCTGTCAATGCAATGTGAGCATCAATCTGAGGCTCGAGTCCCCTCAGCCCCCATGTTGGTGCGATATCAATATTATGATCTATCCAAGTTACGCTGCCAAACCGGACCGGAGAAAACAACTATCAATAGGCTCCTTGTACTCCTTCGAGTGGGTACCTCACTTTTACTGCAAACTTTCACTGAACTTTCCGGCACGCTAGGCCCCGCCAGCAGCTGGACCTGCATGAGGTTTTCATCAAGCCTGAGTGGCCCAAATCATTTTTCTCAATGTCTCTCTTTGCATGAATGAATGTGGACTAGGGTGTTGTTGATATGAGAAAACTAGCTTGAATTTTTTTTAATTTTTTTTATATATATACATTGACTCTGGTTGTCAGTAATTGAGGTCGATATTGCAACCATGTTCTTCATCATTTTGTTGATATTATTAATAGTATTTTGTAAATAGAAACACCTCATCTAACTCCTCTTCCTCTCCACAGCTATATGAACTGGATGGAGACCCAAAGAGGAAAGAGTTTCTGGATGACCTCTTCAGCTTCATGCAGAAAAGAGGTAAGCAACATGGCAAGAAACACTCAATGTAACTGGAGTGGGTGTTCAAAATGGACTCCACTCACCTCACCTCTCCTCAAAGAACAATAATGGAAATAATACAAATATTCCAATGAAGCAAAGCTATAAAAATTAGATGCCACAATATTTGTATATAATAATCCAAATAATTTGAAGTCACATGATTTTGTAAAGGTCTTATATTTTTCACACTTCCAATCTGCAAAATGCAATGATGCGATTGAATCATGTTGATTCAATGTTGAAAATTAAATACAGTAGTAAAGTGTTTTTTATCTTTTTTTTTTTTTTTTTTAGCTGAAAAGAGAAGCGTAATATGTCGTAGAGGTGTGCGATAGGTCCGACTTGAATGTTTCCGACCATTAGTGGCACCATGTAAAATACGCGAGTACGTAGTTAAGTGCTGTAGATATGCGACGAAGAAGAATGTAGTAGTGTGGATGGTTACTGAGCGTTTCTCTAAATATCAGGAACGCATAGTACGGTCTTGTGAACTCTGAAAATTCGGTCTTTGAACGTACTTCCTAAGAACAGTAGTCTCATTGTAATTAGGACGGCTGTGTACTTGTGAAAAGTTTCCAAGTAGATAACTGGATGCCATGTTTGCTCAGTGTCCTGAGCTGCAAATAAAGTGAATGGAAAAAGCCGACTGGCACAAGAATATCACTTAGGAGAGGAAAAGAAGCTGCATTATTCCCTGAGTAGTGACAAGGGAAATCGAATGAAAGCTGGATAAATATACATATATGTATATATTTTTTTAAATCCACGATACATACTGTTATATCGCACAATGTTTTATATCGTAGCTACGATATATACCATTATATTGCACATCTCTTATTTGTAGTACAATTTTATCACTTTTGCAAGAACATTCATTTATTTGTAAAGGTGGCTTTTTATTTGATTTATTTTGGTAACCACTTTTGTTACCACAATTGCAGCGCTGTAATAGATTCTTAACACATACTCTAACAACAACAAATGATCACTTTGCATTATTTGCAGCCTGCAGTGTTGGACTCAGACGCACGCTCTTTATAGTGGGTTATGGACAGGGTGATCCCTTCACATAGGGTCGACCCAGAGCCGTGTGCTCATCTTTCGCTCAGCTGGGTGGGGTCTTTATTCAATTCAGAGATGATTGCTTGATGCTCATATAGCCTCGTTCCCAGGATGTCCTCGCAATAAAGGCATACATTGTATCAAAGCCAGTGAAGGGATCGGTTTACTTTCACAGCCTACGGCACGCACACACACTGACCCAAAGCCCAGCAAAAAAAAGAAAAAAAAAATGCAAACCATTGTGTTTCACCAGTTTGGCATCACAAATGCTCAAGGGTTCAGTATGTATCACTGTCGCTGAATAAATACGAGGCACTTTGTTAGTGTGACAGGTTGGTGATTCATAGCTGATATCGATCAGGAGCCAACAACTAAAAATGGAAGACAAAAGATGTTGTTTACAATGAAACATAATTCTAAAAGTTATGAGTCACAACAAGCATGCCGGGTGGGTCTGCTCAACCAGATCTAAGAAGCTGAATGCGCCCTCTGCAGGTCATTACTGAGAGCGATCAGTCATATTAATTGACGTTCTGATAGATGGCAATAGCGTTCTTGAATGAAAAATGACATTTGTTTGATCATTTAGTTGAATGCAAGTTAAGCTCTTGTTGTAAGCTGCATACTGACAGAAGAGGTCTTGTTCCAGGAACCCCTGTGAATCGAATTCCCATCATGGCCAAGCAGGTCCTGGATCTATACATGCTCTACAGGCTGGTGACGGAAAAGGGGGGCCTGGTGGAGGTCATCAACAAGAAACTGTGGCGGGAGATCACCAAAGGACTTAATCTGCCTACCTCAATCACCAGTGCAGCCTTCACCCTCCGCACACAGTCAGTAAACACGCACAACACGCAAACAAAAAATACACATACTGTATTTTATCGTTTTACTTACCCCTCCAACACACTTAAATTACATTTGATCTTATTAAAACACACTTTTGCAACGCGTCGTATTCGAACGGACAAAACAAACAAATTGCAAGCATAAATAAAATAGAAAATATTGTATGCATTGGAGTGTCATTGTACATGCATGTGCCTTAAAGAGGCGGGGCCTGGTGGGGTTGCAAATGATGTTAGCAAGTCAGCGTGAGAGTGTCTTGATGTGAGCTTTGGCCAACAGCAGCTTCTGCATGAGTTGATTTGAAACACTTTGTGGGCCTTCCAAGTGGGGGGGGTGACCACTAGCTGTGGTGTACCCCGGCCTCTCGCCCAAAGTTGGTTGCAACTCTTGCTCACCTGCAACCCAAATGAGGACAAGCGCTATGGAAAACAGATGATTCGTTTTTTTCTTGTGAGGGTAGAAACTGCGCTGATGACCACACTTCACCTGTTTTAAATGTACTGACAGAATGAGGAATTGAAACTACACTTGTGGCTCAACTCAGAGATCTTTTGCATTTGGCTTGACATTTTGTGGAGGTTGGAATTCATTTGACTGTCAGCCCAACTATTGGGCGCAGGCTTGTGAGTAAACTTGCCGGGGAAGAAATCACAATAAATAGCTTTACTTTCACACTTTGAAACCTGTGTCATACTGTATCATCAACATTCTCTTTCGGAATTATGTCAGGTTGCTCACTCGCTGTCTTAAAGGGGGAAATCCACCCAAACATATTTTTTTTCAAGAATGTGTTCCAAGCAGGCCCACTAGTTGAAACAACTCATTCTGATAAATATTGCGTTTGTGGAATAAGAGTTAATCCACTCGTTTTTAGCCATCTCATGGGGTGGCCATTTTGTCACTTCTGGCGACTGAAAATGACATCACAACTACGCAGGGCTCAGGTAACGACTAATCACGGCTTAGCTTCAGAAAACAGGTCAGCCATGATTGGTCGTTACCTGAACCCTGAGCAGTAGTGATGTCATTTTCAGTCGACAGTGACAAAATGGCCGCCCCCAGAGATGGCTAAAAACGGGTGAATTATCTCTTTATCCACAAATGCAAGATTTATCTGAATGCCTTGTTTCAACGACTGAGTTTGCATAGAACATATTCTTGAAAAAAATATGTTTGGGTTGACTTCCACTTTAAGTGGCTTCACTACTCCTTTTTGTAAAGCCTTCTAAAGCATCTCACTGTATGTCTTGCCCTTTAAAATGGATTTGTGGTTCCCATTAGATACATGAAGTACCTGTACCCATATGAATGTGACAAGAGGGGTCTGAGCAACCCCAACGAACTCCAGGCCGCCATCGACAGCAATCGACGGGAAGGCAGGCGACAGAGCTTCGGCGGCTCCCTCTTCACCTACTCCCCCAACGGGACACCCACCATGCTGTCTTCGCCCAAGCTCTCCACGCCCACCATGGGTTTGACTGTAGGCACCAATGGGGCCTCGCTCACCCCCATCCAGAAGATCAAAAAAGGTGGGCACAGCACCAAATGGTGTTGATGTTCGGAGATGGGGAAAAAAAGGAAAAGTTGTACCTCTACTTAAGAAATTAATCGGTTCTGGAAGAAATTTCTTAAGTAGAACATTTTGTAAGTAGAGACGTGTTTTCCATGTAAATGCCCTAATACGTTCCAAGCCCCCCAATATTCAGCCATAAATGTTTTATAAAGCATAAAAATGCACGAAAACATGTAACAAATCCATGTTACAATTAGATTATTGCACAATAAATGAGAGTTGTGCATAATGTAAAAAAACAAAGAATAAAGAATAAAAATGATGGTCATTTACCTTTTAATTGCTGTCCTCATCGCGTTTTGCCCTCTTTGGTTCATGTTCTCTCTCAGAAGGGATTTTTGCCTGGCGTTTTGTAAAGAACTGATTTAATAACGTGGCGACTGTCGATACATTACGGTCATATTCTTTGGCCCTTTTTCATACATTTCTATTATCTCATGCTTTGTTTGTATGGACAAAAAAACCCCCAGATTTTCTCCTTTTTTTCTTTTCCTCATTTCTAATTCACGTAAAACTATCGGAATACCTCATGGCCCGAGGTGGCGAATGACGAGGACGCTGCATAGACATATATCTATCACATATCTATCTATCTATCTATATATCTATCTGTCTATCTGCACACATAGACACATACGGTAGAGGTCCCTCTTAGCCAATGGGATGCCAGGAAGATGCTAGGCTAGCCAAAGGCAGAGCAGCTATGAGTATGTTGCGTTCAGGAAACTGTATTACTGTATTTTTACCTTTTGTGTCCTGAAATGTTTTCGTAACGAGGCAATATTTTCCTGTTGAGGCGTTTCGTAACTTGAAAATTTCATATGAAGAGACATTCGTAAGTAGAGTACCACTTTACTCTGTGACGTTTTTGTTATTGATGTTGCTTCTTGGTAGCAGAATTTTCTTGTGATCAATCAATTACTTATCTACAATATTAGTTTTTCTGTCCCGTACCTTGATTCCAGTCAGTGGTTTATAATAGAAAACATTAAAGTCATTGTATACCTTTAAATACTAATACTTTGTTTTTGTGTTGGCCTTTGCATTTTTTTTCTGTGGTCATCTTAATTGGATGAAGTTAAATGTGGTCAAAGCTTCATCACATAAAGTTTAATGTTTTCTATCGCTGAGAAGGAGAAGGTACTTTACCACTAAGCCTTATGATACATGGAGTTAAGTTCGTTTTTAAAAAATGTGTTTTCCTCCCTGCTGTCCAGAAGAAGAGGGCGGCCAGCCTTTCCATGGAGTCGGTGTGCCTCGCATGCCAGTGGGAGCCCTGGCGGGTCACTCGGTGGCTGCCGTGCAGGCGGCGGCGGCCCAGGCGGCGATGGCGGCTCAGGTGGTGGCTTTGGAACAGCTTAGGGACAAACTGGAAGCCGGAGAGCCGCCCGAGAAGAAAATGGCGCTGCCGGCAGAGGAGCACCATCGACTGCTACAGAGAGCGCTGCAGCACAACTTGCTGGCCATGACAGCCCAGTTACCAATGAACATCCGCATCAACCAACAAGGTACTGGAAAGAAACAGCAGATGATCGGGTGGAAAGGGTCTACTGTGCCACTTGGTTGGAGATCATCTGGTTTAATGAACGCCAACTTCAAAGTAGACAGAGAAAGAAAAAAAACGGAGATATCTGCCATATACTTGCACTCAGAATTACAATAATCAAAGAGCAAATGCACTACTCACAAAAAGTTAGTTTCAGTATATTTCACTTTTGGGTCCAAAATTTTAGGCTTGTCATGAAATTTCACCCAAAAGCCTTAGTATCCAGAACTTTATGGAAATAAATAATAATAATCGGATTAAAAAAATATTTGCTTAAAGTGATTGTGGATATTCACATTCAGTAAGGTCATTTAATCCTCAGGGCATTGAATGGATGGAATCTGGACTGCTGTAGTTGTCTGCATTTAAGTGTTTCACAAAACCATTTTTTTCTGACTACAGTTTTTTTAAGCAATTATTGGTGTTTATTTGGTATTGTTTAGTGATTAAAAAACAACTAAAAAAAAAATTAAGCAATATTACACAAGCGGGATTTATGTTCAATAACCTTTTTAAAACTGATTCAGTTACTGATTTGGTCATTGTTTTAGTTGTAACTCGAAGTAAGAGCCGATGTTTGCGAATTTCCTATTTTGATGAAACAAAAGTTAATCAGTCTGCTTTCTTGAAGGACTACAGAAATCAGAAAATAATCACTGTAGAGCTGAACTCAGGTGATTCAAACTGTTTTAAGTTAAACAATGGCTCTAAAAGATTACTTGTTTATTAAAATACAGTAGTTGGTGATTACCGGTAATTTGATAACAAATTTTAAACAGAGATAGCTTTATGTGTCCCTAAACTTATTTTTGACTCCAATTTAAAAAAAAAAAATGTCTTTTCTTTTTTCGAGCCCACCAGATTTTTTTTTTTTTTTTAGATATTTTTATGTTTTGATTGAAGTTTGACCTATAAAAGCTTGTGCAATCCAGATTTCACTATGCTTTGTAAAATAAAGCTATAACATTTCAGGAAAAAAATCCCACCTGTTGCCAAACTCCTAATTCATAAATATTGCTAAATATATCACATATTATGTTGTTATTATTCTTATTACAAAGTTATCATTATTATTATTAGGAAAATCTGATATGGTAGAGAAAAAAAACATGGGCAGATTCGGATTCAGCGTAAAACGTTCATCAATAAAAGTTTACTTGCATCTCTGATTGAAAAGTTGAGTAAAAATTGGTTGACTAGAGTAATCGATTAGTTGTCGATTAATCAATTCATTTTGACACCTCTAACTATCCATCCATTCATCCATCATCTATACCGCTAATCCCCACAAGGGTCGCGGGCGTGCTGGAGCCTATCCCAGCTGTCTTCGGGCAGTAGGCGGAGGACACCCTGAATTGGTTGCCAGCCGATCGCAGGGCACACAGAGACAAACAAACATCCGCACTCACAATCACACCTAGGGGCAATTTAGACAGTCCAATCAACTTACCATGCATGTTTTTGGAATGTGGGAGGAAACCAGAGTACCAGAGAAAACCCACTCAAGCACGGGGAACATGCAGACTCCACGTAGGGAGGCCGGAGCCGGGATCGAACCCACGACCTTCGAACTGTGAGGCGGACGTGCTAGCCAGTCGCCCACCGTGCCGCCCACCTCTAACTACTTTGTATTAAATGTATTCCTAAAGTCATACACTATAAAATCAAGTCACAATAAAAACAGCAAAAGTACCAGAATTTACTGGTGTATTTGTGGTGCAACACATTAGCATTTCTTTTCTTCCTTGAGCTGTGGGGTTTTTGCTGTTTTACCTCAGAATTTTGTGTCATGCTTTCCACATACTCTTTGGTCGATTTCAGTTGGTGTCTGATGTGTAAACACATACTTGGCATGTTACCACAAACCTCAACACCTGTAGGTGAGCTAGTGGACCTATATGTTGACCTGTTTAGTGTCTAACAGTAACGAACATGCAGGCAAACAGACAACCACGCGTGTCTGTGGGGGGGAGTTCCCTCCGTGCTAGCAAATAGTTTAGTCCCCTTGATGTTGGTTTCATGTCTGCAGATGTCTGTCTCGGTATAGATTTCACAATTTGGAAAAACTTTTATTTTTTTTAGATCCACAAATAGAGTATACAGTAAGTATTCCCACCTACGGACCTCTGTCAAACGGAAATTCCCTCACCTGGAAGAAAAACCTATGCATTAAATTTTCTACTCCTATATTACATTAGCGATCGATTCCTTACAACGGAAGTTCCGGTATCCGGACGCAGTAGCGCAAGCTCAAGCAGTCCCAGCTCTATGCTACGGAAAAACTTTGACCGCTCCGCAATCGTCGGATCGAACGGAAATTCCCTCACTCTGAAAAAAAAAACGGATGCATTGAATTTGTACTACTATATTACATTAACGATCAATTCCTTACAACGAAAGTTCCGGGGCTGTATCCGAAATCCATAGCGAAGCCCGCAGTAGCGCAAACTCAAAACAGTTCCCGCTCGATACTACGGAAAAACTTTGCTCCGCCATCATCGGATCCAAAACGGCGACATGTAAGTTACTTCTTTGGCATGCGTTTTACTGAAATTGCAAAAGATTTAAAGCGTATTCATTTACATTTTCGCTGTAGATCATGACATCCAAACGAAGAAGAACGGTAATGACCGTGGAAGAGAAAGTGAAATGCATCCAATTAAGCGAAGCTGGACACAAAGTAAAAAACATCCAGGAGACACTTGGAGTCTGAAAAACTCAAATCTACGAGACTTTAAAAAAACAAGGAATCGATTCTGGCTCAGTACGATTCCGGCAGTTTGCCTGCTCAGAGGAAATTGTTTGCTGCTCGATGGACGAAGTACAGTGGCGTAAATAAATGTGTCCTTTTGCATGCACAAGAATCACCAGACATCAGTGATGATTAACGGGACAGTTATTTGCAATTAGCAACAAAACTGTGTGATACGCAAAAATGTTCATACAGCAAAGAATGAAGCTAAGACAACAACTCAAAATAGACTCATTTTTTCCTAAGTCTGAGAAAAATCAACATTAAAATACAGTACAGTTTACTGTAGTTAAGTACAGTACAGTATTTTTGTCAACAGTATTTGGACTATGTTTGTTATACTGTACTGTATTTTCTTCATATACCTGTACTTTATAGTGCAGATTTTATTTAATAAAAATTTGGGGGACATTTTTTTTTTTTGCTTTATATTGCTTGTGTTGTTAACCTGTTACACATGTATTTTGTGAACATACTTGCACGTTCATACAGGACATGTTCCGTAGTCGTTTCCCACATAAGGAAATTCCATTATGAGGAAAGATTGGACAATACAAATATGATTCCTTACTATAGAATACTTACTGTATACCCATAGTTGCAACCGTGAGAGCCAATAGTGCTACTTGCCGACTTTTGGTTTTGTCTGTCAACATTGAAAACACAAAGACATTTTAAAATTGAGGGGTCACTGATAGTGTAGTGGTACACACGCCTGAGTTGTGTGCGGGCAGCGTGGGATCGGTTCCCACTCAGTGTCTGTGTGTGTGCCCTGCGACTGGCTGGTGACAAGTTCAGGGTGTAGTCCGCCTTTCGCCCATACTCAGCTGAGATAGGCTCCAGCACAACCCCGCGACCCTGTACAGGATAAGCGGTTTGGAAGATGACACTTGACACATTTTACAATTGACCTAAGTGCATTGATTTTGCTAATACAACTTCCCTATTTTGTTGTTGGTGCTTAGATGGCAGGCAGGACTCTGCCATGAACCTCACTACCAATGGCACAAACAGCATAAGCATGTCAGTCGAGCTCAATGGAGTCATGTACACTGGTGAGTTGCTGCATCATTCTCCACTCAAAGTTTAGTATACTGCTGCTTTTCTCATATAAAGTGGAAATCAACCAAAACATATTTTTTTCAAGACTATGTTCCCAGCAGGCCCACTCGTTGAAACACGGCATTCTGATTAATAGTGCGTATGTGCAATATGAGATAAGCAGCAAAATCCACCCGTTTTTAGCCATCTCAGCGGGCGGCCATTTTGTCATTTCTGTCATCTGAAAATGACATCACAACTACCCAGGGCTGAGGGAACGACCAATCACAGCTTGCCTGTTTTCTAAAGCTGAGCCTTGATTGGTCGTTACCTGAGGCCTGGGTAGTTGTGATGTGACAAAATGGCTGCCCCCATAGATGGCTAAAAATGAGTGGACTAACTCTTCCAAAATCCACAAATTCCGCAATATTTATCAGAATGCCTTGTTTCAACTAGTGGGCTTGCAATTAACATATGCTTGAATAAAAATATGTTTGGGTTGATTTCCACTTTAAGATCTGAAACTACAACAACAAAAGTACACATCATAACTATTACTAAATACGTAATCTAAAGATGGGTTCACACCGCGGGCAAATGCGAACCAGATTGGATTTTTTTGCCCATATGCGACCTGTATCTAATTTTTTTATGACAGTCTGAACGGCTCAATTCCGATTTTTTTCAAATGCGACCTGGGTCACTTTCATATGTGGTCCTAGATCGGATACGTATTCGATCTTTTACAATGCGTTCTTCTCAATCTTTTACGGCCAAGTCGCATATATCCGACATTGACGTCATCCGGAGCCCAAAATGTGCTCCGCGCAGGAAGAGGGAAACTGCCGGCAGCAGGGGATCGAATCTACAAAGTTGTTTTGAGTAACACTATTGACTTTATATTTTACATTAATTTAATCCACCTTGAAACATGAAGCATAAAGTGGACATTTATGGCGATTGTAGTAATTCAGCCACGGCTCAGATAGATTCATTTTTTACGCACGGTTAAGACGTGACGTCATCGTTAGTGATGTCTCCATGAAATCAGATGTTAAAGCGTCGCCTCGTGATTTTCCCCAAATACTGTATTTATTTCTACCTGCTACCTTATCGCTTGACTGTATAAATGCCCCGACACGCTGGACCACATTTACTTCCGCAAACACAACGTCGGGTGTGACGTCGTCTCTTCTTCTGCGTGTGAACCTAATCAATGCAGTGTCCCTTTTTCATTGATTGCTTTCAAATTAGTTGAGGAATGGATAATTCTATGTTTTTATGCAAGACCTATTTCAATATTTGATGTATAATAGTATTACATGGAATACTTGACTCAGAGTACGAGAGATCCTCAGTTTACGATGCACTTGACATACAACAAGCAAAAAACTAGTATTTGCAGTAGCATAAGAATCAGGCACCACAAAAAGGCACAGTCAGTTACGGCCGTGCTTACTGTTTGTTATTTGATTGTTTTATGTTTAGAGGTTTACAAATAATTACTGGAATTATGGACATGCTGCAGAGAATATACTGCCATTAACTGTTTGCTAAATAGTGGAAGTGCTAAGTGAAGCTAAGCAGCCTTATGCTCTTAATGTTGCTCCTAACTACAAAATATCTATTCATCACTATGCCATTTTTTTCCCCTGACGAAATGCAGTCCGCACCATTTAATATTGAGTGCAAGCCGACCTTGCAATACCTCCTTCACAAACAGTTAGCAGGCTCATAAAAAAATATTCTTCCAGAATTGTTGTAGTTATAACTTTTTGACTGTGTAAGAGTAGGTTTAGAATTGAATACAAATTTGGGTTATGTCGCCACAATAGGAACGGAACTCCATCGTAACCCACGGACCCATAATAATCACACTGACTTGCTTTTTGTCAAAGTAAAGGCGTCTTTTTCTACCTTATTTGTTATTTCTTAACGCACATATATGATTTAGCATTTGAGCTAATCTCCTTTAAAGCGGTACCTGGCAAGTAGGGCGCAATGTAAAATGCCATAAATCTTTTTGTGTGGAAGAAAAGGGCTTATTTTGTTCCCTGGAATTCACTTTTCTCTTTGCTTTGCAGGTGTCCTTTTTGCTCAGGCAGCAGCTGGGTCAGCCCCATCGGGGGCCTCCCTCTCCAGCAAGCCTGTCGGCAGCCGTGTCTCTCCTCATCATCTGCAGCAGCAGACCACACCTACCTCAACCTCCAGCAACCCAGTGTCTTAACAAAGCCCCAGCCTTTCCCTTTATTATTATTTTTTTTTAACTCAAGCTACATAAAGCCAAAATGAAAACAACAACCTCATTTTCTATATAGTCTACGCCAAAAAGAAAGCATACACAAAGACACAAACTTAGCGCAATCACTTGAAACACACTCTCAGGTTATGTCATCAACTCACCTCTTTTGTTCTTCATAGCCACAATGATTTTGGAGGAAAATATTCCAATGGAGAGCCAGTATATGTTAAACAAAAATGTATGTACAACCTGTGAATTATTTATTTCTACATACATGTACATCTTATGGAAGAACAAAAGAGAAGTTCATAATCAGGAAGGGGTAATGCACTGTTTACACTTACAAACACAGCTACTGACTGACAGTAATGTTTCATCCTCGAGGGGAGAGATTCTTTTTATTTGACCTTTTACTTGTTTGTTGTTGTTTTTACTTTCATTATAGTGTTTTATCATTTAAATTTTTATCAATACATACTATCACTGCAAGAAAACATTTATATATTTAGAATTCTATCGAAAGAAAAGAGTACAAAATATCTTCTATTTTTAATCAGAAAAGCTTTAAAAGTATATGGCGCTTCTTCAGGGTGTGTAGCAATGCACCACTGTGACCTACTTGTGTGGAAACCAGATACCTTATTAACACAGCAGCCGTTGTCGAGCAGTCTTTTTGAATATATTTGGTGACCAGATGAGGTGATAGCTCAACGTACCTGCTGAATTCATACATTGTTTTCTTTTCCCCGTCGCAAGGTCAGTTCCTTACTAGTTCATCAAGCTTAGCCATTCTCACAGAGTAAGATCCAGCTTTTGCTGCGCTTCAGTATGCTTTGGCCTTGATGGCGTCTACATGATGTTCTTGCAAACTTCACGTGAACGATACTCGGATTGCTCTCAGGTGTCCACATACTTCTTCGCAACGCTTTCAGCGTCTCTTCAGAAAGATCAGTTTGTAACTTTATTTCCTGTCCTTAGTTTGGTTTTCTCGTGAAGTGATTGTCTTGAGGTCAGATGCATGCCTGTATTTGTGGATAAAGCCTGAAGGAAAACGGATTTCCTTTCAGGAATGCACAGGACCTGTTTGTCCACTTAATCCTTGTTGTCGTGAAGACGCTCACTTGGACATTCAGGTGTCAGGAGGCGCTAGCTGCGTCTCAGAGGACCTAATATAGTTCAACTTTATCTGGCGCTTTCTTGTTGTGTTTTTGTGGCATAGATGTCATATATATATATATATATATATATATATATATATATATATATATATATATATATATATATATATATATATATATATATATATATATATATATTTGTAATTTTTTGTGCGCTTTAAGCATGACTTTGTGCTTCTCATCTAAGTGCTTCTTACCTGCTATTTGGAGGACCAGGTCATCCTCAGATTCCGAAATCAATCATCAAATTTTTTGTTCCCTCTGCAGTGATTGTCAACCCAGACCTCACTATGCCAAATAACCTCATTCATTCCTGCTGATGACAGGGCATGAACCATGCTTTGCTTATAGGATTTTTTTGCTGAGGCCTTTAAAGTGGAAGTCAACTCCAAACGTTTATGGGCAATAATATGTTCTATGCGCCTTCACTAGTCTAAACATGGCATTCTGATTAATACTGCATTTGTGGAACATGAGTTAAGCAGCAAATCCACCTGTTTTTAGCCATCTCAGGGCGTGGCCATTTTGTCACTTCTGTCGACTGAAAATGACATCACAACTGCTCAGGGCTCAGGTAACGACCAATCACAGCTCACCTGTTTTCTGAAGCTGAGCCGTGATTGGTCGTTATCCGAGCCCTGAGCAACTGTGATGTCATTTTCAGTCGACAGCAAGTGGCAAAATGACCGCCCCCTGAGATGAAGGAAAACGGGTGGATTTTACTGCTTAACTCGTATTTCTCAAACGCAATATTAATCCGAATGCCATGTTTTTACTAGCGGGCCTGCAGAGAACAGAAACTTTTGGGGTTGACTTCCTCTTTAACAGTATGAGATGGCCAGTTGTCACTTTTTACTGTTCTGCGCAAATATTACCAGCCGCTGTGGCTTTGATCAGAGGGGTCACCACCAGCTGCTACACAAACATGTCTGAGAGAACGCTGTGCTGCTCACACTGTGATTGTTGAATCTCGCTTCCCCAGTTGTACTATTTTTGAAGACAAAATGGAATTTACACAGGAGTATTATGGACCTACTGAAGAGGGGGGGAAAAGAATACTGTAATGTGAGAGAATAAGGTCATACAATTACGAGAATAATATCAAAGTATGCCCAAAAAAACTTTTGAGAGGTTCTGCTTCGAACCTCTGCTCAGTCCCTGTGTGCAGGTTGCATGTTCTCCCTGTGCTTGCCTGAGTTTTCTCGGTGCATTCACATTCCAAAAACATAATTGTTAGGTTGAATGTAGACTCTTAATCATCCCTAGGTGTTGATTTGAGTGTGGATGATTGTTTGTCTACATGTGCGAGCAGTCCAGGGTGTACCACCCCTCGCCAAATACGACAAAACGTACGCTTGACATAAATCTGGGATAAGCTTAAGATCTTATGCAACCCTAATAAGGACAAGTGCTGTTAAAAAAATGGATGGAACTTACACTATTTTTCAGACTGTTACATTTCCTTATGTGCTATTTTATTTAATATCATAACTTTTCTTTTGTAATATTCCAACATTATTCTTGGAACTTTACAATTTTGTAAAGGTTTTTCCTTTTGAGTGTTGCCATAATACTCCTTCATCGGCTAATAAGAGAGCTTTGCCCCTTTTCCACAAGTGGGCGCTGTGGCTAGTTATTGCCAAACCAGATGTGAGCAAGAGTGGCATTAAGCACAGTTGCTCCTTGGTGTCCTAGTAGTAGGTCATATATTGTCTTTTGAAGCGTCACATTTCATGAGGTACCACCTGCTACTACACGTCAGCAACTGATTGAATACCATCACCCAAGTGTGTTCCAAGTGTTAACTGGAAACTGTTTTGGGGGTTTATAACACCACCAAGAAGAAAGTGAGGCATGTGGAAACTTTTTCTTTTCTTACCTACGTATGGTACCTTCAAAAACTGAAGTTGGGTTAAAATCATATGATCAGCAGCATTTTATGTCTTGTCAGTCGGTACTACTGTTACATTTAACAGTAGTATACAAATATACTTGTATTACCAGCCTCACTTGTAGGGTTGTAATACTACCGGTACACAGCAGGCTTCATTGTGACATCAAGTGTGGATGATACCCCGCGGTTCAATGGTGTGGTCGGAAGACGAAACACCCACCCTCTTGTCTTTTAATGTTTTGAATAGTATTCACGAAGAGATGACTTTGTATGATGGTGGCGGCTTCAAGATCAGATTCTCAGAGTAGATTGTGTGAAGGTGATGTAACAAGGACAGATAGTGCCTTCTAACTGTGGACAATAGCACAGATGCACTCTGAAGCTGTGCTAACATGTATACAAAGACCCAAATGTTGTTTTTATAACAAACTTCCATATTAGATTGGGGACTAACTATGAATACCCTACGCGGCTTTTCTTATGTCGTGTAAACTATTGCTGTAGGTTCTGTATATGACATTGTGAAGAAGTACTTTATATTACATTGGGAAATGCTTTCGTTTTCGTCTTAAGTAGCGGATGTCAGAGATGCTGTAAAAGAGCTGACAATCAAATCAAGGCGCTCTAGTAAAAAGCATCTGTTTGGGGGAGGGATGCTGTAGAAAACAAAATTCAATCAATCCCCAGCTAAAGATTCAACATTGTGTCTTTTTTTTCCCCTGCACATTTGTCTCCCTGACCTTTTGCCCCCTTAGGCAACATTCAAGCACCTGCCCCAACCCCCCACATCCCTTCTTCCCTCCTGTATAGATCGGTGTTTGTTCGACCAGCTCTGTGAGATATTTGCATTTGAACAGTTGCTGTCTTTCTCTGCCCTTCCCAGACAACTGCATCTCAACGAGAGGTTGCCGTGTTTTTTTTTGTTTTTGTTTTTTAGTGTGTGCCGGTGACAATCAGGAGATATTGTGATGACACTGTATACCTCCATACATTCTTGAACATCCCTTCAGCCACTGTTTTGACACCTTTCTACCTCAATGACCGACACGCTGGGGAAAAAAAAAAAAACCCCGGATGATGATATTGATTAAGTTAGCCCTCCAGTAATGACCACAGACAATCAGATATCAGCTAATTGGGACTTTCTTGATTTGTAGCCATTGCCTTATGTAAAGGAAGGCTGTGGCAAGAGCTCCCCATTGCAGAAAGGTTTTTGAAGTTGAACCTTCAAAGTGGTTGAATATATTTACAGTGTTTTCTTTGTTTGAATTCAAACACTTTGGAACCAGCATTTTAGTGTGGATCTCATGTGTTAAGATTGACTCTTAAATTGTCACACTTCATTCTTGCTTTTCCCGTAGCTCTTGTCAGGCAGGATCCTCCATGTAAAATGGAACATTTCTGGAAAAAGTCTTAACTCTGCAAAAAAATGATATTCTTTTTTTTTTTTTCTTTTTCTCTTGTTATTAATGCAGTTCATTTGGATTGAAAGCAGTCTTTAGTGCATCTACACTTTTGTGTAGGTGCACAATTTCACTTTATCCACATGCTCGCTGTGTATAAAAATATCATACTTAAAGAACTTGAAATATTGCTGCTGTCAATCCCTTCATGGACCATTCACCACCACTTGTATGGGTCTGAATGCTTCTGGAACATCACCGCTGCCTCCGCCGCGGATAAGGTGGACTGCAGATAAGGATGATGACAAAGTAACAAGATGCCTTCTGCTGTGACAATTGTATGAATTAACATGTATTACTAAAATTTGTGGAGTAGAATATTTCTCAAATATGGCTTTTTAGAGCTATGAATTATATCGTGTACGTTTGTTTTTGCTATTTCTTTGCTTTTTTTTATGCTGTCACAAACCAGCACACAGAGATTACATTTTAGAGCAGATTTATTACCTTAAAAATTAGCATGATGAGGATAATAATAATGTGACTATTTTAGGGAAGCTTGTGTGCTTCACGTCTTCAGCTAACTTCAGAACTTCAGGAAACGAGGCGTTGTGTCTTGTCTCTTAAAACTTCTCAGGAAAATCTACCTCTACCTCCAGTTGGATGCATTCATCCCAGTTGGGTGTCAAGTTCCAGTTTAGTGGGTACACAGAGAGGGCATGTTACAGCCCAACTACTGCTGATGCAACAGCAGCGATCCCACGGCTCAACAGTACTGCTTATATAGTACCACTGTTAGCACCACAAGTAGTCTTCAGTATGTTCACTCGATATGTGCTTATTATTCCTTCTTTATCTATAGGCTACGTACTTTGTACATGATTTTAATGAATGGGATGGTTCCTATTAACTTTGGTAACCGTGAAGTGGGAAGGCAATGCAACATTTTTTTCTCTCTCTGTTTTGAATGGTGAAGAGTTATTCTTGCCTATTTACTCAATGTGTTTGTGTGAATACTTTAAATTTGAATCTGAAATTAATAAAATATCAACTTTCTTAAATGTCACCATTGCATAAGGCGTTTTGTTTTTTATTTTAATGTAACTCTAGGCTCTGATATTAGTAAAAATGAAAAGAGAATATAAACCAAGTGACCCTATGATCCTCTTAAACAATTACAAACTACAGTTTTTCACATTCACTACATAGAATATGCAAAATATACATTGTATTTTAAGTGTGGAGACTACTAAAGTGGAAAGAACCTCAGACGGGAGTGACAATGTGAGCCAGGCAGCAATTACTAATAACGCAACAGATTAAGAAAAGCAAGATATTCCCCATCCATGGCCTGATTTAAGAGAAATGGCAGCTACAGGAATGATCCGTTGTGAAAGAGCTGACTAAAACCCACCGGCTTCTGGTTTTCACTTATGAGCTAATTTAGCATTTTTAGTACACATATCTCAGCTGACAGTTAAAAATATGTTTTTACATTAATGGCGTCTATTTTTTACAAACGTTTTTTGCTTTTACTTTGTATTTACATTTCTGATTGTGTATTTTTTAAGTCTATTTAAGTAAAGGGGTCGAATCAGTACCTTCCTCTGTTAAAAAAAAAAAAAAAAAAAAGCTAATTCAAGCAATTATTCTTAAATCTTTCAGGACAAGTTAGTAGGGACAGCACAAATATGGCAACGAACTGTGATTTCATCTCTCCGTTTTCTGTAATGTGTCTTCATTGGGGCAACGAGTGAGCAAGGGTGTACTCTGAACTTGTCGCCAGTCAAAAACGCAAGACATAAAGACAAACCATTCCCAATCACATTAACACGTGCAGTGGTATGGACAATTAGACAGTCTTCAATTAGATTAACGTGACATGATAGAATGTGGGAGGAATAGAGCAAGCACGTGGCGAACATGCAAACTGCACACGGAAGGAGCTGAGCCGTGATTCGAACTCACAACCTTGCGACTGTATAAATCAGATGACGGTAAGCACTAAGCACCAGTCCGACGTCCCGGCCCACGGAAACGTTTTCTTTCTTTTAAAAATGTGGCCCCCTGCTGGTCAGAAGAAGAAACTGCGCTAATATAATACCCTTTCTATTGCTTCGCTTTACAAGCCCTGTTAGTTTGTAGTGACCGCATTTTACAAACTGTACTTACATTCTGACCACATAAAATATTCCTTGAGTTCATTCAAGTGTGTTGTGTTATGTGTATTTTTTATCTGGCCCAGTGCTTGTATTTGAGTGCGATATTGTGTGCAATTATTCTCTCCACTTTAAACCTAGCCATATGACGTATGTCGTTGCTGTCCTATGAAAACCACTTATGTCCATTTTTTAAATGTTCTTATTTTTACGTGAATGGTGTTTCCGCGTTACAGACATCACATTAATGTGAAAATCATTTAGTTTTCGTTTTTTTACGTGAATGGTGTTTCCGCGTTACAGACATCGCATTAATGTGAAAATTATATATTTTTCCCAAAATTGGACACAAGTGTTTTTCACAGGACAGCAACGATGTGTACTGTTGCGTTGAGACCGCCTCAAATGTCTCGATCATGAATGGCCGCACTAGAGCCAAGATTTGGGTTTATCTCAAGCACCGCCCAGTGATCGTGACAGTAGCAGTGAACCAATCGCACTCCAGCATATTTAAACTGACACAAAGGAGCGCACCATTCGAGACTAAGCGCGGATTGCAAAGGCGGAGCTAAAGGAACTCGTCGAAACGCAAGCCTATGGTCAATGTAGCAAAACATTGAGCAGGAAGTCTAACAGTTATGCGTGATACATTTCGTACAAAGTAACTTTACGTGTAAGGTCAAATTAAAATGAGACTCCGGTCACAGAGAACCTTGACACCCTACACGGAGACTCCGAGGAAAACCCGTCAGCCGTCAGGCAACAAAACCACACCGACACCGAGACGAACTCGTACAGCGGTACCAGAAAGTCCATTACAAGACAAGGTAACAAACTATTATTAGTCTCTCATCGACGACGACGACGTAAGATTCACCCTTAATTTAAGCAACGGTCGGGCCTTCAATTACAACTTGGCTCCACCGAACTAGCCGTGCTAGCTAGCTAATAGCTAGCATTCGAATGTTGTGGTCTCAAGATGGGAGTCAAAGCAGCCCGTCTGCGAAGTTACCTCGATATTTGGCCTTTACTGTACAGCTGCCTCGTTGATTGATTGATTCATTGGTTAATCAGAAACCACTGAAAAACCTCCACGTGAGGTGGCGATTTAAACATTTGCACACCTCAAGCTCCAATGCATTATCCTTGTTTTAATTATGCGCCCTGGTTATTTATTTGCAGTAATATCCCCTTTTTATTTTTGTTAACACGATACTTTGTGCATTTAAATTAAAATGTCCTTTTCGATGGGTGTTGTTGTGTTGTCGTCCTGTTGATAGTAATGCGAGGATTAGTTGAGCACCATGTCGTGCAGACTGGGGCAGATTTAAATGGGCCAGCTCCACATGAGAGGAGACCACTAAGTGGGTCAACATGAATGCAGCGCCACACACACTGCAAAGTTGAGGCATGTGGCAGTCATATTTTATTCATACACAATGTTGGGGTCACTCAAGGTGAAAGCCGCAATTGCGCCTGTGCAACGTCCTGTCACACAAAAAAATGTGATGCGCGCTAACTCAAATCGTACCAAATCGGTTCAGTACATTAAACTATGACGAACAGTCTGAAACCTTTGAAATAAACCGAGTCAAGCTGTCGCCATAACAGTGTTTACTTGTAACAGATTATATGTTTAAAGTGGGGCAAACACTTTACAGGGACTAAGTTAGTTGCTCCACTAGTTTGCGTGGGGCAACAGCTCAAGCTTTCGGTTGCTTCTTTGGAAAAATACAAAAGTCAAAGGAATGTTAGTCTTGTGGAATATGTACTGTCTTCAGGGTGTCAAACTTGTTTTCATAATGGGCCACAGTTATAATGGTGAAAGCACCCAAAATATGTTATCGATAGTGGTGGAATGGTACGCCAAAAGTTTTAACAATTGTGACAGTAACAGACTGAACAGTGTGAATTACTGTATGCTATAAAAATATTAATACAGTACAGTACAAGTTTGATATATTCCATGACCTGTGCATAATTCAAAACACTCGCATCTCACATCATCTGTCTGCACTGAAATGAATGGAAATGTCATTAATCCGTTCGGAGTGTCATAACCCATCTGTAAGCGTCTTGGGGCGTGTACATATGTTGAATCGGCGTCTGCAGTCGTGACATTTGGTCACTCTGATTGGCTGTTAGCTAGCAAATCAGCGCTCGGAGCACCAACGGGAAATGACAAAAGTGGAAAAACAGTGAGCACGCCTTCGCTGCCTTGATCTCCTTACAAGTACAAGAGCGAGGGTTGACAATGTAAGTATTTTACAATACCGTGTCAAGAACATGAAGGGTTACTTCGCATGGGAGTTCATCGTCAGGGAAGAATATAGCTGAATGCATTGTTTACGTTTTTATAATCCGCCCCCCACCAACAGTTTTCCGGTTGTATTTTTCTAACCATGAGAAATGGTGACTACCGCCACCGATGGTATGGAAGGGTATTACATCGTATGCATGCGCAGAAGGTACTTTAATGGTCAGTGTCGCTGTCTGTCGTTGCGCACACTGGGTAAGCGTCTGTCACTGTTGGCCAGCGTCTTTTTGGTCTATCTAGGCCTTTAGACATGACAGTCGCGAGACCAGAAACTGAGCAGCACTGTTGGTTTAAGGACTTGGTGCGTTGCTGGAGCGTGATCCATTCAAACTTCTTGTCAGTGTCTCCAGATTGGTGGCAAAAAAATGAGGATATCGAGACAAAAGTCCATATATTTCAATAATTTATTGCAAAAAGTGAAAATTGGAATATTAGTTCACCATACACTGTGATATATTTCAAGCTTTTGCTTGTTTAAATTTAGCTGATTATGGCAGAAAGACTTAAGAATAACAGTCCAGTTTTTCACAAAATTAGAATATCTTGAATTCAACATTGGAGGCTCCCTGTGTCACATGCAAGGTTTTCCCTCAGCCTTTAAATAGTCTCAGTCTGTCTTAGTAGGCTTCAGAATCACCGGAAAAACCGCTGACTTGACTGTTGTGCAGAAATTGCAGAAGTTTCTTAATGAGAAAAAAGGTCTCAAGATCAATCCACACTGCTCCAAAATGGCATTGAATAGATGACTTAAAAATTCTTAAGCTTTTTATGAAATGTAATGAAGCTGCTAGTGGTCAACTAGAACCTCTTATTTTGAAGGTCGAAGTGACGTCTGATGCTGAAGATGTCCCAACGATGATGAGGCGCCTGCTGCCCTACGGGCGACCGAGAAAGCGAGCCATTGCTGCGGTTGACAAAGAGACAGGTGATTAAAAAAAAATAAAATAAAATAAAAATCTTCTTGTAAAATAATACATTGAGCTTTCTGCATCTAAGTTGAAGACACTGGTCTTCAAGATTCCGCCTTCAAGACACCCCCCAGGTCCATATTGAATAATGAGCACGTACTGTCTGAGATGGACACTGCATCTCCTCACAATTCAGCGTCTAGGAAGATCTACACCCCGATTGTTCGATTCCTCACACCCAGCAAAGAGAGTAAGTAGAAGCCCCTGTTTTTGGTTCCCTAAACTGTCTTGCCAACCTCAACTCAAGGCTCATTATCAGGCCACAGAGTCTTCCTGGTGGCATGTGGTCAGCTCCTTCTACCAGTGCATCAAATGGAACACATGTCAAGGTCAAGAATGAATCTGTCCCACTTCGCCACTCCTGTAAAAAGTTTTATATTGGAGTGAAGCTTATGACATGATCAAGATTTTTTTTTTTTTGTGGGGGTTGAACAATATTTAATTACCCAATAAAATGATGAGGTCGGCCACATGTGGCCCTTGTGCATCGAATTTGATGAGGGTACTTTTTCAATATTGGCCATTTACATAGTTGTTTGGTTGGAGATATGGCGCAGAAAAATCTGTTTAAAACTGACCCCCTGAGGGTAAGTCCAATTCTGACACACCCGAACTAATGAGTGGCAATACGCAGGTACAACCTTTCTTTGCCCGCCATGTATGTAAAGGCCAAATCGTGAGACTCATTATGTGAGCCTCCATTTGATGTTGCATAAATTCCTTTACCTGCACTTGACAATTGTTGTTTACTGGTCTATTAAATTAACTGTCATTTAATGTGTTTGAAATCATAACTACTATTAAGTGAGAAAATAATTAGTCTTTACTATTATTATTATTTTTTTTTTAATCCAGATTTCAAGAGTCCAACAAACAATGTGTTGATGAGCCCTGAACAAGGAGTGTTTGGTTATGGCTCCATTGATCTCCTAGTGGGAGATGAGGATGACCACATCTTCAACCCGTAAGTGCTACTTTCTGCCTGTTTACATTTTTAGACCCTCCATGTATTTATTCATCTATTTTTGTCCTCAGCTTCACTTTCATCAAGAACCTGCCATCACAGTCCCAGTATTCCCAGCCCAGACTTCCTGACATCCCCCCTAAGACCAGGAGCACCCCAGAGGCCACGCTTGTGGTGGACTTGGTGAGTTTCATTCACCTCTGAGGCACTCTTGCTAGTCTGCTAGTCCAGCAACCTCATTTTGCTTTGGCCTAAATTAGGGCAGGGCCATTTCTGGATATGAACATTCAAGATGGCCTTAATTTTCAATATTAATGTCAGTCAATATGTGGACTTTCAGCTTGGTACCAAGTTCCTTGCAAGTGGCTGGGGACAACTGTCTGGCGTTATAACAGTGGATGCATTCAGTATGCCTTGATACCAAGATGTCTTCCGATATGGAGTAAGAGACAGGAAGCTCTAGTCACATAGCTACTCACTGATGCTACGTTCACACCAAACGTGAATGAAGCGTTCCGAGTCGCTTGATTCGCTCGCGTTTGACCGCGGGAAATTTGAAACCTGAAATGCTGCAGCCGCTCATTCGCTCACAGCGTAGAGGGGAAGGGCTTCGCTTGGTAGTAGACTACGACAGCATTTTTCAACATCATAATCAAATGGCCGACACACTATGCTAATGCTAACAATATTGCTGTCTTGGTAAAGTTTAAGAACTGTAAAAAAAAAAAAAAAAAGCCACCGAGTGAACAGGACGTCATCTGGCTGTGTGTGACGCAGTATCCCCGATGCTGATTGGCTGCCGCAGTATCCCCGATGCTGATTGGCTGCCGCAGTATCCCGATGCTGATTGGCTGCTGCGAGGCGGGGTGGCGAGAAAAGTTGACTTGATTTAATACGCGGCGAATGGACGGATTTTCGGTGCTTCACTCTGCGTCCCACCGCTCCAAACGCATCATTCACACCGCCCGGCGCGCAACCGCGCCCGCCCGCACGAACTGCATTCACTCCAATACGAACGCGCCGCCAGAAGCGCATGATCCGCGTTTGGTTTGAACGTAACATAAGCACTATGTAGCTCAGCCTCTGGCTACAGATGTCCTGACTAGCAAGATGCTTTCGGCAAAATTGGGACATCAAATTCATTTGAATATCAGTGCAAAAAAAAAGAAATGTAGCTAGAAAATGGCATTGTTTTTTTTTCTTGAAATGGCATTAAAAATGCAGATTTTTAAAACTTTATTTTTGCATTTGTCTGCATCCTTCATTCCCTCAGAACCCAATCCAATGTGTAATCTTTGTGTTTTCAGGAAGAAACATTGATGTTCGGATCTCTGAATATGATTGACAATGCTGAATACACCTTCCACACAGCTTTTCAGGACCATCAGTATAAGGTTGTTATCTTATTGTTGTATGTAGTGTTGTCACGATACCAAAATTTTGACTACAATACTATACCTGCATAAAATACCTTGATACTGGTACAGAAACGGTGCCTCGTCGAAAATCGAAAATTAGCAAAAGCAGCAAAATTTATTTGTTAAATTTGGGGAGTGAGATAAATGTATTACACTGTGTCTTTCTACACTTAATTATTTATAGACTACATGTAAATTAAACTTTAAGAAAACTAGTTTAAACGTTACTAGCAGAAAATGTGCACAGAGGTTTATAGAGCCATTAATGTGACATCTACTGTAATGCAGTACAGTATTGAGCCGGTTATGAACATTTTGATGGCCAGATATGCAGCTATATGGCCTCTGTACTTTTTGGACACAGAATTAGCCAATTCTGATTTTAAAAACGACTTAAAAAAAAAAAAATGAGGTCAATGGCCACGTTTATAGTTTTATACAACCATAATGTATAAATGTCCATGAATGTACATGTATATATATTTATTATAGGGCTGTCAAAGTTGAAACGTTAGCTGTGGAGATTAATTTATATTTTATAACACATTAAAAAAAAAATGAACTCAGTTTTATTAACTTCCTTCATCTGCTCACTTTGCAGCCAAACTTAGAGGAGAGTCACTGTCACAAAGACGGACTTTTACGTAGTTTTACTTTAAAAAGTTGGTCGACGGCTCATTGGAGAAATCCAAAATAATTTGCGCACTTCGCAAAGCCAAATTCAAATACCATATTAGTTGTACGTCTTTGGTGTATCTTTCAATAGTATTTTACAGGAAAAGCATCTTACCCAAGGAAAAGAAAAAAGCTATTAGAACCTTCTTAGGATCAAAATATACGTACTTTTATTTATTTATTTTTTCATATTAATTCCCAAATTTTACCAAGCTTTGTAAAAATTTGTAATTGACAAATATCATTAATCGCGATTAATCATGGAAATTTTTGCGATTAATTAATTAAAAGAGTTTAATCGTTTAACACCACTAATTTATTCACTATAAGCTTTTTACATGCCATACATATTCTTACATTACATTACATGCCATACATATTCTTGACCGCATTTCATGTCATCCATTGTTGGTATTGACAATACATTTGCACCGTTAGGGTCAAGCAAGCAAATATGTTCATTTAATTGACGTTGCTTTGAGTGCATATGTGTGTACGAGGAGCAGAGAAGACGCCGGCGCTGCTTGAAGCTTCCTCACACATGCAGGAGGCGTGCCACTTAACCCACTAAAGCCTAAAGCCCTTAGTGAGACATCGCTCTAAAACCTACAGTCATCTTTGGAGTCACCTTTGAAAACCTGACATTTTCGCCACCTACAAAATGATTAATATCTCAGCCCCTGTAGCAGATACGTTTGCGGACTTTAAAGCCATGAAACCATCCAAACGTGATTCATGGTTAAGATATATGATCGGAGACAACGACGATTTGAACGTCTTTGTAACAGAACACAGCATGGTAATTACCACTCGATTTTTTTTAAAATAAAAAAAAGTGCTTCAATTGAAACAGTAAAGCTTAATAAACTCATTGGCTTGTGTGAAAGCCACACGTATAAGCTCTTTAATTCTTTTGGAATTATGTTTCTGCCTGCTACAGGGGCTGAGATATTAATCATTTTGTAAGTGTTGAATTTGTGGGAGAACTTCAGGTTTTCAAGGGTAATTCCAAAGGTGACGTTAGGTTTTGGGGAGCTGTTGAGAAAGGCGCTTTAGGCCTTAATGGGTTAAGTAAAATGGCTCCTTTAACTGTGGGTGTAAATATGTCTGCCTTGACTCGTGACACTAAAGGCTTTCTTGTATGTTACTAACAGGTTTACATGATCCTACGACCTTATGTGAAGGAGTTCCTGCAGTCTGTGGCAAAAGTGTATGAGGTATGTGTCTGTCTCCCATACAGTTTCCCATTATTTGAAGTCAAAACATTAACCCATTAAAACCTGAAGCCCCTTGTGAGGCATCTCTAAAACCTACGAGTCACTCTTGAAAACCTAACATTTTCACCACCTACAAAATAATTTCTCAGCCCCTGTAGAAGATAGAAACATAATTCCCCCCCAAATTTGAGAGCTTAGACATGTGGCTTTCACACAAGCCCCCAAGTTTACTAAGCTTTACTGTTTCAATTGAAGATGCAAGTGAAGCACTATTTTTAATTTAGAAAAGACTGAAATAGGGAGGAGGTCGGGCACAGCCCCTTTGTTGATAACCAGCAACAGATCACATCTTATCAGGTCACCCACACAGCTTCTTTTTACAACATTGCATGGACTTTCTTGCACATTTCTACATCTTCGTTCGTTTTATTGTTTACTTCCGTATTTTCACTGCTTGGTGTTGCTGCGTTCGGAGTTACTTACATGCAACTTGGGTGTCTGCGAATACAGGATGTTTCATAGGTTTAAATTGCTGTAAACACAGCCATATCGAATGTGTGCACTTGAAGTGTGCATGGAAATGGGTGGCCAAAAGATATCAGATAGTCGCAGTTGGGCACTTGGATGTACAGTGTAAATCCAGCCTTGGAGACCTGGCATGATGTTTAGCTCTGTCATTGCTCCGTTTGCAGTTATTTTCTCCAACTACAAAATCTCAGCCGTTGTCTCTTAAGACATTTCTAGTGTAACCATAACCTTCCCTTGGTTTGACTCTTATAACTTCTGAGATGACACTTTTGAAACTGTAGGGGGAGCCCTAGCTCACACATGCTATAATCGGAACAAGTAAATGTCTGTTATTGTAGTGTTTCTTAAGTTCTGATCATATGTTGCAGCTCTTTGTTTACACCTGTGCAAAGAGAGAGTACGCTGAGAAGATTCTGGACGTCCTGGACCCGCAAAGGAAGCTCTTTCGGTAAGGCTTTGCTTTCACTTTGCATATTGTATGGAATAAATGAGCACTCACTCAGTTTCTCCGCCGATCGTCCTTGCAGCCACCGTCTCTATCAAGATGAGTGTGCCTGTGTCCTCGGGCACTACATTAAAGATCTCAGCATCCTGGGAAGAGATTTGACCAAGACTGTGGTTCTGGACAACGCACCTCATACTTACCCCTACCATGTCAGTATTGCACAGTAGACCTGACATTGTCCACCATGTTGCTTGGTGTATGTTTTCACTCAACTTGAGATGCCATTTGAATTTTGCAGTTGATGAACACTCTTCCCATCAAGAGTTGGTCTGGTGAGTCAGATGACCGAGAACTCCAGAAGCTCATCCCCTACATGGAGAAACTGTCTGCAGCGGTTCGTCTGTTTTATGTTCACTCCGCATATTTGCTGCTAGTTTGTTTGCATCTTTTACAGTCAGTCAGACACCATCTGTACATATGCATAATTTTTTTTTTGTTGACATAAATCCTGACAACACCCGAGGTATTGTTCTTTCCTCCAGTCAGTTTTGAATTACAACAGCAGGTTATCTCTAGCAGCAGCCTTTCTACTTCCACTGTCATATAATCGCCTGTGATCTTTCAGGAGGATTTTCGAGAGGTGCTGAAGAGGAGGAAGGATCACTTCCACCGACTGCTGTCAGAGGATTGACATGACCACCCCCCACCCACCTACTACACAAACCACCACATCAACTTCCCTACTTGACCCTCACAGCCTGTTTGCATTCTTGTTGCTTTAGCATTGAAAGCAGAAATCAGTGCGGTTAGCTAACATGCCACCTGCTGCGTGGTGATGGACATGCCTGCCTTGTCTTTCCCTGATCTCTTTTAAGGATCCATATTTCAGTCATGCTGCTCCTTGTTTCGCACCAGAGCTGGGCACTTGACCATTTTTTGCCGGTCCGGCCGCGACCCTCCGGCCATATTCATAAACATTGTCGGCCCCCGCCCCATTCCGCGCCCCGACCAAAAAAAAAAAAAAAAAAAAAAAAAAAAAAAGCGTCCGTGATTGACGTCACTGCGGGAGGGACGCTAACGGCAGAGGCTTTTTAAAGATCATTAGTAGCTGGCTAATTTACTATTCGAACCCGCTGTGGACACACTTCAAATGCGCCGGTAGTACTTACCCAACTGCCTGCTTACTTGCATTGCGAGCCCCGGGTTTGGATTTGTCGAATTGTGTAATTATTTGGGTCCAACAGACGGCCAGAAGTCGCGGTCAAGTTACTTATTTATTTTGCACACTTCCCCACCTTCCCGGCCTTCAAAATAAAAGCGTGACAGCAAACCACTATACAATGCAGGTTTGCTATGGCGTATTTCCGGAAGTAGGGAACGCCAGAAAAAGTGCATGAACTCCACCTTGTTGTGCTAGCGTCTGAGTATACTCGTGGACACAGATTGTTTTGAAACAAGTCGGGGGGCGTCAATACCACAGTCCCTATAACAGCAGTTGTCGCTCGCGCAGATGCGGGAGTAGAAAGAAGCCTAAAAAGAAGCCTTTCACAGAGTAGGCTGAGATGATTTTTGGCCGCCTCGCGAGCACGTCACACGAATGAGGGCCGATTAGTGGGCCGGACTAAAATCAACTTCCGGCCATGCTTACTCCAGCCATTTTTTTTTTTTTTTTTTTTTTTTTTAATTCGTCACCCCCCACCCCTCCGCCCCAAAAATAGGCATCCGGCCAGGCCGGAGGGTCCGACCGGTCCGGCCCAGGGACGGACTGCCCAGCTCTGTTTAGCACCATATTCCAGTTGAATCATTCCACTAGAAAATTCCATTCCAGTAGAAGCAGAGATGAAACGTGAAATTCATTGTATATAATTATTTATTGATTGTTTTGCTAAATCCATTTTATTTTAGATACACGTTTAATGCAATAAAGCTAACCTAATAGTGGGAAAATAAGGATTTATTTATATTTTGTTTTATTTGGCCTCTTGTGTGATTGTGAAATATTTGTGGCATTTAACAACAACACTTAAACTAACAGCAGTGATACATTTGCTTGAAGTCTCATCTCCCATCACCCCTCAGAGCCTCAAATGCGACACCTAAGTCATAAATTGTTTGCAGGCTGATGGCACGTCTCTGTCTTTTGGACTTCTCAGCTGGGTTTTCAGCTGCGTGTCTCTGGTGCTCTCAAAACAAAACAAAACCAGTCTGTAAAAATAAGTCATCACTTCCCGTGCAGCAGGAAAGAGGTAACGGAGCAGCTCGTGGAAAAGATTAGTAGAGCAGATAGTTAAACTGCACTGTTGTAATCTAGCTATGCATCATGTTCTTTTCCTCATTAAGGTTTGCTGGTTAGCTTAAAGTGTTCCCAGCTGAATTCAAGCAAGAGTGCAATGGTTTTCAGTCACTGGGTGTTAGCCTCAAACTTACTGCGTCGATACATTTTATGCTGCTCCTCTACTGTACGGCTTGGTGCTTCAATATGAAAAGATAAGTTTTAGTGTGACTGCTGCTTAATTGTTGCATTACACTTTCTGAATTGATTACTGTATAAAGCACAAAGCCTGCTGCTGACTATTTTACATTTAAACACCGTACAGTGAACGCAGCTATAGAAGAACAAAGAACACTTTCAGAATGCAAGGTTCTAACTGAGAAGAAAGTCATTACAACACTGCAGGTCTAAAGTGCTTATAGCCTCCTGCTGCATCTCCTCTGCTTTATTTGCTCCATATGGTGTTTGACATGGTACCCGCGGAGGGGGCGGGGGTGCTGTGGGCGGAGGGAAAGCCTAGTATTTTGTCCGTCCTGAAATTTGATTCACAAGTTCAGGATCCTGGAAGACAAAAAGAAAAGGCAGAGGGGGAGGGAAGAAAGGGTTTCTTCTTCTAACCACCAGAGGCATAAACTCAACAAACAGCCTGCAACCTACTGGAAAAAGTAAGGTCTTTTCATCCAAGTTTTGTGTGTAATTGTTTAATAGAGCTAGTGTTTGACCCAAACGGGGTCACGTTGTTTGATTTCCCTCCAATTGTTGCTGCAGGGGCGCAAAATAAAAAGGACAGAAGTCATAATGACTTTTCATTGCGGTTAATTGTGACTATAGCTTAGCGCACGATGGGCCACATTTTGATTCACTTGACGGCCAAGTCATATTCACCCCATATTTAAGACACACATTTTGGAATTGCACAACATAGCGACGTCTTTTTTCCCCCCCCTAAAACGGGAGGAAAGGCGCACTATTCGAACCTACGCGCATTTTCCACATGCAGGCGACCACTGATTACCACCAACAACATTTATGTGGTTTTCAGTAATCTCTATATGGTATAACGTCTTTTTTTGTTTTGTTTTTTAGGGGGCAGCGGGGGGCAGATCCTAATTGCAGTGCAGCAAATATTTGCGTCGCGACTGTGCGCCAAAACGTCTTTACGTACCAAACGTGAGCCGCACATGTCAATGAAAGTCAACGTGGGCTTGAACCAACGAAAGGAGACGCGTGGTGGTTGTTGTTGTTGCGTTTAAAGTCATTTTTAACTCGCGCGGCGGGCGTGGGCTCATTTACTACTACAACTCACCATATGGGCTAAATCCGTATCACTGATCAGTCACCAACATTTAGGTCATATGTTGTTCCATGTAAATTTATATTATTTGAAGAGTTCAATTGCAATTGCAATAATCTTCTGTTTTTGCGAAATGAGTAAAATTTGTTTTTTACTTCTTGTTTAAAATAAAAATGTATTTTTGTGTTGCAGCCAGTTATGCTTTTAAGCGATTAAGAGGCGAACGAAAAGGTCTTTGTTATTTCATCGCAAAAGCAGACACTCCCAAAAAAATTGGAGTGGGTTAAAACAGGCAATAAAGTCCACCATTTCATGTGGCTTTGTGAATCAAAATTAGTAACAGGTGAGTGCACCAGAATAACCTAAATGTAACCCGAGAAAAGTCACATTCATTCAGTTTTCTAAGTTGCTGCTATCCTCGAGATCCTGCCGACCCACTTGTTTTCCCTGTCGACCCGCTTGGTTGCGACCCTGTGAGGCTAATGACGTCATCTATGACTGTTTCAGCAATTATCACATGTATTTCAAGCAGGGTGCGGCCGATCGGCCGGGCGTCCACCTGAGAGGGGTGGGCTGGTTTACACATGATGATTTTACATCATTGTTACGACTATAGTTTTTTTTTTTTTTTGTGATATGCACCATGAATCGATGCTGAGGCAATATGCTAGTACTGCATGATTTTGGACCATTTGGCTATGGATGGATGGATGAGTGGATGGATGTGACTTTCATTTCCACAAAGGCCTCCTTCCATCACAATGACCCAATTACATGACTTGTATGTGAGCAAAGGACTCCTTTCCTTTCTGGAATCTTTTAATAGTTTTCCATATTAGGGATATTCTCTGGGGTTATGTTTACATCTCCAGATGTATTGTTTGTATCAACCTGGGATAGGCTCCAGCTCACTTGCTGCCCCACAAGGCACATAGAAAATCAATGAGTGGATGTAAAATCTTTGAATCTTTTTCTCTTGTTTCCATTGCCTGTTTGTTTTGTTTTAGTCAGGTGCCGGGCTGTGTGACTATGAACACGTCAGGGCTTAAGGCCGACGACGGGCAGAACGCGGAGGAACTCGACAGCATGAAGGAATCCATCAGCGACATCATCAACCAGCTACAGGACATCGACCCCGCCAGGCTGTCCTTCTCACCCTTCCTTGACCTGGACACTCAGATCTGCATGGCGCCCGTGTCAGACAGCCCAGAGTCCTCGGTGGAGGAGCTGCACTCATCCTCCCACTCGGCTTCCGGCTCCCAGCGCTCCTTGGAGCCTCCGACATTGGCTGAGGAGCCTAAGAGTGAGTTCCCACTGCTACTTTTGTTTTGAGGCAAGAGAGTAAAAAGTCAACTCAGGTAAATGTGTGTCCAATCTTGATCCAAGTGGGTTTAAAACAAAATCAAAACATATGAGGGAGAAAAATTATGTTTATTTAGGTCAGACTTTAAGAACTGGATTTAAAACCAACAGCAGGCAGCTTGAATTTGGAAAACAGGTATTTGCACTTACAAAATTGTGCACTAGAGGTTAGCATGTCCCCCTTAAAGTTCTGAGGTTTTGGGTTTGAATCTTGGCTCCAAGACCTGCTTTGTGCATTTTTAATGTTCTTCCACTTTTTGCATGGCTTTTCTCCGGGTACTGCGTCTTCCTACCACATTCCAAAAACAACATATGGGGTCCCTAAAGACTCTACATTTTGTTGTTGGATGTGAATACGTTTGTGAATGGTTGAAAATGGTGGCAACCAGTCCACGGTGTACCCTACCTCTCAGCCAATGTCAACTGGGATCGGCTCCAGCTCACCTGTGCCCATAATGAGGGCCCATAAACTAGCTGTTAAAAATCAATGGATGGAAGTACTTGCACATATTAAAAACTAAGGTCAATGGACTTTGAAAGTTTAAGTCAAAAAGGTTCCATGTACTCTATGTATCTGCTTTTGTCACCATGCTGACATTCTAAACCACATGTACCACATATTAGTCATGACCACATTATTATAGGACGAAGACATGGGTGGAGCATCCATCTTTATACTCAGACTTCCAATTTACTTCAGTGACACCCCTTTACTTAAAATCAGGGTCCCGTCCTCACTCTACTGTCTAATGAATGTTGTACAACACTAACTAGTTTAGCTCCCAGTACAGTTGGTATGACACTATAACTTCGCACTGCACGCACACACACACGCAAGTTGGAACAACATGGTCCCCAAAGTGAAGGTTATTGTAAAAATTACACGAGAGATTGTACAACTTATGATCCCGTAGTGGTGCAATTCCAAGCTTAATCTATTTGCTTAAAGGACCCGTAAAATATAGACGGTAGCATAAAATATCGTTAATATTCTCCATAACAATCAATAACTTTTGTAAAGGCAGTGGTTTAATTGTGTGTTTTTGGAATGTGGGAGGTAACCGGAGTACCCGGAGAAAACCCACGCAGGCACGGGGGGAACATACAAACTCCACACAGGAAGGCCGGGGCCGGATTCGAACCTACGACCTCTGCACTGTGAGCCGGATGTGCTAACCAGTCGCCCACCTCTAACTACTTTGTATTAAATGTATTCCTAAAGTCATACACTATAAAATCAAGTCACAATAAAAACAGCAAAAGTACCAGAATTTACTAGTGTAATTGTGGTGCAACAAATTAGCATTTATTTTCTTCCTTGGGCTGAGCTTCCTTGAGCCTGTGAGGCTGCTAACAGTTGACTGGGACCGTGCCGCACCATGATAAATAATGATGTTATCAAATTCAATATAGACAAAATATTAACATTTTACTGCTGAAAATTGCAAAATTAGCAAAGTATGCCTTTAATAAAATTCTTCCTGCTACAATGTCAACAAACAAGAGCAGTCCAATTACCTCGACTCAGCCTTTGAAGATTACCATTGATATCATGACAGCAATTTCCATTTATTCAGTGGTTCCCAAAATTTTGGTCTTGTGCACCCCAAAATATTTTGTCATCCCAGGAGTACGTCCCTCACTTATGCGTGTTGATTATTCTCCAAAAGTAGAACGTAACACAACTGATTATTAGGTGAAAATAGTTTTATTTTGTTTCCTTAGAGGGAAGTCAACCCTAACATATTTTTTTGAAGAATATGTTCTATGCAAGCCTACTAGTTGAAACAAGGCATTCTGATAAATATTGCGTTTGTGGAATAAGAGTTAAACCATTCGTTTTTAGCCATCCCCGGCCATTTTGTCACTTCTGTCGACTGAAAATGACATCACAACTACCCAGCGCTCAGGTAACGACCAATCACGGCTCAGCTTTAGAAAACAGGCGAGCTGTGATTGGCCGTGCCCTGCAACTGTCATGGCATTTTCAGTTAACAGTCACAAAATGGGAGGGGGCTAAAAACAGGTGGATTTTGCTGCTTAACTCATATTCCACAAACACAATATTAATCAAAATGTTGTGTTTCAACTAGTGTGCCTGCTGGGAACATATTCTTGAATAAAAACATGTTTGGGTTGATTTACACTTTAAGTTGAACATTTAATTCTTAAGCATGGTTTTTGTTTAACTCAAATTGAACATAAAATTAAATAATATGATGCCTCGAAGATAATTAATACAAAATCTGAATAAAAATAAACCTTCCTCTGTTATATATAACATTGACAAAAAACATGGATCTCCTTTGAATAAGTCCCCTTAAAACAGGCATTTAAACTTGAACTGAACAAGAATAATATTCAGACCCACGATAGCAGTTTTTCTTTTCATCAGTCATCCGAGCTTTAATGAGACACTTGAGCTGTGCCACAGGTTGTTAGGGTTAGGGCTAGGGTAGGGCCTGGGAATAAATTATTAAATGTTTCCGAGTACCCCCTGCAATGTGCTCTTGTACCCCTAGGGGTACGCGTACCCCTGGTTTTGAAACATTGGTCTAATCAACGTGATTGATATCAGCTACAATATTAATCATAGACTGGCTAGTTCTCACGGGAGCAAAGCACACAGCAGGAAAAAAAACAAGTTACCACAGAGATACTAAAAACATGTTTACATGTGGATGCAGCACTTAATAAACTAGGTTGTGTGTATGTGGACTCGTCATCAAACACAAACTTCCTCCCTGCTTTGCCTAAATTTGCAAAAGAGAAAACAATTTCCTCTACTGCAATTTTATCCAGATACTCACTAAAATGTAATGAATGGAACACCTCTCCATAAAATCGGTTGTGTATATTACATCATCCTGACAACAAACCAACCAACCAGAATCTAAATAACGCAAACTTAACGTATTTTGAAGTCTAGAGTCAGAAAAATCACAGTCCGAATTGTCTACAGTTATTTTAGGTAGCTGCTGAAAAAAACATTGTGGAATACTGATTGAATGCCAAATTCAGTAATGGGAAACAATCACAAACATATTAAATCAAAACAAACTTAGCAAGCTAATAATTACTGTATATTCCATTACGCAGCACTGCTTTGTTGATGTTCTGGGAATTGATAGGATGTGACAGCGCAGATAATTTGGGGTCCAGGCTTTAAAATGATCAGGTCCTCAGCCTCACTGTGGAAACCTCAACTTTTCTAATATGTGGAAAACTCAGTAGATGTGTGTGTGATGAGTGAGAGCCTCCAGTGGTCTGATTTGACTATGTGGTTTTGGATGCTGCCTTAACCCATTAAGGACGGGAGCGAATGAAATGCATCAGAATATACATGTGACAGTGTCTTGAGTTGTCAGAGGATATCCAGAATTTTTTCGAGGAGTAATGGCGGCACAGTTGATCGCGGGAGCTCTGATATAAGTCACGGCAGTGATATAGACAAGTGTTTTTCAAACTTTTTTGAGTCAAGGCACATTAATTTCGTTGAAAAAATCCCGCGGCACACCACCAGCTGAAATTGTGAAAAAAAAAAAGCTTATTTTAACAATATAAGTGTTATATTGTTTATATAAGCATTTTTTAACATTGAAGAATGACGTTATATTATAAAGTCTTGAATAGGAATTAAATAAACACAAAGAAAAAAGGATTTTATAATGTTTCATATTGATACTTACTCAGTGTGAAACATGTGCCTGTTTGGATAAACATGCGTCACTAATTCGCTTGTCTCTTATTGAAGACAGTTAGCTACCTGCTGCTGCTGCTGCTACCTGCTGGTATGGAAGAGTACTACAATGTAGTGAGGACATGATTACGCTGCCAGGCGCTAGACCGCACAGGCACACAAATGAGATCATTTCCCACGGCACACCTGACAATATCTTAGAGAGACAATGTCTCGGCACAGAGTTTGAAAAACACTGATATAGACAACCCGCTTGCGGACTTTAAAGCCGTGAAACCATCCAAACGTGATGTATGGTTAAGATATATGTTCGTAGACAATGACGATTTAAACGTAAACAGCATGCGAATTACCACTCGATTTTTTTTTAATTAAAAAGTGCTACACTTGCATCTTCGACTGAAACAGTAAAGATTAATAAACTCTGAAAGCCACACGTTCTAAGCTCTCAAATTCTTTTGAAATTATGTTTTTTTTTCTGCTACAGGGGCTGTGATATTAATTATTCTGTAGGTGGCGAAAATGTCAGGTTCTCAAGGGTGACTCCAAAGACGACCGTCGGTTTTAGAGAGATGTCTCACGAGGGGCTTCGGGCTTTAATCGGTTAATATGTGCTTGTGGTTTGAACAGACTCGGCCTCCTGCCACCAGCGGCCCAACAATGGCCTCCGCGAGGAGCAAAGGAGAGACGGCCACACAGAGGAGGGAGCGCTGGATCAAACTCTTTCCACTCCGATCACCACAGAGCACGATTTGGCCGGCGCGGCGGAAAACTGCATCAGCGCTCCAGCCCTGATGTCTCAGGGAGACATCCCCAATGGCACAAACACACTAAAATGGAGTCCAGAATCCACTCGTCTGGACTGTACAGCGGATGAGGTTCGACCCCTGAATGGTCCACCTTCGGACGGCGTGGAGCTGACTGTGTGGAGCCCAGAGGGTGTGCTGGACACTCGCGAGGATGCACCCGAGGCGTCCGCCGGTGGTCGGTGCTGCTGCATGTGCAAATGCTGTCAGAGCGGCAGAGTCCCCGCCTTCCTCTCAGTGCTGGCCTCTTTCCTGTGTACGTCGGCGATTCTCTACGCACTCCATACCTACGTCCACATACAGCCCCCTGATTGCCCCGACGTGGTCAGCCGGGTTGTCTTCACCCTCTGCTGCTGTGTGGTGGCCGCGCTCCCCATCGTACTCGGTAGGCATCGTTCACAACAGACACGCATGGAGCATAAAGATTAGAAAGGATTCAGTTTGTCTGGCCGCCTCGTCTTGGAATGTTTGAACGTCTCCTGTCCCCTTTCATTTGGTGCACTTCCAACCTCAGACTAGCAGACGTCTGCTCGCGCTTCTGCACGGGGAGGCGTGTTGTTTACTTCCTTGTTTGTGGCAGGCCATTTGAACATTTATTCGACATCCTAACTAGTACACTCTTTGTGCTCACTAGTATGGCATTTCAGCATACCGGGGCACACTAGTCAAGCGACTGTGTCGTACTTGAGTTTATTTTATTTTTTTTTACATTTTTTTTTCCTTTCATTGCATGACATTTGTGCACACTCGTGCAATGACTTTGGCACACTCGTAGAACAACTGTTCCTAATTAGGCCAAATTGTGCACTTGTTGACAACTGTGTGATACTAGTCCTACCAGTGACATAAAATTCCACGAATAAATAATTACAGAATACAGTGATTTGCAAATCATTTCAATCAATAGTCAACTGACTATACTACAAAGACAATATATTTAACGTTCCAACTTATCAACTGTATGTATTTATTTATTGATTGATTGATTTTTAAAATATTCACTCAATTCTAATTTGAACATTGCGCTGATAACAGTCATGATGGTCTTTTTCCTCTTTGGCCCGGAGGACACAACGTCCATGATTTCCAAAAACTATTTGAAATGTGGCCTCGTCAGACCACAGTACACGTTTTCCACCTGCATGAGTCCATCTCAGATCGTGAGTCGAGATAAGACGGCTGCGTTTCAGGGTGTTGTTGCTACAGTATATGGCTTTTATTTTGCATGGTACAGTTTTAACTTGCATATGTAGATGCTGCAACAATCTGTTTTAACTGACAACGGTTTTCTGAAGTGTTCCTGAGCCCAAACGGCAATATCCTGTACTCTATGATTCTGTTTTTAATGCTGTGCCGCCTGTGGGATCAAAGGACACGGGCATTCAATGTTGGTTCTTTTTTGGGATGTGTTGCTGGCATTAAATTCATAATGAGAGAATATTTAAAAAAACAAAAACAAAAAAAACAATAGCATTGGGTTTCAACATTAAATTTCTTGTCTTTGCGGTGGATTTAATTGAAAATAGTTTGAAAAGGATTTGCAAATCATTGTACTCTGTTTTTATTTACGTTTTTCGCAACTTCCCAACTTCATTGCAAATTGCCATTTGGACCAGTACTTGCATCTTGCACTGTGACTGGCTGGCGACCAGTCCAAGTTAGACAAAGTCAGCTGGGATAGGCTGTTTTAAAAATTGATGGATGGTGCGTTAACATTTCGTGCTTTAATATAATGGCATGCACATGTTGACTAGTGCACAGTTATGCCTCACTAGTAATGTGTAAAGTAGTTGTTCTACTATTGTGCATTAATGTCATGCAATAGTGGAAAAAGTGTCGCTGATACGATGCAGTCATCCTATTATTGGACTCTAGCTGTTCTACTAGTGTGCTGAGCTGTCGTACTAGTGAGAAATGCAGTTCAGCATACTGGTAGGGTATCAATTAAACGCTCAAAAGTGTCGCTTAAAAATAGAAACTACAAAAAGAGGCTCTTTTGTCTTCCTGGTCTTATTGTTACAGAAGAGAAGGCAGTAGCCTAGATTTGCAACCTGCATTTTAATTTAGTTTGTTCTTTGAAATCTTTTCAATTTATTTCCTTTGGTCTGTTCTCTTAATTTCCTAATGCTTCTCCTGGCTGCACTACTTCCATTTGTACACGTATTTGAATGTTGTTGTTTTTTTTTTTGTCCAATCAGATTTCAGCCCTTATATTTTGACTTGTCTTCCCAGGGCCTTCACAATCAGTAGTGCTGGACGTTGTAACTTAAACTAAATTAGCAATAGGACTGTGTCTTTCACCAATCACATTTCATGTGGTCCATGGCCATCTTGCAACCAAAATTCATCTTTACCTGACAATGTCAAGCTGGAGTATTTGCATGCGGCTGTGTGCATTCAAATGAAGACACACAAAAAACAAAGACTAACTCACTTCATATTTGCATTTGTTTTCGAAACGGATTTTCACTCTCTCAAACAATGTGTTGCCAGAACATTGATAAGGGAACTGCAATATGTTCTGTGAGGCAAGTGGACTCCCAAGTTTTTCTAATTACACGACAAAGTAATTTTTTAAAGGCTCAACTCATCAAATATTTATTCATGTCAGCGGCTTTCCTATGTAACCTCCATTTGGACGCTAATTGGAAACGCCGTAATTTATCAAGAAATGTAAGACTAATTCCATACCGTGAAAAATCTTATTACATGCCCACCCCAAAATGAGCCTTAAAGCGGAAGTCAACCCAAACATATTTTTTTCAAGAATATGTTCCCAGCAGGCCCACTAATTCAAATACGGCATTCTGATTAATTTAGCGTTTGTGGAATATATATTAAGCCGCAAGATGCACTCGTTTTTAGCCATCTCTGGTGGCGACCATTTTGTCTTCTGTCGACTGAAAATGATATCACAACTGCTCACAACGACCAATCACGGCTGACCTGTTTTCTGAATCTGAGCCGTGATTGGTCATTGTGAGCAGTTGTGATGTCATTTTCAGTCGACAGAAGACAAAATGGCCACCCCCAGAGATGGCTAAAAACGAGTGGATTAACACTTATTCCACAAATGAAATATTTATCAGAGTGCCCTGTTTCAACTAGAGGGCTTGCATAGAACATATTCTTGAAAAAAATATGTTTGGGTTGACTTTCTCTTTAAAAGTCCTACTATGGTCCCCCAATTTGCCTACATCCTTTATTATCAGAATGATTCAGGTTAAAAACCCTTTTCCCATACCTATGACTAATGTCTATCAAAGTAATTAAATTTTTTTGTTTAGGGTTTTTGGAAAATCTTGTTCTTTCACTGTACACACTTTTAGTATTTTCCGTAAGCTTTTTTTTTTTGTTTTTTTAATGTCTTTACTTTTAAATCTATTTAACTCTTAATTTAATTTTGTACTTTAAATTAAAGGATGTTAAGCATATTGTGTTACGTTGTGTATGAAATATGCTACGAATCAGTGATACTATATTTTTTCACAACCCCTAGGTACGGCCTAGGAACTGGTAAACTTCTAAATAACATGTTTTATTGAGCCGTCTGTATATTACCCTGCCTCAGTTTCAGGTTTAAAAAAAAACATTTAATTTTTTTTTTTTTTTTTTTTTTTTTAATTGAGTGTTATTCACAGGATTTGTTTTGAATCAAACTCTTTATTGGGGCCCCCTAGAAATCTTATGCTAAGCTTTCCACAGTTAACTATAGGAATATATATCTATATATATATATGCTGCTAACCTGTTTCTTCTGTGCCCTCTCCACTCCAGCGATGCTCTTGGGTGCAGTGTGCCGCTTCTGTAGCGCCTCGTTCAGGTTGCACGAGTTACCTCCCAGAAGACATGCAATTCAGCAGCTGTTTGTTACTGCATCCCTGGAGTTATTATTCCTCTACGTCCTCAACCTTATCGTCATGGCGGCCTTTATCCCTCAACAGGAGCTCAAGTCGGTGCCAATATTGGTTGCCATGTTCATTCTAGGAAGGTAAGGCTTAGCTTTGTCTAGATGTCTAAATTTTTTAAAGTGTCAGTGGGCCAGGTGCTTCACAGAATGTAATATTTGTTATTTCAACATTTAAAAAGTCAAATATTGTGACCACTTCTTGGGGATAAAGTGTATTCTCATTTTTATTTTTAATCAATTTAGAAATAATCAAACAATCAGTTATTTAATAAGATGATTAAAAACACTCTAAAATGTATGTTTGTTTTTATGATTGTTTTTATTAGAGTTTTTGTAAAAAATCAATCAATTATCAAATGAGATACATACATTATAAAAATGCAATAAATCAATTTTAATGAACGAATTTTAGGGAAAATAATGACTAAATGGTAAATGGTCTTTCACTTGTGAAGAACTTTTTTACCTTAGGTAGTCAAAGCGCTTTAACACTGTATATTCATTCACCTACTGATGACACACCATCAAGAGCAACTAGGGGTTCAATATCTTGCTCAAGGACACTTCCACAATGGCCGGGGACCAAACCCCCAAGGTTGGGGGACGACCACTCTAGCAACCTGGTATTGTAGACTAAATAAATACAACAACTATTACAGGAGTGTTTGTAATATTAAAGCTCGGTGAGTCGCCCACCCCTCTTCTCAAAGCACTCCAACAAAATATAAAAGTCTAAACTGTATTTAGACTAGAGCACCATGCTTAGTCAGGTAATTGCTACATGTGTTTCATCCCATAGCAAATAGTAGTAGTGAAGCACTCTGCATTTAAGTATTCCTTTTCAGTACTTCTATATTTAATTTTTTAACCATCAAACATAGAATTACATGTTTGGATTTTTTTTAACCATACGGTGTAACCTACAGTTAAGACAAATGCTGAGTGAAACGTGAAATTGTACTTGTTCAATGAATATCTTTTAAAATAGCAAAAGACTGATGTGTTGAGAGTCTCCATCTTGATATATATATTTTTTTAACTGAGGAAAAAGCTGAGTTGATTAGAATTTTCTCAGAGATATGATGTTAGAAGTAGCTAGATCCTTAAAGAGGAAGTCAACCTAAACATTTTTTTTTTCAAAAATATGTTCTATGCAAGCCCACTAATTGAAACAACGCAATATGATTAATATGAAATATGAGTTAAGCAGCAAAATTCACCCATTTTTAGCCATCTCATCTCAACTTCTGTTGACTGAAAATGACATCACAACTGCTCAGGGCTCAGGTAACGACCAATCACAGCTCACCTGTTTTCTGAAGCTGAGCCGTGATTGGTCGTTACCTGAGCCCTGAGCAGATGTGATGTCATTTTCAGTCGACAGAAATGACAAAATGGCCGCCTCCTCAGATGGCTAGAAAGGGGTGGATTTTTCTGCTTAGCTCATATTCCACCAATATAGCAATATTAATCAGAATACCTTGTTTCCTAAGATGCTTCGTCAAGTAAAATGTGTACCTCGGCTCAGTAAATGTTGGGAAATACTAAATTAGTTATTGCATTTACTTTATTCATTAAGTTACAGTTCTTTATAAAAGATCTACAATTTATTTTTTTGCTTACCAATGCTGGTTATGATGTGTGCGCCGTGGACCACAGTTGGTCTATTTTCGACTCAAAACAACCACAATTACAATGTCAACAAAGCCAAACTCTAAAAGCTACTGTAAGTCAGACTTGTACACAACAAAAGTGTAGTAGCTTGACCATGTTTAACATTACAATCCTACTAGTACGTACTATAATAATACAACTTGAGCAAGGGCTGTTTTGTCAGCACTAGTTCAGTGTTTGGATGTGGATTTATTATATTGACATTTCCTTATACTTATTTGGTTGGTTAGGTAAGTATATATACTGTACAATCAAATCTTCTATATGTGGTATCTTGCCTCCATGAACACGTCAGTTCATCTTTTGCCTTGTTGTTCTTTGCCCCTCAAACAGGCTTGTTTACTGGGCCAGCCTGAATATGTGCAGCTCCTGGCGAGGCTTCGGTTCCGGCCTGACCGTCTTCCCGCTCGTTGTCATGGTGGCTTACAATATGTTCAACCTTTACAACCTGTACCTCAGAGGGCCGCTCTTTCCCTCCCAAGACGTCCTCTTTAATCAAGTCACCACGTCTTCCTGGTTGGGGGAGACGTCGCAGAGCCCGAGTGACACACCAGACGTTCTGGCCACGGACTTCCCGAACTCTCAGTGAGGACGTGGATGCTCGTCTTTCAGGAGGAAATCTCTTTAAAAATAAGTCATTCCTGTGGTCTGCAGTCCGGCAAAGCTGCGCAAGCTGCCACGATAACCTCTGAGTCCTTGATGGCTTCACTTGTGATTTAACTCCTCCTAGACTGGACTTTTTAAAAAGTTGTTTATTATTTGAAACTATAGAGCTCTTTGCCTGCTTGTGGTGGGTTGGTTTGCCTGCTTGTGGTTTGAACCATGCTCAAGTCCTCCAGCATGTGTCCTTTCAAGCTATTCCAGTACCTACAATATATTTCATGTCTTCAACTCTCATATGGCTTAAAAGCGAAAAACACAGCAAAAGCTATCCGTTTTTTCAAAGTTCTTAAATGTAAAAAGTTTGTTAATATGAAGGAAAAATAAAATCCAGTTATGAAAAAAATGTTGGCTTCTTTAACATATTGTCTGCTGATCTACTCTCAGAAAAACGTGTCTGCATGCAGGATTGGGACTGACGTTGTGCTCCAAGTTGCCCTCCATCTGCCTCCTACTGGCGTTCTTTGCTTCTGATGTTTCTCTCTGTGTATGTGGCGGCTGTAATGAGCCCCCCTCAAAAAAGAAAACCAACAGAAGACTAATAAAAATAGACTTAATTGCAGACAATTATTTTGGTATAACTTCATACATCAAAAGAGACATGTGCTCTTCCCACCCAGCTCAATGGAGGAGAATGTTAAGTTTTAAAGTTGGGTTTCAAATGAGTGTTTTACTTAAAAACGGTCCTGATATTTAAGAGAAGTTCCAAATTTGAGATGTCAGAATGTATGACTTGGGTTTTTACTCAGTCACTCAGTTTCAAAATAGAATTTCAGAGGAGGGTTTGACTTACAAACTGGGTCCCAGGTTTTAACAGTGTTTACAAAATTGAGTTTAAAAAAACAAACAGCTGTCAGAATGTGCGACCTCTGGTTTTAAAACAGTCAGGGGTTCAAAAGAGTTTGGCTTCCAAGCAGCGTTCCGATTTTTAACAGTGGTACTGTATTGCTTACAAAATTGAGTTAAAAACTTCAAGTCTGAGAAAGTCTCTGATCAGGATTTGATACCCACCCCTCATGTCTGAAATCAGGCGTGCTACCAACTGAGCCATGTTGACACCTACGATTCCTAACCAGTCAGGATTTCAAATGAGTGTTTACCCTCCAAGCGATCACTATTTTTGACTGTTACAAAATTGAGTTGAAAAATTCTTCTGTCGGAAGGAGGGTTTGGCTTCCAAAGCAGGGCCCCGATTTTTAACAGTAATTCAAAAATTGAGTTTAAAAGGTTCAGCTGTCAGAAAGTGTGACCTTGGGTTTTAAAGCAGTCAGGCTTTCAAAGTAGGGTTTGACATACAAGCAGGGTACCGGTTTTCAGCGGTTCCAAATTTGAGTTAAAATAAACAGCTGTGAGAATGTCCCTGATCTGCATTTGATTCCTTGTCACCCATGTCTAAAGTCAGCAGTGCTACCCACTGAGCGATCCAGACACCCCAGGGTGTAGAGCAGAACAAAATTGAGTTGAAAAATTCCAGCTGTCAGAATGTGTGACCTAAAACAGTCAGGGTTTCAAAGAAGGGTTTTGCATCCAGCAAGGTGGGCGGCCAAGGTGCAGTTGAATCGCTCTAGCAGTCCATCACTCTGAGGATGCAGAGGTGTCGTGTGGGACTTTCAGTTGCCCAGTCGGCATACCTCTCCAAAGACCTGGGCCTCACAGTTCCAACCCTGGTCGCTGTGGAGCTCCTCTGGTGCACCAAACTGACTAATCATCTTGTTGACCAGGTATTCAGCAGTGGTGGCAGTGCTCTGGTCCAGAATGACATAAACCTCTGGCCAGTTGGTGACGTAGTCCATTGCCCCCAGGACATAGTGGTGGTTTCCACTTCCGAGACTGGGAAAGGGCCCATGTCTATACCCAACTACTCCGTGGGTGCCACCACCTGGTTTTGGCTGGACCATTGACATTACAGGGCTTTTGTCTCCAAGTCCAGCATGGCGACAGTTGACCATGCAGGTCGTCGGCTCTCTTCCATCCATTGTTGGACATGGCAGAGGATGCAGTTGTCCCTCTGTTCCCGCTGGAGCTGCGCTGAGTCGATGTCCTCCACACCCAGCAGCGCGGGTAAGTCGTCGCGCCAGGCGTCTCCATTGGCATGTTGGCATGGGCGGCTGCAGTATTCGATGACCTGGTCCCCGTGTTCTCCTCTTGGAACATCAAAGCCTGCAGTACATTCGAAGAGCCGGCCACCATGTAGCTCCGCCCCTGAGTCATCCATCCATCCATCCATCTGGGCTATATTTTACCCCATGCCCTTTTACAATCACAAAATTTAAATTATAGCTTTTTTTTAAATAGATGCTGTAGCTTTGTTTTAAATATTGTAGATATTTTAAGATTTTAATAGATTTCCACAGAGTGACGAAGTGGCACATGGACATCATATAATGCTTATTGTTTTACATGAACAGAACAGTACTTATATAGTATCTTGAAAATATATATAATTATTAAATTCGTGGTATATCTGAACATATTCATTTGATTAAAAATTGGCGTTTTGGCCATTATTATAGCCATCGTGTTGTATTTATTGTTGTTGTCGGGTTACATTGAGAAGAAACTTGACCGTAATAGCAGCGCCCCCTAGCCGCGTGAGCCCGTTATTAACACAAACAGAACTGTGACGTAAACACATTTCCAAAGATGGCGGCGTTGGTGGGTACGTAATGTTTTGGGTGAAATTATACGCTTTTCTTACTTTATTGGGCTTTATAACTGTAATTTGCAAATTGTGTTTGGAATTTTGGGAACCAAATGTCACTGTGTTGTGTTTGGCATCGGTCAGTATCTGGAGTAGGAACTTTAAAGCGCATACGCACACTGACCTTGCTGCGTCTGTGTTAGCAGCTTGCAAGCTAACAAGTGAGCTAAGCAGGCGGCTGTTGTACTTCCAAAAGCCCTGCTGTAACGTGACAGGAAACTTATAAACAGACAGACGACACAAACACGTAGTAGACAAGGTCCTTATTGTTGATTGTATAAGTTTGCATTTATTTATCTGCTTGTTGGTGGTTTGCATCATTGTATTGTGTTTCATAAGGGATTGTCGGGCAAATTATTATTGCGCAACAGGACAATATGAATTGACAGTAAAAAAAAGTGTTGCCATAGACCGAGCGTGATAATTAAGTACCTTTGTTAGATATCTGATTGACAATTCAGCTAAAATACTTCATTTGTACCGTTGTTTTCCAGTGCCTCGCCTGGCCATGTCTGGCAGTTTTTGTGCAAGGTAAGTGAATAAGTATGTTCGTATGCGACATTTTGACACGACGTCGCGCGTTTTCCCAGTAGCAAGATGGCACTTTTAGTTAACAACCCCAAAGATGTCATTTGAGCAAGGCTCGGTGTTCGAGAAAACACCGTAAATCATGACTTTAATCATGATTTTAATCATGATTTTAGCCGTCTTCTGTACCGCTGTAGTTTGAATTTGTGAAGTGTCAATGGAAAGACGATGTTACTTGAGGTAAATTGCTTCTAAGTGTGTTGGGACACATACCGTAATTTATTGTATTGTACATCTCAACAGACAAGTTGATTTCCATGTGAAGGAAATTCATCCATCCGTCATTTGAGCCTCTTTCAGATGTAGTCAACCAATAAGATTCATTCAAGTATTGGACAATTACGTTAGGAGATGGTAGTAATTGAAATACCATAAACTAAATGCAGTAAACATGTTCATTGTAGATGTACTGTAGCTCTAAAAGTGTTCAGTGTTTTTTTTTTTTTTTTGGTGACTGATACCGTTTAACATACTGTCAGGCTATGATAAATTATAATTTCCATGTTGTCTGACGAAGAATGCATTAATTGCTTGGGCTTGGCTTTACTGCTGCTCAAATGAATGCCAAAGACATTATACGACGTCTTATAGGACTTGAACAAATACAAATGTCTATAATATGATTTTGATGACTCAGTTTGACCTGCTGTTTGTTCCACAGACCTATTTCATCATTGTTTCTTCAGCAGAAGAGTCTCCACAGTGCCGCTAAAAGCGAGAATACCATCACAAGGTGAGATGTTATCGAGTGTGTTTAATAAAATGAAGGCTAGAAGACGGCCAGGAGAGTGCTATTGCTCAAAAGCCATCTAGCAATTAAAAGGTTTCTATCTGTTCTTGCTTTTTTCTGTAAGTACCCTGTAACAAGGTATTGTGCCCTTCTGACAGTGTGGTTCCCGTTCGAGAGAAAAGCACGGCAGTTGCGGCTGCTAAACCATCGTCTGTAGCCAGCAACAAGGGCGAGTATGTCATCACCAAACTGGATGATCTAATTAACTGGGCACGCAGGGTAAGTCGACAGTCTTTTGTGTTCGTTCATGGTTACAATTCCTCTTAAATTGCATCCATCCGTTATGTTTAAGGAAGCAAGCAGCAACTTGCACAATATAATACTCATTTTTGAATGACACTTTCAAATAGGTATCATCAAAATAATATTAGTGAAGATAATACATGTTTACAGGCCACTTTAACAGATTGTCATGTGTGCTCATATTATCTACTCCAAAATGCTATTGCCATGATAATTTTGTCATATTTACCTCGTTCATGCCAAAGTAGGACTGTTTTTATAGTTACAATGTATAATGCCGACGTCAGACGACACGAATGTAGCCCGATTTGGGGCCGAAATTACTTGTCGCAGACAAACGCAGTTTCTCTTAGCCAATTTTGAATTGTCTTCATGCATCGTAGCATGTGTAGTGTGACATTCTCATGGGTCGTTTGGCGTCTGGGACGCTTCATAGCCACCACGATGGAAGTCTGGCATGTCAGAATTTTTGTTTGTCTTGCCTCATAGTGTGACATGTCCAAAGTCGTCCTTCGATTGGTTCTTCGGCATTAACCAATAGGAGGACAGTCCCCTCCTACTTATGACGAGAGACTGGACGTAGCGCGCACATACAAACAATCAAAATGGCAAAAACAGGAACGGATAGTAGTGGGGAAATATTGGAAAGTATACGTAGCATTTCAACTCATGCTACGTTTGCTAACTGCAAAGCCAGTGGCTGACTTGTGGTGTGTGTCGTTAAACAAATTTCTTACCATAAGTTCTTTTGGGAGAATAGACAGTCCATACTGCCCTCTCCCTACCATCCGGGAACATCTTCTTTTTTGCCTTTTCTGAGCAGAGAACAAACCCGCATGCACAAAATGCCGCTGTCGACATGACTACACGCCTCCCCGACAGGCCCGCGCCGATGGACAGAATCTTGACGGAAGCACGCAACGATTAGGCGGGGTCTAGTCGGTGACAAACTTGTAGTGTGAAGTCTCGTCCGGTCCAAGACACATAACGATATTTATCTGGTAGTCCTGACAGCACGACCGTTGTGAATGACAAAAAAGTCGTGTAGTCTGAGAAGGCCGTAAGAGTAAGCTAATCCACTCAACACTATTTCTTTTATATTTGCATTACATTTTGTTGTTTTTATCATATAAATACTCTTACACCCTTTGACATGTGCTGTGGTTCAGTTCAGAGAGAAACTTTTTTTGGTAAATAACAGTCGAGTTGACAATAATATCACTATCAACTGCCCTTTAGAGCTGCTGTGTTTACCCTTGCAGAGCTCTCTATGGCCTATGACCTTTGGCTTGGCGTGCTGTGCGGTGGAGATGATGCACATGGCGGCGCCCCGCTACGACATGGACCGCTTCGGCGTAGTGTTCAGAGCCAGTCCCAGACAGGCTGATGTTATGATTGTGGCTGGAACACTGACCAACAAAATGGCTCCAGCTCTGAGAAAGGTGTGAATAATAGTCCAGTTACACATATATTAAACAGCAATAAAAATGGTCTCTGGACAATGTAACCTAATGCAATGTCTCAGGTTGTGCCAGAAGCTCACAGACTTATAACTAATTCACTAATTACAACAAGGACAAGTAGAATAGAAAATTAGTGGATGTTTGTTGGATTTTTGATTGATTTTATTGAACATATAAACAACATGAAAAACACTAAGGAAACAAAAAAAAAAAAAAAAAAATCAAAATAAAGGTTTATATGTTCAAGGAGAGTAGGAAGAAGTAAAAAACTTGTCGAGTCCTACCCCTTGTTCACTATAAAACATTGGACATCATGTTCTATTAATACTAAGGTGGGTTATTCATAAATACATACACACATATACCTGAGCATAACCCATATAAAAACTAAACTAAAAATGCTCATTTTACATATATACAAAGTAAACGCTATAAATAGAAACAGAAAACAAAGTATAAATATAAACAGACATGTACCTATTATACACGTGTATAGATAATCATTCATAAATCAAAAACTAAAGACAGTTAATTAAGAGTTTCACTTTCATTTCCTGTGTCTATACTTGATTTATATATTTTTGTAATACTATATTTTTAAACCTCTTTTTGAATACTGAAAATGATTCACAACTTTTCAGTTGTATATCATAATTATTCCATAAATTCACACCTTTTGAAGAAACACACTTTTTCAATTTCACACTTGATGACACATACTTGATCTGGGGGGAAGGCACTCCGAAGACCCCAATATTTGTATACAAATGATTAAAAAGTCAATTATCCATTATATGTACCATTTAATATTATGCAAGTACTTCTTTCCAACAGGTGTACGACCAGATGCCTGAGCCAAGATATGTAATATCCATGGGAAGGTAAGATGACCTCTAAAGCAGCTATTTTTTTAAGAATTAATGCTGCATGCAAATCCTGCCACTATCACTGATGTATTTTCTTCAGTGGCCTTTGCTTTTTTCCTTCCTGCTGTAAATTGATATTGGCAGTAAAGTGGATGTTTTATTTTTCAACTTACCACTGTTATAATTAGTGCTTGACCCATGATTGTTAAATCTTTGCTCACCCAGCTGTGCAAATGGAGGAGGCTACTATCACTACTCATATGCTGTCGTCAGAGGATGTGACAGAATTGTGCCAGTGGACATTTATGTTCCAGGTATACCATTGACACTTATCACATACATGTAAACTATGATTGTAAGATGTACTATTGTGCTATTACTTATTGTACAGTATAACCTTGCAGGGGCGAACACAGTCCATTCCAGTCTGACCTTGAACGACCATAAAAGTGAGATCAACCCAAACACATTTTTTTCAAGAATATGTTCCCAGCAAACCCACTAGTTGAAACACGGCATTCTGATTAATTTTGCGTTTGTGGAATATGAGTTAAGCAGCAAAATCCACCCCTTTTTAGCCATCTCAGGGGGCGGCCATTTTGTCACTTCTGTCGACTGAAAATGACATAATAACTGCTCTGGTTTCAGTTAACGACCAATAGCGGCTCAGCTTCAGAAAACAGGTGAGCCATGATTGGTCGTTACCTGAGCCCTGGGTAGTTGTGATGTCGTTTTCAGTCGACAGAAGTGACAAAGTGGCCGCCCTCAGAGATGGCTAAAAACGAGTGGATTAACTCTTATTCCACAAACACAATATTTATCAGAATGCCTTTGTTTCAACTACTGGGCTTGCTTAGAACATATTCTTGGGGGAAAAAAACATGAAATTCCTACAGTCTGCATTCCTGCACTGCAAATTTTTGCTGTTATTATAGCTTAAAAAAAAAAAGTTGTTAGTGTGAAGAGCAGCTCATTCAACGCAGGTTTCGCAATGCTCTCTTTCTAATTTGGGAACAGGGTCGTTGAACGCATGCAGAAACCCCAAAAGTGACTTTGTGGTCTTTGGGCCATGACATGCTGGTAGGAGCGTTGCTGAACAGAAGACAGAGGATCAGTATTAAAATTAGCAGCAATGGAGGGCAAACTTTTCCCAATGACCGGCTACGGTGGCTTGTTAAGCCCAACAAGGCGGTTGTATCCTGTAGTTGGTGCGGAACAGCAATGGTTTGTATTCACAACTGAAGCAAACCTCACAGAGACTGCTGCTACCCACGTTGATGAAAATGGATGGATTCATCTTCTTAATATTCCACGAACGCAGTTTTAATACGAATATCGTGTTTGGACTAGTTGGGGTACATAGAATATAATACTGCAAAGAACATTTTTGCTTTGAGTTCCACTTCAACATTCAGGCCGGACATATACTGTACTTGCTTTTAATTGCACATGTGGAAGATAGCTGCCTCACATAGCCAATGTTGGTATGGTGTGCAGGTCCTCTGAAATGAAACAAAACGTGACACCTAATAACACGTAAAGATTGCATGGACAATAGGCAGCAATGAAGGAACTAGTGTATGTGATGTCAACGAAAACTGGTGTGGTCAGTCATAGAATAAAAGGTTGATTTAGTTCTATGCCCCACCCCCTATCTCTGCTCTGTACAGGGTGCCCGCCCACCGCGGAGGCTCTCCTCTATGGAACATTACAGTTGCAGAAGAAGATCAAACGTGAGAAGAAGTTGGCAATCTGGTATCGGAAGTGAATGGGCGTTATGTATGACTGTGTGTGTGTGTATACCTGGGCTTTAAGTGTTGTAGTTCTGATTTCATTTGGGGCATCACTCTTCCTCAGTGTAGTTCTTCAAGAAATCACCTGAATAAACTCAATGTTATTTAACATTAGCTGTTCTGCTTCCTGTTTTCAACCAAACTCTTGTCCATTTTTTCATGGAATCAATCGGCTGCCTTGTTTGCAGGATAAATCAAAATTCCACACTTCATTTAAACCTCTAACTTGGTCAGGAAGGTATAACTACAGAGTTTTAAACTGCCCAATGAGTACTCGACAGTAGTAAACCAGAAATGCCACGTTTACAGCGTTAGACTGTCACCAGGTGGCGCCAACTTCTAATTTGACAGCAGACCCAATGCAGTTAAAGTGGATGTGAAAACCCGACTTGTTTTCATTGCAACTTTGTGCTTTTTGTAATTTCTATTTCCAGGAATTAAACAGTAATCTAATTCAACCAGTAGAATTCCGCTGGTGTTATATCTCTATGATTAGTGTGATTCATTGATTTGGGTGTTAAAATCACAAGTTTCTCTGATTTAGCTATTTATATGTTTGTGTTTCATAAAATGAACATGTTTGTATTTTTATAAAATACTAGCAACGTAACACACAAATTGCAATGGAAAAATGGTCAAAATGCCCAAAAAAGATCAATTTTTTTGTTTCTTAATTTTTGCAGAGCTGTCCAAACAACCACACTGTCTGTTATAGCTATTAATGTTTTGCCTTTCAATAAACATTGTACACATTTAATTCCAGCAGTACAGGTTGCTATAGAGTGACAAGAACATACACTAATTTCCTAACATGCAAGCCATGTGGTTCTCTAATTTGGGAGCTGCCAACTCCCATAGTTTGTCTATTTTCCTTTTTCTGTCCATCTTTCTTTCCAAATTCTTTTTATAGACAAAACACAACCAAACGCAATCCCCCCCAACCCCCATTTTTTCTGTCCATCTAATGACAAATTTCTTACAAGTGCCTATTCTTGTTTTCATTTGACATGCACTGTTTTTTTGTTTTTTTGTTTTGTTTTTACAGGATTGTATACAGTTACTTTGTAGCATCCCAGTAGGCCACAAAAGAAACATTTCTCAATGTCTTGACATTAATCACCTCTTGTTGAGTGTGCGAGCGCTCACGCTGAGTCAAGTGCTAGTTAAATTTGTCCAATAAACTGGGGACCATGGCGCATAAAAGCTTCCCTGTTATTCTTCTGTAACACGCCAGCATAAATAAAGAAACCCAATGACCCATGGGTATAGTTGGTATGGAATTGGTTTTATTGAAAGAAGGCAAACAAGTAAGGAAAAGGAGAGTGTCAGAGAAGGCACATGGTAGAAAAAAAAAAAACAAGTTTCAGCAGTGTTCTGCACTTTACTCTTTGATAATGGTGGGGGTGATCATCTTATGGAAGGAATAGTATTTGCACTCAGTGGGAGGTACAATGTCCATGGTGGTAGTGCTTATCTTCTCCTTCTTGAAGCCGGCTTCAAGCAGATGAGGCACCTGGCTCTCCTGAAAATCATTAACAGTCGCTCAGTAAGGTGCGATGGCGGTATTATCAATAACCTTGAGTTACATACTTTTGCCCTAAACTCAAGGCTGATGTACAGTAAATGTGCTCTGCATCTGAACCATACAAACCCTTAATGGTTATCACTAAAACAGATCTTTTCAAGAAATGTATGGCTGAAATATTCCGTTTGGAGAACTCGACATTGGTATTTGACAAGAACAACTGATTGATTGTTGTTGTAGTCGTCGTCAAGAGTGAATGTTTACTTATTTAGCAGTCAATTGTTGATTCAATTGAATCCTAATGGCGAGGGGGGGGGGTCTTGGGTCAACTAACAGGTCCTCAAAAACATACACGATGAACTTTGGTCTCGCTTAAGCCATAAAGATGCTGTAAATTCCTTGTGTGTGTCCAAGATAAATGTGACATGTTAATCTTTAGGTGATTTAAAATGTATGTCTTCACTTATTGATAGCATGAGAACTTGTGAAGAAGACTTAATCGATCTTTAGTGATCCCATAATGGGGGAAATAACCATTAACACAGTACAAAATTCATCTCCTAATCTAGTCCTTTTTTTTCCCATTGCACTCTTGTAACACCAAAGGGACGCTGGACATGCGACCAACCCAAACTGTTTGGTGGAAACGATGCTATAAAGCTAAGTTGTGGCGGTCTTCACCTCCTAGACAGATTGCATTTGGGTTGTGTAACATTCCGGAGCGACAACCACATTTGCTGATGACAGCAACTAACCTGAAACATGGTCTCGATATTGTTGTATTTGCCCTTGAGCAGCTCGCCCCAGGAGGTCAGATTGCAGTAGGTGAGGACGCCGCCGGGCTTCAGCATTCGGTGAGCGTGACCCTACAGACACACGTACACAAATCAGACTTTCAAGTGTACCGACGTATGATGTGATTTACCAATCCATTTTAACATTTGCCATTCTAAACAATTCCAATTTCATGCAAGCCAAACAAGCTGGGATTTCAAGCCCCAAATTGTGAACCAACCTTGATAAAGTCAAACTGATGAGTGTGCCATGTGTCCTCAGACAGAGGGTATGTGTCATACAGGATACCTGGAAGGGGAGTTAAAGTACTAGTTAGAAGGGTACAGCCATATGGGCTGCGGAAATAACTGTAGTAGGTCAATGACGGCCCAATTCCTTTGCATCTGATGTGATTTCATACCATCAAAGTGGTTATCTGGCAGGGTGGGCACAACCTGCTCCCAGAGGCCCTTGAGAGGGACAATCTACAAAGACAAAAAAGTTCCTCAGTAACCTCTTTACATATCAGCATAAGAGCAGCAAGTCCAATAAACCAGGCTCTGAAAACTCTTTACAGTGGGGCTCTACAGACCTTGTGTGGTTGAGACTTGGCCCAGTTCTCCAGTCGGGCAAAGACGCCATCGTTGCACTCGATGATCCAGTGCTCCTCAATGGGGAAAGACTCCACTTTGGTGGCAGCAATGGCCATGCCGAAACCAATCTCCAGAACCCGTCCGCCTAGGTGACAATACAACAAACAATATCAGACTCAATTATAGCCATGAAGCCTCAGAGATGTTTCAATTGATGTCTTCTATTTTGACATTCAATACGGCCATAGTTAACGGGGAAATCAACCCAAACATATTTTTTCAAGAGTATGTTCTATGCAGGACCACTAGTTGAAACAAGGCATTCTGATAAATATTGCATTTATGGAATAAGAGTTTATCCAGCCGTTTTTAGCCATCTCAGGGGGTGGCCATTTTGTCACGTCTATTGACTGAAAATGACATCACAGACCCTCAGGGCTCAGATAACGACCAATCACGGCTCACCCGTTTTCTGAAGCTGAGCTATGATTCGTCGTTATCTGAGCTCTGAGGCTGTGTGATGTGATTTTCAGTCGACTGAAGTCACAAAATGGCCGCCCCCAGAGATGGCTAAAGACGAGCGGCTTTTGTTTCTTAACTCATATTCCAGAAACACAATACTAACCAGAGTGCTGTGTTTCAACCAGTGGGCCTATACAGAATCTATTTTTTAAAAAGATTTGTTTGTGTTGACTTCCGCTTTAAGCAAAATAGGTTGATTGGTGTTGAAGCAGTTGTATGTTTCACGTTCCTGTTCATGGAACACCAGTTGGTTGTCACCCGGCAGGTGTGTCAAACTGCAGTCCTCAAGGCTGCTTTTCTGCCTGTTTTCCATCACTCCCTGCTGCTACACACCTGTTTCAAACGATCAGCTCATCGGAAAGCTTTGTCGGAGCCTGACAGCTATCCTGATCATTTGAATCAAGTGTATAGCAGCAGAGAGAGATGGAAAGCATGCAGGACAGCGGCCCTGCATGGAGGACCGGAGTTTGACACCCCTGGAGCCTTACAGGGTTTCAAGAATATAAATAGATGTGAGTAGAGGTATGAGATTTGTCGTTGTGGGTTTCCTGGTGATTTATTGGCCTTCTTACACCATTAGGAGTTATATCGGCATTTTAAATATAAACGTTACAAAATAATTTAGGTGATACGACCTCAAATAACTCATTTTAATATGGTATAGATGTGTATTTTCCTATAATAGTAATAACAATAATAATACGCATTTTATGACAGTGTTCTACAATGCATTTTAATTTTTTTGTTTGTTTGATTAAAATGCATGCGCTATCAAAAGAAAAGAATATATACACTGATAGCCTCCTCTTAACTGGCATATTAGAGATTATGATTTCTCGTGACGCGAATGTATTAAAACTTGCAAATGCCCAAAAAGTTTCGGCATTGACACTAGTCCTCGCATATGGGAGTGTGTGACTATTCTAACACAAAGCAAAGATGATTTGAGATATCTGCCGCCTACCCGTAACGACCCCATAACCCCCCGCCCCCGCAGTCATCTTGGCCAATTTCCACGACAGCTGCTGGACTACTCTCTGTTCACTCCCCCGACCCCCCAAGTGTGCTCCAGAGACTTTATCAGAAAAGGAAGTAAAACGCTTAAGTATGGACAACTACAACCGCATGCAATATTAAATAGCTTATTTTAATAGCATCTTAGAAACAAAGTTAAAGTCCTTCAAATTGAAAGCAGACAATGAACAAAACAACAAATAATAAACAATCTGTACAAACTTAGTAAAATGCAAGAGAAAATTACTATATTTACACAAAGCGAAGAAAACGCTCTCTACCTTTGGAGGCTGCCACCGTTGCCAGGGAGTGCATGTACGGGGTCTCCCAGCGCTCCATCACGGGCTTGCCCATAATCTCCAGGTGCGTGTCGGTTTCATTGTAGCCTGCGTTGGCGTCGTGCCACGAGGCTTTGCAGTCCTCCCCCTTGGAGAAAATGGGATGCTCGGCTGAGGCGCTGCTGCTCATTTTGTTTGTTCCCTGGAGATGATATGGCCGGCGAGACTGTCTTCACAGCAAAGGGAGGGCGAAAGGCGAGAGGCCGGGTTTTATATCGGGCTCTGGAGTGCTGACGCTGCGGGCCTTTGACGGCACTGCAGGTCAAAGGCGCAAGTGGCGAACGGCGCTCACTCGCCTCCGAGATTGTCTACGCTTTGGATGCGTCGTCACTCGGTTGAATAATTTGAACAAATGCGTAACTGTACTAACTGAAGTCACAAATGCGTATTGAGAATCCACAAATGCGTATTGAGAATCTTTTTTTTTTTTTTTTTTTTTTGCATATTGATTATTTACAAATGCGTAACTGAAGTCCCAAATGTGTAACGGGAATCTACAAATGCGTGACTGAAGTCACAAATGTGTGACAAACATCTGCAAATGTGTACATGGATTTGTACAGCGATTTTCAAATGCGAGCTGCGTGTAGCTTCTGGGTCCAGCAACAACAGCTGGCAGCTATGCTCAGGGTCCGACATGCATGATGTAGTTATTGTACAACAGGGGTAGGGAACTCCGGTTCCTCAAGAGCCATATCCTGCCTGTTTTGGATCCCTCCCTAATACAACACACCTGATTAAAATGATCAGCTCATCAGCATGCTCGGTAGAAGTCTGAAACGATTCTGATCGTTTGAGTCAGGTGTGTTGTAGTAGGGAGAGATCCAAAACAGGCAGGATATGGCATCTCGAGAAACTGGAGTTCCCTACCCCTGTTATACAATGACATGCCTCGAAATGCTTTTTGTTTCCAGTTTTAACTTTTTTTCCAAGTTTGCCGGTGTGTGTTGGGTGGGTGAAAACAACGTTCAACTGTTGGTGTGCACTTTACACTGCGAACACGAGATATGACTAGCGAAGTCCGGTAAAGTTGGCACATTCGGAGTTGTCGGTCCAATTACGTAATAACGAAACATCATTAAAACACAAACAATGCTTCTCTCTAACCATGGTGATGTAGCCAACGAGCTACAGGGTGATTTGAGTTGATTTTTAACACACCTGCTTGTCATCGAAGCCAGGAATATGCCGCTGCCTTTCTTATGAAGAGCTGACGCGGAGGCAGTGCCGAGGGGCCATCAACAAATAGCAACCACCGACCGACAAGAAAACGAACTAATGTATTAAAAAAAAAAGTTTTTTCTTTAATTACACACATAGACGACCATCAGATGGTTACAGTACAACCTTCATTTTGCCCCCCGCCCCCCCCCCAAAAAACCCCTGATTTTACAGGGGTAATTTGATTCAATACTCAATAACTTCATGAGTGTTCATCAGGTGGTCTCAAAAGTCACATCACACATTGTGAAAATATCACACAAGAAGTGCAATTCGAAATACATTGGTGTGTGCATAATCTTGATATGTAGCTATAGCAGCAGCAGTGACCAAAGTTTGGATACCATTGGTCATGTTCCCCGGGCAACACTGCAATTTTTTTTGGGGGGGGGGGGCAGTGATATATACTCTTAATAAAATTAAACACAAACGGCATAAAAAGGTTGTGAGAGAAGGTTTAAATGTTAAATGATATATCACACAAAACAGTAACAGCATATGGATTTAACATTTTTTTTGAATGGAGAAATCAAGATTAAACAAAAAAAAATATATACAGCTGGGTGATATATGCCACAGCTTTTTATTTACATTTTTGGGGAAGTTGAATGTTACAACTAAGCATGTACTTTTCCCCCTCATTAACAGCCGGTTTAGATTGACTGTTTCTTCTAAAAATATGTTTAACTGCTTAGCATAATATGTTGACATACAGTGTACTGAATTCGTGTGTTTCATAAACAAGGTGAAATGCACCCTCTTGCTTCCATTTTTCTGGATGTAAAATAGCCCCAAGTTGAAAACATCTGGGCACTTGATGTATAAATTACAGTACATGTAACTAACTACTGTGATAGTGAAGCAGTTTTGCTTTTGAAAACAGTATTGTCACTTGGAAACGGCTACTTGCTGCTACTTCTTGAAGCACAGCATCTACATTTATTGTAGGCTAGCATCAGAGTGAGAACTCTGTTGTCTCTTTGAGCCTTGATAGGCTGTACTTTTCCAGTACAGTACCCAACATTATGTACTATTGTATTTAGGCCAACTATGTTACTACTGTAATGTTGGTCATTAGGATGGTATTTGGAGAACTAAGTATTTTTTGAGATGGGATTTGGTGTAAATGTCTGAGAACCACCTTTGATAGGACTAAACAGCTCCAATGTATAGAGCAGATTTTCACTGGTTCCAAAGTTCAGAAACACAGACCATCTGTTCCAGGCCTCAGCTATTTTAATTCCTCCCCTCGGTGTACAAAAATAATGAGCACTGCATGGTTTACAAACACAAATGTTGCAGTTTTTGCAGTAATATTGTGTATTGGTACTATGCTATTGTCAATATATAATTATTTAGTTATAAAATTATATACATTCCCATAGAAACAATACACCAGCTGTGTCTAAACTACGACCCGGGGTTCATTGGTGGCCTGCCCACCGGTTTTAGCGGCCCGCAGCATTTACTAAAAATAACATTTGACATTGTCCGTAATGCTATTTAAATGTATATATCAAAGTAAATCTCGAAATGGCCCTTTCTTCTCACTAATTTTCTATGCAGCCCTCAAAGTAAAACGTTTGGACACCCCTGCTCTACACTCTACAGATGTGTGCATTTTAGTACCAAAAATTTCACAAAGATTTTTTTTGGGCCATCTTGACCATATTTAGTTTTTCTGTTTAGACAACTGGCACAATAATTTCTGACAAACAATCTGAAGTGAGGGTCCTATTTTAATTATACGTGTACAACTATGTCTAGCCTTTTCCCTTTGAAACCTTACACACGGCACGATGGCACTGCAACTGCAATAGGCCAAAACAGTTCATTTTGCCCACTTCACATCACCTCGATCACCATTACCCATCATGCACTTCAGGCACATTAGCCAAGGCTGAGGGGAGTTGACTCCTCACTGAGAGTCCTCATGTAGTCATGGATTTTATGTCCACCTACCTCTCATCCTGCAGGGGCCTCTTTAGTTACACTGCTTTTGAATGTTAATGTAAAAGCTCACATTAATGCGCTTCTGTCGACAGCAACATCAGCAACATTACCACTGTAGTTTTCTTGTTGCGACATTATGTACACAGCTAATTTGGTTCAAACCGGCAAAACTAAATTCAGTTATCAATGCTTACCTTTTCAATTAGATCAATGTACTGAGTATTCATGTCACAAAAGCTGGCCTTTGCTGAGGATTTTAGGTTTTGCAGTGTCTACGACAGGTCTTTTAACATGCAGTGAATGTAGGGGTCTCAAATTATTCTCTCTATTCAGTCTTGTGAATTCCTTAAACTAAAGCCACCCCTTGGAATTCTGCCAGCATGGCTCTGTCTTCAAGAATGTGGCTCAGGAGATACAAAACAACAAAGGTCATGTACTGCAGACCAGTGTTTCCCAACCTTTAATGAGCCAAGGCACTCATTTCACATTCAAACAATGTCACCAAAAGAAGCAATACTGACATAAAGATGATGTGTAGTGTGAGGCAAGACACACTAGTGTGTCTTGGCATCTGGTTGGGAATCACTGCTGTTGGAAAAAAAAATGTCTGTGTGAAAACACCAATAACAAAATCACGTACTAGTCAAATTATTCAGTTGACACTTGACAGTGTTCTCTTTTCAGATCTGTACAATTGGGACTTTTTAATGCGTGGCCTTTTGTGATACAGTTCTTGTATGTTGATATTTTACTAAGCTCCTCTTTTCTTTTAACGTCTGACGTACTATACTGCTGTCCTCAGCATTGTTTTGTCCATCTTAAAGCAAAAGTTATGTCCACAGTAATCAGCGGTAAAGGGCGAACAGATAATCACTATCAGTAGCTGGTGTTTTTCAACTGATTTCCTTGATACACAGGTTGTCTCAAAGTAGAAGAATATAAAAATAACTTGAGGTGCATTTTTTGCAAGGTTCTGTGCAAGGATGTAGAGGACTGAAGTGAGATATGGTACATTAGTTGTAAATTACTTAGAATTACATTAAAGATGAATTAACCCAAACATGTTTTCTTTTCAAGAATATGTTCTATGGAGGCCCACGAGTTCAAACAAGGCATTCTGATAAATATTAGGACTTAGGAGGTGAGCAACGGCATTTTGAACCAACTGGAGACGCTTGAGAGAGGACTGGCCGACACCAAAATAAAGTGAATTACAGTAATCTAGCCGAGATGTAACAACGGCATGGATGACTGTGCTGAAGTGCTGATGAGAAAGGAGGGGCTTTATTTTAGCCAGCTGTCTAAGATGAAAGAAGCTGGACCTAAGAACAGCTCTGATTTGCTGGTCCAATTTAAGATCACTGTCCATTTTAAAACCCAAGTTCGAGACTGTTGGCTTGAGATATGAAGCCAGGGGGGCCAGGTCAACAAGGGGGGATGTAGAAGAGCCACTGGGACCGAACACCATAACTTCTGTTTTCTTTTCGCTTAAATTTAGTGACATCCAGGCTTTGATGTCCTATAGACAGGACAGAAGTGGTCTAAAGGGGAAAGTGTTGTTTAGGTTGAGCTAAAAAAAAAAAAGAAAGAAAGAAAGAAAAAGAAAAGTTTGATTTGAGCAACCTAAGCCACTAGGTGGCAGCAGCAGCTCATTGTCATAAGGCCGCTATGACCCGCTGTCATCAAAGCGGGTCACAGGTCAGGTGACAGAGCCTCACAGATCCTCGTGAGTCGTGACCCGTGATCCGTGATCCATCATCCATCAGTAAGCATGTTTGACAATGCAAGTGTATCTAATGTTTTGGCTAGTGAGCCTTTTAATATTTTTTGCTACAACCTTCTGTTTAAATTAGCACAATGCACTTGATTGTATTCACAGATCTGTTCCTCTGACAGCACTATTTCGGTTCATCCATCCATTTTCCGAATCGCTTATCCTCACGAGGGTCGAGGGTGTGCTGGAGCCTATAAAGTCTTGCATATTGATATTTATCTGTTTCCTACACATGTTGATCATTGTTGATAATTGTGGTGGGGTATCAGGTACATGGTCAGTGTCTTCACATACATAAATATTATGAATGATTAACATATAATTCAACTTAGGTCTTTTTAGCAAATGGATTACTTTAGAAATGTGTATGAAACTGGTAGCCCTTTGCATTGATCAGTCCGCAAAAAAATAGCTAGCTCTCACTTTGAAAAAGGTTGTTGACCCCTGTTCTAGACCGATTTGAAAATAAAAAGATATAACTATAAATAAAGATCGTTAACTTAATTGTGAATAAAGCTTTTTGCATATACAAATAAATATCAACAAAAAGTGTTGTCCTTTCAGATCATACAGATATGTTGTCAGAGGACTCAGTAAAGAGGAAGTCAACCCAAAAATCTTTGCAAATAATATGTTGTATGCAGCTCCACAAAAGGTCTAAACACAGCATTCTGTAGAGGTGTAACGGTATACGTGGGTGTATAATATGTTTTGGTACCGGATGTTCGGTTCGGTCCACTTGCGTACCGTTTCTAATCAGTTTTTATTTATGCGCTAGCTTATTCGGGAGTAAGCGAGTTTACATACGGACGCTATTAAGTGTTGCACGCATAGCAGAGTGGGGCAACAGATGAGGAGCCAGTACGCCAGAAGCCGTGATAAATCATAAATGCATGGATAAATGTCATTATTATGGCATACGCAAACAAGACACAGCTCGAAGGTCCCCCCGTGCACTGCGGTTACCTGTTTGGGAACATTTTGGCTTTCCTGTTAAAATTGTAGATGGGGAATGGTACGTTAAGCAGCAAAATCCATCCGTTTTTATCCATCTCAGGGGACGGCCATTTTGTTACTTTCTGTTGACTGAAAATAACATCACAGTCACTCAGGTGACAACCAATCATAGCTCAGCTTCAGAGAACAGGTGAGCCGTGATTGGTGTTACCTGAGACCTGAGCAACTACGATGTCATTTTCAGTCCACAGAAAATGACAAAATGGCCCTAACCCTAACCCACTAAGATGGCTAAAACCAGATGGATTTTGCTGCTTGACTCATATTCCACAAACGCAATTGTAATCAAAATGCTGTGTTTAGACTCGTGGAGGTGCATACAACATATTATTGCAAAGAAGATGTTGATGTCCCCTTTAACTTAATTTTAAATAAAAGCTGAAACTGCTAACAACAACAAAAATCATTTTAAGATATCTATTCGTTAATTAAAAAGAAGACTGACAACATAACCAAATGTCAACACGGAATATTGCATTGCGTTGTGCTTCACTGAGCATTTTTGTCATTCTTGGTGGCAGGGCGGCAACTGCTGTGATCAAGCTCTTTTCCTGCATTGATGCTACTTTTTAAATATATTTTAAAATGGCATGTACCCACTGAAGTGCTTTCACGTACCCCCATTTGAGAACCACAGATTTACAGTATATATCAAACCGTTGCTATGAATTATGTTTCTATTATACATTAATCTATCTGTCCTAAACTATGTCAAGTGTTTTCTACAAGATACTGCATAGCCAATAGGCCCATTAATTGACACAGGTAAATTGGAGCCAATCCCAATACAATCCCACACCTTCTATCTGCAATTCTTCTTTTGCTTGCTGAATTTAGTCTTATTCAGTGTAGTCTTTTTTCTGGGACAAGAGTCCCAGTGCCTGTTATCATTCTTGATATATGCAGTTCTGTTGTCTCCCCTTGTTTTGTCCACCAAAAAAGCAACTTAGATTCCGGAGAGGGCCACAATTTTTCATCAGTGCTACTCGGGGTCCATAAAGGACCGCACACTGTCTAACTAGATGTATGACAAAAATGCCATTTTAAATATGCACAAAATATGTGCATATACGATTTATGCGCTCTTCATATATATTTCATGTTTCATAATATATTTTCCAATACATGTACTGTATAAAAGTTCCACTATCCATCCCTAATAAAAGTTGTTCTTTATTTGCTTTGTCATGAAGTGTGTATGTGATGTCTTTGAGATGAAAACGCAAAGGGACAGAGAATCAAAGGATCAAAGGGACAATTCAAATGAAACGGTAGGAGGGTCCATATAAGGTTGAAGGTTGGCTTAAGCAGGAAGTAAGAGTGTTGGGTGACTGGGGGTGAGCTGTGGATGAAAGCAGCTCCTGAATGAATGAGTGTGGTGTTACTGCTTGTGGGGATAAAGTAATTGAAGCGCATCTGTATCCTTTAAAGAAAAACGAGGGTGTTACAATATTCTAAAAATGATCACATAAAAAAAATGTCTTAATTTACTGCATCCTTTTCCTGGAGATTTCTCAATCAAAACACAGACTATGCGGAAACACTTTTTTTGCTCCTTTGCAAGATACACAGTATGACAATGACAAAAATATTTAGCCAGTTAAAAATAAAAGGGCTTAACCTAACAATTATTTAAAAAATTGATTGATCTGTTCATTTTTCAAAAATCAAATTAATCTGTGAATTGGATAAAAGAACATGTTTTTTTTTACTTCCCATATCCTTCATTCAAAAACAGGATATTATTTCGAATTGAGAGTGCAGAAAATGCAAAAACATAAATGGACTATGATTCAGTCACTAGTTTGGTCCATTGCATGTCAGAAAATTGGCAAATATGCTGATCATAGTTTTTGAGAGTAAAAGCAGATGTTTGCAAATGTATTAAGATTAGACACCAAAATACTCAGTCAGCTCTCTTGGAGGACTGGAGAAATCTGAAAATATTTAATGATGAAAGGCTGAAATTCTACACTGAGTTAAACAATTTCTTTAAACGATATATCAATTATCTTGATTGATTAGATTTCAATTAATCGATTAGTTGTTGTACTTATAATATTATGACAAAAATCCAAATAATGGGCATTCGTTTATTGTTCTTTTTAGACCTGCTTGCCATAAATAGATCAACCGTAATAACCAGCCAATAAACCATCCCAGTTTAACACTCTTGGATTATTGATCTAGCTCGTGACAATGCGTGATAAGCTTTCACATTTGCCATCTTTATTTATTTCTTTAGAATATTTTTGTCATCATCCAGTAAAGCTCTTCTCCCCCGGGCTGCTGTGGTGGTGCTGCCTGTGCAGTGTTCCTTTAAAGGCGGTGCTCTCTGCAGTGTCGTCATTGCGCAGATCAGTTTTGAACCAAAAAGCGGAGTGACCTTCCTTCCTTCGCTCTCAGTGTGAGAGGGGCAGCAGTCAAGCGAGAAGCCGGCCACAGCTCACGCAGCCCCCCCCCGCTTTAGCCTCAGAAATGAACAACAACTTAATCGGCGATGAAGTCGGGTAAGATCCTTGCTACGATGCGTCTTGAAAGGGTGTAGTCGTTTTCGAAAGTCTTTTTTTGTAACTTGCACTGTTGCCGAGCTGTCATTTGACAGCTAGCGTTTGCTAACGAGCTAGGTTAGCTCCTGTAAGTTAGCGAGAGCGCCAGCAGCTGAAAATATGAGCAAAAAGTGACATTTATGTTGGAAGTCGTGAGTACGGCAGCTGGAGCAGCAACGTCCTACATCGGCGATGGCATTTGCCACATTGCCCGTTTGGGAAATGTGCCAAAGTGTCACGCTATTCACTTATGCCGGTTGTTGTGGTTTTCTCTCGGTTCGAAGCATCTGAGCTAGCTAAGCTAACGTTCGCCTGCGAAGCCCAAGTCTGACTGACTTGGCCAAGAGGACACTTAGCGGGCACCGCGGGAGGATTCGCCATCCTGTCCCCGGCTAGTCCTCCACCTTTTGCCCAACCGTCAAATCTGCTCTTGGCCAGATTAAATGGAACGAGTTTGATAGTGCGGATGATAAACTGCTGATGAAATTGCAGCATCCGAGCGAAGCGTCCCTCCGACCGCGACCACCGTGCTCAGACTGGATACAGCCGCCTCCCGCCTGTGTCATTGTACCTTTGCTGTTAACTGGACGGTGAACACGAGCATGCGTGGAGAAATTGATGTTAAAGACCGCGAAAAAGCATGTGGGATTAAAAATATTATTAATAATAAACTCGTGTTTATATTGGCCTCTATATTATTTACTGTCACCACCTGTACACCTGATTGCTTACCTGTTAACTGTTTAATTGTCAAACCTGGACTGTGTACGCGTGTACTTTACTGTTCCGCCTGTGTAATTCACTGAGTACATGAATGTATTTGACTGCGGAGGTGCAACGATTAATCGAAAACTAATCGATTATCAAATTAATTGGGTCGTTTTTTGATAATTGATGAATTGCTTAGATACCATTTTAACCAAAAAATGTCAAAATACTTTGAATTTCAGCTTCTCAACAGTTAATATCAGATTTTTTTTTTTTTAGTCCTTCATGAAAGCGGACTGATTATCTTTGTTGAATCAAAATTAAACATTTGCTTTTACTTTGGGAAAGAATGATCAATATTTTGGTCAATTTTCTGTCATGTTACGAACCAAACCAGTAACCAAATCATCATATTTAATCATATCATATCATCCGTCAATATTTGACAGATTAATAGGTTATTAAAATTAGTTGCAGCCCTATTTTACTAAATACACTGGTGTACCTGACTGTTTCCGTCCGTTTCCGCACTTTTCTATTTACATCGATCTACCGGACTGAATGCACTTATGTACTTTATTGCACTTCTATATCTGACTGTATACAAATGTACTGTACTGTACTGTTTACAGCCATTTACTTGACTTTTTACACCATACCCGACTGTGTATGCTTATGTAGTTGACTGTTAGCACTGACTCTGTACAGATGGTGTGTACTTAACTGTTTACATGGGTGTACCTGACTTTATACACTTGCATGTCCTGTGTACCTGAGCATTTACACCTGAGTGTCTGACTATTGTGTTTACCTTTGTAACCGACATTTGTACTCTCTCTGTCTGTGTAACTTTATCTGACTGTGCGCCTTTGTTCTTAACTGTGTACACCTATGTTGTTCACCTTTTGCACCTGTCTATCTGACTGCATACTTTTTATGTATTTGGGTGTTTATATCACCTGTGCACCTGTGACTTAATACATTTGAGTATTTGACTGTCTCCACCTGATTAGCTGACTGTGTACACCACTGCAACTTACTTTGTACACTTGCAGTATTTTATAGGCATGTACCGATCACGGCATTTTCAGCTGATTGGAATCGTGGGAAAAAGATCAGGGTGTAAACGTTTGTTTGTTTGTTTGTTTATTTTTATTTTTAAGGACGACAAAGCAGCAAAAGAATCCAGATGTACACAGATATTGCCGAAAGGAAGTAAACACAGCTAGTGTGGGAATGTTCTGGTAGTTTTCACGGGAAGCTAATGTGAAATTAGCGTCATGTAACAATACTAATTTCTGCAGTATGGAAATATTTTAATGCGGAAAGCGGAGACAGTGCAACTGCAGCTTGCAATGTGTTCAGATTGAGTATTTCATGTGGCGGAAAGGATAGAGCTGGATTTAATTCAACTAATTTGAAATGGCAGCTGAAAAACTGATGTGCCCCAAAAAATTATTTAAATGTTTTACCTGGTTTATACCGCTGCTCCACTAGTCAAATAAGTGTCATGTTTGTATTTAAAAAAAAAAAGGGATGCATGCACTCTTGTTTTCTCTCCTTAATACATTGCAGAGGTATGGACTCTTATTGTCAGATTCTCAAAATAGGGTGACACAGACCTGGGTGCAAAAAATGTGATTGGGGCATCTCTAGTACTTTACTGTTTACGACTGTGTGTACACCTATGTACCTGACCTGCATGCATTCATGTATTGGACAGTTTTCACCACTATATTTGACCTGATTGTTTACACTTGTATGTACAGTAATTGGGCGGCACGGTGGACGACTGGTTAGCACGTCCGCGTCACAGTGCAAAGGTCGTGGGTTACAATCCGGCCTTCCTGTGTGGAGTTTACATGTTCTCCCCGTGCCTGCGTGGGTTTTTCTCCGGGTACTCCGGTTTCCTCCCACATTCCGAAAACATGCATGTTAGGTTGATTGGACACTCTAAATTGCCCCTAGGCGTGATTGTGAGTGCGAATGGTTGTTTGTCTCTCTGTGTGCCCTGCGATTGGCTGGCAAACGGTTCAGGGTGTCTCCCGCCCACTGCGGAGACAGCTGGGATAGGCTCCAGCACCCCCTGACCCTTGTGAGGCTAAGCGGATTGGATGATGGAGGATTGGATGGATGGATGGATGGATGGATGGATGGATGGATGTATGGATGTACAGTAATTGTGAACTTGTAATATCCATTTTTTTGTCTTTTTTTTTTTTGTAGAAAATTATTTGTTGGTGGGCTGGACTGGAGCACCACACAAGGTAGGCATCTTAACTGTCATATTTAAGTAGGTGAATACTCAGCTAATTTGCATGCAGCGTGTCGTGAATAAACAGCCATTTGTCTCTGGGACATAGTGGCACACTTTGTTCTCATACAAGAGAAGCTGGCTTCTAGCTTATTAGGACTGGAAAAGGTTAAATAAAAGCATACGGAATTGCTGTGTCTAATGTTTCCTGGGACACCAAAAGCATTTGAATGTTTAAATTATTCTTGCTTTTTAAATTTGCTTCTGTGGTGGCCTTAAAACGACGACCATTGAAGAGATGTTTTGTTTACAATCTAATTCAAGTAACGCGCAAATGATTATGACGATAATGTATTGCGGAGTGCTTGTTCCTCAGTGGAATAATAATTTTTTTCAGCACTCTAAATTGGTTTCTTCAATGAGCTTTTGCCATAAGAGTAACATGCGTGATTAGAATCTTGCTCAATTTACACATCTCTTGATGGACGCAACCTTCTCAGAGATGGTCTAGCTAGCCCGTGACCAAGTCTTCACTGGTTATTTCCCGTTTGCCCACTGTGTAACTTTGGACGTGTGTGTCTTAACGGCACTGTACCATAAAGATCACAAGCACAGCACTGTGGAACTCGTCTTGTTCCCTTGGCATTGTCCGCAGGGCTTCCCAGCAATGAGAAAAGCAATTACAGACTTCTCGTTTGTTGAAACTTGCTCACTTTGACTCAGTGGGTGTGTGCTGGCATATCAGGGCTGTGGCGTGTGCATGGTGCTATGGAAGAGGATGTTGGGTCAGTCCTTTAGGAATGTGAATACATGATATTACGGTGTTTTCACATGTTGTTGTACCAATAAAAAGCCTAATTAAAAGGAATAAAAGTGTCTTTCTAGCTGTTAATTTGCCTTTTAACACCTGCGCTGAAGGTATTTTCCAAGCTTCATCTATCATGTTGATAGCATGCGTCTCCCCTCGTGATCAGGAGACGAACAGAGCTGAGTCATGTCTTTCATAACCATTTCACATTGCTGTGTTTGTGTTTTATCATTATTTTCTTTTTTTATCTTCTTCCCTCAGAAACTCTGCGAAACTACTTTTCACAATATGGGGAAGTGGTAGATTGTGTTATAATGAAGGACAAAACAACTAATCAGTCGCGAGGCTTTGGTTTTGTCAAATTCAAAGACCCCAATTGTGTACGGACGGTGCTGGAGACAAAGCCACATAATTTAGATGGCAGAAATGTAAGTATTTCATATGAAAAGACTCCTGAAACAATATACTGTATGTGCATATTTTAAGATGTGTGCAGGTGTAAGCGGTTCAACTGTATTTGATAATTCACAGTAACTAGATGTTCTTTGCAAAGACTGATATTTGTTTGCCCAACAAGACTTACCTGTTCAAAGTCAAATTAACCAATTTGGCAGTTCGCGTTGCAATTTTGACTGCATAGAAATGCACTGTTAGTTTCCTGAACTGTGTCCAGTGTTATTCACCATGAATGTAGTATTTCATCAACCAATTATTCAGATAAGCCAGTGTGAAAAACATTTGACACACTCTATTAATGCTTTAACATTTCCTCTCTATGCTGTCAGATTGACCCGAAGCCATGTACTCCTCGAGGAATGCAACCTGAAAAGACTCGAACTAAGGAAGGCTGGGTAAGGAGGAGTTTTGTTTTTGTTTTTGTTTTTTGAGGCCAGACAATGCTAGGTGTTTATGCGGAAATAATTAATACTGATTACTACATTATACTAATAATTAAGACACACGTTCCACAATTCGGACGCAGAAAGACAAAGGGTGACATTTATTTAAAAAAAAATTGTTTGCTCTGATGCTATGACATCCGATAGATGTCATATATAGTATCCTGTCCTCCCTGAGTGTGCAGTTTGCAGTTAAGGAATAGCTCATCAAAAAGAATCAATATATGCTTACTTGATGCTGTTTGTATTGAAGGTAACAGTACAACTAACACAAAATGAAGAGAATTACATTTTATTTATTTAAGCAAACGCTTAGCTTTGACTTGCAAAAGTCTGTTTGCTGAATGCCAGAACATAATACAAAATGCTGTAGAATAGCATTGATGTTGAAGTATAAACTTTAAAATATGAAATATTCAAACACAAACAGCACAGCAACATATATAGAAAGATGATATAACAATACTTAGAGGCTAATATTGTTTCTACTCAGCAACATTTTTTTGCCGTGTCTAAGAATTCAAATCAACTCAACTTCATTTGTAGAGCACATAAAAAAACAAAATGCACTTAGAACAAAGTGCTGTACATAAGAATATAAAACACAATAAAATAAAAATGATACAGTATTAGCAATAAACAAATGAATTAGTTATATTGGAGTCAAGTGTATTATGTGTTCAATAAAAGGGTTAGTTAATTTGATTGTGTGCATTTGAGTGAAGCTTATGTCATTGACGATTTTTGTTTTGAGTAATATTTGATTAAAATGAAATTCAGCTTCATCAAAATTGCAAGACATAATGGCATTGTCAAGTAGCGGTACTCAGCATGGGCGAGTACGCAAATGTAAGTACTTCTGCTCGGACTAGCGCTGAAAAAAGTGTCGTTGGTACATCCCTAACTGCTACCGATCCCTGAAGTGTTTCTGTCATAATGCATCTAGTAAGGTTATGCCTCAATTTTGATTGACAATATAATTTGCAGTGTAGAACAGGACTGCACTAAGCCGTTTCTAATATTTTGGTGATTTAGCCACATGAAATGGGTGAAATTTGATACAGTTGAACTTTGACAACAGATCTTTCAAAATTGAGAATAAAGTTGAATCGAGATTTTTGGACCGCTGGTTATATTGTGCACGTGTACCTAATGTTGTGGCCGGCATGGTGATGGAGTGGACCTTATAATAGGATTGTGAGCAAAAGACTGCAAGAATATCAGCCATCTCAGGAGCAGGTTCCACTGGCCTGCGACAGTATTTTCTTTTACAGAAATGCCTTACCAACCTGAATCACAATGATCTAATATAACTGCTTCATAGTTGTGAAAATGTATTCCTCGAAGTGCTGTCACAGAAAAAGAAAGCACGGTGAAAAGAAATTGTTCAGTTGGCTCCCACTCAGCGGTTCCAGCCATGTTGTCCCATTGAGTAGCAGATGACTAATTTGTCACACATTTGTCTGCGAGCATGGGCGCCGAATGTCAGAGGCTATTGCGAGTGGTCCTCAATGATTTACTGGCAAAGCAAAAGATGCGTTTGATTGAAGTCTTTCTTGTAGGAGCAGCCTCGAGCCTTTACAGTTTGAGTGCAGTGCAGTGCGATTGTGAAGAGAGTGAGTGGAGGAAGCCGTGTTGCCTGATCTGTGGAGACTAGTGTTTGCATTGACATGACATGTTAAGAATTATACCCCAGGGCAAGAGGAGAACCTAATTTCTTCTGCACTGCCTGAATAGATGATGGCTAAGCGGCCCTTCCCAGAGGGAGCCTTTAACAGACACTGTAATCCATACACTCCTTGTTTTCTTTCAGAAGGGCAGCAAAGCCGATAGCAATAAATCAAAGAAGATATTTGTAGGTGGAATCCCCCATAACTGTGGCGAGCCTGAACTCAGGGACTATTTCAATAGGTTCGGAGTGGTGAGTATTGTCAATCACATAATCGGTTCATGTTGGCATTATGAATGTTTGGACACATTAATTCCTACTTAAAGCAGAAGTCAACCCAAACATATATTTTTTTAAAGAATATGTTCTAGTTGAAACACAGCATTCTCATTAGTATTGTGTTTGTGGAATATGAGCTTAGCAGCAAAATCCACCCGTTTTTAGCCATCTCTGGGGGCGGCCATTTTGTCACTTCTGTCGACTGAAAATGACATCACACACCCTTAGGGCTCAAATAACGGCTAATCATAGCTCACCATCAGGAAACAGGTGAGCCATGATCGGCCTTTATCGGAGCCCTGAGGATCTGTCATTTTCAGTCGTCAGAAGTGACAAAATGTCCGCCTCCTGAAATGGTTAAAAACGGGTGGATTTTGCTGCTGAACTCATATTTCACATTAATCACATTGCCTTGTTTCAACAGGTGGGCCTGCATAGAATAGTTTCTTGAAAAAAATATGTTTGGGTTGACTTCATCTTTAAGTAATGAAAAAGCACATTTCATGGAATGGGGAAGAGCATTTTGAGATTTGTCTTAATTTAGGTAAACAAAGCACCTTGTCTGCTTTTCTAAATGGCCATTGTTTCCCTTTGTCCAATTCAAGGTCACAGAGGTGGTAATGATCTATGATGCGGAGAAGCAGAGGCCCCGAGGTAAAAGCTGATCCTGTTTTCAATCCCCCCCCACCCCCACCCATCCACCTCCATCCATACCTTACCATCTTAAATCTAATGACAAACTATTCGAGCCCAAAGAGAAACAGACCATTCAACTGTGGAAATTCCATTCTTTTTAATCACTGCAGCCTATACGCACTTCCTGTGTGTGGGCACCCCATTTCAGTTCATAACCTCCAAGCTATCGTAAGTGTACACAAAATAGACAGTAGAGTTTCTGACAATATAGTAAGAGAGAAGACATTAATTGACAAAAAATGAATCTATTTCTTTAAAAAAATAAAAAAATAAATATGGCCTTCGCTATGACAAGACTGATGCACACATTTACTCAATTAATGTTATCTTGAGTAAACGTAATAACCATTTCAATAGTCATATTTTTTAAAATAAAAAATGTAAATTATTTATTGAATGTGTACTGTGTGTATTAAAAACCACGGTTTATATATTTTTTTAATTTTAAGCAGAAACTCAGAACAGGCGTTTTAACACTGTTGCATTTGCTACATCTGTTACAACTGTTTTTTTTTAACCTGAAATGAAAATGTCCTATAAATCGTCAGACTTCATAATCACATTCCCAAGTTTGTATACCTCCATGACAGGCCATTAAGAATGGGTCATATCCTTATTTTTTTAACCGAAAGAGCCTCTTGAGAATAATATGAAATGCAAAAAATCATTAGTAAGTCGTTAGATGCTTTGGGAGCAAAGCGTCAACCACTGCGGCCGGAGTTTTGCGTTTTCACTGCAAAAAACTCCGGGGACGTGTGGACGATAGGGCTAACCGCAGGCTTATATCCGGCGTTTTCAAAAACCCCGGTTACGTGTAGACAGGGCCTAAAAGGGGAGACATTAGAGGCAGCCAGATGGTCAACATGCAAAAGGCACTGAGAACAGTTTGCGTTCTAAAGGGGGATTCAACCTTCAAAGGGGCCTCAATGATGAAGGTGATCTTGTATTTCACAAGAACAAGGGTGTATGTGTTTGCTACTCAAAAAGCCCCCCTGATGAATTTCGTGAAAGTCGAAGTCACATCTGACAGAATTGTGCATAGTGTATATTTGTACATGTACTGTATAATGACGCTTTGAGCGAGAATTGCCTCACTGGGAGTCAGACCAGCCACCGGCAATGTTGGTGTCAGCCTCTGCCCAGTGAGCTCCGGTCACATCTGTTTCATCTACATTTGTCCTACATAGCAATGATGCTGAGACCAGTGACCCACAACATGTTCTCTGTTCCTCTTCCTCCTTCACTTCATGTACTCTCTATTGGGAGAAACAGAATAGTTTGTCATTGGAGTTTAACATGATCTAATGCACCGGCTAACACCATTGCACAATCCTTGTTAACCTAACTTTAAGACATCAAAATCATTAGATGTTTAGTCTTGGATTAAGTTTTCTTCAGCTTGATTTTGCACATAAGTGATACATGTACCTTAAATGGCATAGTATGTTTTCCCGTATGTAGAAATTTTAAGTAATTTTGCAAGTGAGCCCTTTCTATTTTTCTTTTCCTCTGTGCCCCTTTCTCCTTGTGAATTGTTTGAATGTGATTAACTGTGTCTCTTAAGATTTGTCTTTTCTCCTTTAGGTTACTGTGCATTGACTGGTACCACAGAGGTACAGGCCAAACCTTTGTAAATGCCCAAACGTTCAATTGGTTATTGGGGTGTATACAAACTCGTTATCTGTTGTGAACTGGGCTCAGGGTCTTTTTATCCTACCGTATGCGATATTGCATCTAATTGTTAGAACGCAAACAGAAATCCCACTAAATATTTCCCCAAAATTGCTTTACATTTTGTGTAAAATCTTTCACAAGCAAGAAAATGCATTCATAGAAAAAATATACAGTATATATTAGAGATAGATCGATATGTTTTATGTAGGGCTGGCCGATACCGATGATCAAGGAGCCAATATTCATTTTCCGTGAAATGGAAAAAAAATGGCATCAAAATCTAAAAAACCAAAAACAAACTCTTAACTTTGTTAAAACGTCTTTAAAGGGGAAGTCGACCCAAAAATATTTTTTCCAAGAATATGTTCTATGCAAGCCCACTAGTTGAAACAAGGCATTCTGATAAATATTGCTTTTGTGGAATAAGAGTTAATCAAGCCGTTTTTAGCCACTGAAAATAACATCACAACTACTCAGGGCTTAGGTAACGACCAATCACGGCTGACCTGTTTTCTGAAGCTGAATCGTGATTGGTCGTTACCTGAGCCCTGAGCAGTTGTGATGTAATTTTCAGTCGACAGCAGTGACAAAATGGCCGCCCCCTGAGACGGCTAAAGGGGGTGGATTTTGCTGCTTAACTCATATGCCACAAATGCAAAATTAATCAGAATGCTGTGTTTCAACTAGTGGGCTTGCTGCGAACATATTCTTGGAAAAAATATGTTTGGGTTGATTTCCACTTTAAGCATGTTTATTAAACATTTTTTCAGATTTGCATGTTTTTAAAAAACTAATTATTACTATACATTTTTGACTATTTTTATTATTATATTTATATACATCTTTGTTATAAAATTCTAAAAAAAAAGTTCAGGGAGCACACAGCATATCTTCAAAGTTAAATGAAAACTTAAACAATTGCTCCCTATGATTTTCTACAGTACCAGTAGATGAAGTCCCTCAAAATTTCAAAATGACAGAAATGTTAAACTTTCACATATCTTTGCTTTGATTTCAACACAGTGAATTCCGGTAATTTAGTTTCGCAACAAGTTCAATGTCACCACAAAATCTTACTTTAACTAGGATCATAGCATGGTTCTAAATTCAGATTGAGGACTGACAGATGTTATTACTATCAATAGGCCACACAGCTTGGGGATGCTTGGCTGCAGGTCTCTAAAATCTCTTTTTGTTGTCTCTTAGGATGTTTAAGCAGATTCAGGTTAGGTCCCCAAGTAGAGATGGGTACTCAGCCTAGTTCTGCCAAAGTGGAAAGTTAATCTAATTGAAAGTAGATCACGGTATCACTTAGAAAAGGATTCTTATACAGTTTGTCAAATAAAGTCCTTTTGGGAGGGGATCACTCTGCATGATTGTGTGAAGACCTACATGTTACTTCGCTGTTCCATTCCTATAGCTTATGTTTTTGTGTGTGTGTTCTTGAGGATCTTTGTATATACCCCATGAAAACTCCAGACATGTCATTTTGGCAGAGCAGTTATGGCCTATATCTTTGTGTTATCATTTGCAGTGTTTTATTGTTCAATTTCGGCTGATCCTGGCTGACTCAAAAGTCAAATATTCAATTTGGGAAAGCTTGGAGAAAGCTTTAGGCATTCTACAGTTTGTGTTTCTCCATAATTTTGTAATGCATTAACAATGGCTGCCACAAGTGTGTGCTCCAAAGCAAAATACCCAGGACAATTCAAGGTGGGGTTTGGATGAAACCGCATAAAATATGCACATGTAGTAGTATTGCTAATATTAGATGGATTCGCCAATATTTATCAGCCATTCTTCGTTCATGTCAAACAGTCACTTAACTCTCAAAATGTTTCAGAGTAATGTTTCCTTCAAGCCACCAGGCTGTGAAGTCTTGGATTTTGTGTTGTTTTGTGGTTGTGCGACGTCATCCAAACCCCAGGAGCCTCTCGCTCAATCTTGACAGATCCTCACTCTGCCGAATCCCAATACTGTTCTTCATCTTGTGTTGTCACAACCCCCCCTGCTACCTTGATTCACTCTTGGTCGTTGGCTAGGTTTTGGATTTATTACTTTCGAGGCTGAACAATCAGTGGACCAGGCTGTCAACATGCATTTTCACGACATCATGGGCAAAAAAGTGTGTAGTTGTAGTTTTATTTTAACCTTCAGATAAAACAGAGGCTTGGGCGACTGACTCTATATTACAGTGTATTGTGTTGCGGTTGCGTGGAAATGCTGATACATTGAGCTTATTTCCAAGTTCGACTCCCATTCTCAATTAGGCCTCTTAGATTCATGCTCAACACAAAAGCATGTTCTATCTACACTGACAAATGTATTTTGGTATTTCAGATCTTGTCGCCTAAGGCTCTGTTGAAAAATGACCACTCCTTTAGGTTGTGTTAGGTGCAATTGAGTTTACCTGACAATTTAATCCTCAAAACCAATTCTCTCGTACAAAAAAAAATCCTGCATGCTCATGTATATATGTATTTGTAAGCATACGTTATTGTAATTCCGAAAATAAAAATCATTCACAGCCGACTGAATTACAGAATTTAATTCACCTAAAGGATTGGTCTAATCAGTTCTGTTTCTTTTGTTTTTTGATATTTGGTTGGCAGGTCACTTCCACGTCAACATGTCTTCTTTTATGTTAATACAAAAAAAACCTCAGTGACCTCAATCAAAGAATCTCCATACTGTGTCCATCCGCCTTAGAAATAAAAAAAATTTGTAGGTCGCTTAAATCACAGTTGAGAAAATGGACGGTAGAAAAAAAAAAAAGTGGCTTTCATGGTGTGTGCCAGTATTGTGTTGAACATGGATAAGTAATCACAATACGACAAGCTTTGCACTGGGAGAAGGTAAGTAAATGATTCACCATGGTGCATTGTTTAAGCGCGTCTTCTTATATGTAGGCATTGCGGCTTGTGCTGATTTATGTGGCAAACATCACCCACCTGGAACGTTGTCTAAGTGAAACGGTAAAACTAATGTTTATATCCTATGTAGTTCATAGTAGTTCAAGTCTAATGCAGTAATACAATATGCATTATAGCTACTGTGTCTGTTTCCACTTAAAAGTGGCAATTGACTCCATTTTTTTTTTTTTTAGGTACCCACTACCCAGAATCTCTTAATTAAACTGTCACTTTCACATTATATCTAGTCTGAATCCAATCTCATTGGTAATGGATTTAGCTCAACCTGTAAACTCTCCAGTTAGACACCCCCCTTGACTTTGCCCTGATTTTTCAGCGGGCGTCAAGGCTGAACTTAATCCATTGTTCTTGACTTGACATTACCTTACACTGGGACTTGAGGGAGCTTGGGCGGTATGAGTTACAAAATTAGAAAATGGAGCACATCAAACTGAGGACCAAATCCCAGTTCTGCTATTGGGGACTTTACAGAAGTCATGGTATCCATCACACGAAGCTGTGATGCCCACGGGAGAAAGCGCTCTGATAGGTGCCGGCGGCGGCGAGGCCACCACCAGACGTGCGCGTAATTGGGTCGACAGAGAAAAAAGAGAGGAGGCTGGGGTTGCCGGCAACACCTTAAAGCTGGGTGGAATTTGTGATTCATTTTCCTCCTGCAAGGTGACCCCAATAACTCAACCCCTCAGTCTATTTCTGGTTGGCTTCCCCTTGAGCTGGTTAACTGTTTATTGCTGTGCCTTGTCACACATATTTTCCCAATTCAAAATGTGTCTCTGACTTAGGCCATTTCGTGTACTGTACATGCATGGATACCAAGTAGATAATTATATATATGGGGTTGGGGAACTATCACGATCAAGTAACAAATGGAACAGAGAAATCTTAATATTATTAGTCTTGGAGCTAGCAGAGATGAGTTTGTGTCATGTCATCTTTGACATTTTTGACAAAATTTCACCTTTTGACACAGTATGAAGGTTCAATTTTATACTGAAAAATGTTAATTTGTTCTTTCTGCATGTTTACCTTGTATTCTGTTAGAATTGAGATACAATTTTCTCTCGACATCCATTCCCTTTAAAACGTATTCCAAATAGAATAAATTGAAATTCTTCGTATGCATTAGAGGTGGAGAAAGGTAAGTTGTAATTTTACATTTAGAATATTATCATTTTTGTAGAAGGCCGTTCATTGAATTAAAAAAAAAAAAGTCTATGTTTCTCAGGTACGCTCAATGTCATGTCAAGACATGTTTACATTTGAAAAATATTTGCTAAATATTTGTATCCTAAACTGCATTGAACTGTGATGTTTTTTTAATAATTCTATTTGATTTGTAGTACCTGATACACATAGCTGTACTTCTCCCCTCGTTACACAATAATTTTGATTTAGACATTCGATCCATCTATTGTCCTAAAGGGAAATTTTTGAAATTGGCCAACAAAGAACAAGATAAATGTCTTCAAATTTGGGTTAGGACAGGTGTTACTAGGCGGGGGACTTGATGGGCCATTTGCTGGTATTACCAAATGTGTCCTGCTTGTCCTTTGTCCAGGTTGAAGTAAAGAAGGCAGAACCCCGTGACAATAAGGCTCCTGGCCAGCTTGGCCCAAGCCAGTGGGCACCCAGGAGCATCTTGAGTGCAGCTAATGGTTGGCCAGCACAGCCTGCCCAGGGTTGGCAACAGACTTATGGGCCACAAGGTGAGTGCAAAGAAACAAAGAAATAGACATTATTCGTGTTTGGAGGAAAAGCTACTTGTGAAAATGTTAGCTCTTATGTGTCAGTTTAAAAGCTCAACTGGATTTTGAACAAGTCTCTACTCTTCAGATGACAATTGTGCCCTTTGTCTAAAGCATTGTATTATTTTGTCCCTGAAGGCATTTGGGTTTCCACTACTGGCCAACCAATAGGTAAGTCTCAACCTCGCCTTGCCAACAACAACAACCACCAAATATTTGTTATGTTTTCTCCATGTAATAATTACTTTAATTAAAGTCAGTTTTACTGCATGATGGTAAAATTACTTCAAATGAAGTGCTTGCACACTGTGGCTTTTTTGGCATTAATTAATGTCTTTTTTATTATATTTATTATATTTGTCTTCTGTGGCTATACTGAAACAATAAACCATTTGAAATTAATCGAGTTCATGATTGGGATTGACAGAGAAAATAATTGCACGCATTCTGTTAAAAAGGTGATGAAGATAAGTGTTCCGTTCATAGTTAATTACATTGCAGAAGACAAAGGTATCCCATCTATAGTACCAGACAGGATACCATGCATATTGACATTATTCATGAACATGTTATGCCAGCAGTCCTAATTGTAACCTGACATAGCACATACATGCCCAAGAAATTGTGTTCTCTAATTGATCAGGTGGTTATGGACCTCCATTAACAGCAGGCCGGGGAACCCTCACACAGCCCCCTTCGCCTTTTAGTGCATTCCTGGTCACCACCCCAGCGGGCAGCTTTGCTGCACCTCAGGGCTACCCTCCGCAGGGTTTCAGCACGGCACCTCAATTTGGTGAGTGATGCTTACACGCTCATTGCAACCACATGCACAATTGTTGCATAATGTAGTAGCCTGAATAGGTTTATACAATAAACAAAACACATTGGATAACTGGGTTTATAGTAGTTTCTGAAACTGGTCTTCATTTTATAGATCTGCTGAGGTGTCCCAATTTTTTCGTCAACTGAATGCAGAAGCCCACTAAAATGTTGCCACTTTTAGCTTTTGGGAACATAAACTGTTTGTGGCCAATACTAATTTATGAATTGTGTGTGTTGTCGCTGTCTTCTTTGGTTTTCTTGGACATTTTTCTTCTTCAGGGATGATCCTCACTATACTTTTTCCAAGATAAAGAGTAGGATGCAAAGATTTCAAAACTATCTCTCGAACATTCAAAGTATACAATATGTCACAAAATAATACCATTTTTTTATTATATTGCGCAGTCGTAGTTGGGTTTCTTTAGGTTTTAATTCTTGATGTACTATTGTTTGTACGTTTTTATATTTTGGGAAAGACAAGATGGCGGTCAAAAGCTGGAAAAGCACAGTTTGTGTTAAGGTCATACAGTGCGCACCATCTCATTAAAGCAGTGCAGGAAGCAGTGTAGGACTTGATGGGAGGCGTGCTTTTTAAGAGGTCGGTGAGTTGTTCAAAGACAAAGTATGAGGTGTTTGATGTCCAATTCATTACGAGAGAAAAGTCATTAAGAGTGTCATTTTATTGTGTAACAGGTTACAGTTTTGGCACTCCTCAAGCAGAACAGTATGTTCAGCAGGTTCCTCCTCCACCTACTACTCCAGGAACTGCAACATTAGGCTTTGCTCCCACCACTACACCAACTCAGGACTTGAGCAAAGCTTCCTCTGGGCAGCCTGACTTTCCGTATAGCCAATATGGTAAGAAGTGTTCTGCTTGTTGCTCTTCTGCGCCCTTTTGGCTTCTTTGTGTACAATCATTTGTACAAATGATCAACAGCCTGTGCCACTGGATAATTTCTGGATGCAACTAGAGTCACTTTTAATACAAACGTATTATTGACACCGTTAACACAGAGTTTGAACTGGTAGCGTGAACAGCTCACAGGCATACATGCTTCTTACTTACATGAAGCCCTCTCCTACCTGAGCAGTGAAGTGGCTGTCATTTGTGTCAGGTTTCTCCAGCAGGGCTGTGTTTGCGTAAAAAAGGTTGGTAGGTGTTGGTTTAAATTAGATCATCCTGCCTTGCAATAATGCTTGTTGTTTTCACACTTACTGTATGTTTAATCCTTGACAGATTGATGCATAAAACTTATTAGAAGTACCGTACGTTGTACTTGGGCCTTCTAGTTATTGTCTCCCTAACACTCAGTTCCCCTTGTTGATTTCTATTCTTAGTTTTGGCCTTTCAACTAGGGGTGCACCGAACACATTTTTCTGGCCAATCACCGATTCCTGATCTTGCTTGACATCCCGATCCCGATTTTTTTTTTTTCCTTAACCAACAGCATACACCTTCAATGTTCCAATCTTGTTTTTTTTTTTTTTGTTTGTTTTTTTCAAATTAACTTTTTATTGAAAAACACATTCAATTAGAAAAATACAATTTATCATTGCTTTTCCATTTCACACAAAAAGAAAACTACCGGTAACCAACAGAGGACCATGGGAATCTATTACATTGCAATAGTTTTGCAAAAGAAAAATGAGTTTAAACAAAATCACCTCATATAGATTTAACATATTCTGTCCACTTAGACCACGTTAGGTCGAAAGCGTTTGCCCAAAGTCAACTACATTTCCCATGAGCGCCATCGCATTGTTTTTTCTTTATACAGTACTCTTGAGATTGTTGCGTGACTGGTCGTGTCAGAGTGGAATAGCGTACTATCAAGCTGATGGATATTTATTGCTAGCATGCAAATTTCTGATAGCTAACATTAGCAAAATGATAATCATTTTGATTTGAGCACGGAAAGCTACTTACTAGTCCAGCAGGAACAGAGCCAATGCAGCGTTGGTCAGATATCCCTCCAAGTCTTTGAGCTCATGTCAGAAGTGAAAGCCGGGCCAGTGTTGATCCTTTTATGCGGGTGGACTCCCTTTTTGTTTTTTGTCTTGTCCCTTCAGACAAAACCTTTTGTTTCATTGGTTGTTTTGCAGCTTATGCCTTGACGCCAGTAATTGCACGTAGACGTGAGAATCGACTACGGTCTTTGTAACCAATGGGGGAAGTGACGTATGCCGTAAAGCAGGGGTAGGGAACTCCAGTTCCTTGAGAGCCATGGCCTGACTGTTTTGGATCCCTCCCTACAACACATCTGATTCAAATTAAGTCGTGATTCCAATGGACGTCATTTCCGCGTGCTACTTTCAACTGTCAATAAAACATTCGATATTCATGGCACTCACCACAGGAATGAAGCAGCCGGTTCGCTCCTCGCTCCAAAAGTGTGCTTTTGTGCTGCGTCCGAGCTTATTTACCTCGGCTTGTGTATTTGCGGTGGTTGCGCGCCAAACACCACACTTCCGCATAAAATTACTTCCTGTACTACAAAAACCAGCATTCCTCGCGGTGTCTCAAACGTGTCTGCGCACCTACATTATCTTTGCCTTTTTTGCCCTCCCCTCCTCTTTCTCCATCCACCCCTAAGTACAGCATCGTATCTTTTTATTTTAATGTATTTTCATTTTTTTATACCAAGCATTAGTAAAGTTCGACTTTAACGGTGAAATCCGACATACGCGGAAGATCAGGTTACATCGCCAGTGTAGGAACGTAACTCGTTCCTAAATTGAGGAGTTCCTGTATCTGGAGAAGTCATCGGAGTTCAACCCATAATTTTGTTTCAGATGATTGAAGTGCCCCCTTGTGGACAAACGAGTTGTAATCCGTTAACCCTTTCGAAATCCAAAATTTGAATCCGTCATCGTATTTACTGGAGATAAACTCAGAGTTGTAAACACACCATCGATACAATTTTGTGTCCCCCTCCAAATTGCATATTTTAATAATTTCATTTAAAGCTACAAACATCATACTGGACATTTTTCCTGAAAGTTAACTTCCTGTTGCAATTTGGTGTCAAAAAATAATGCTTTCATACAATCTTGTTTTCTTGTATAATATTGAATAATATCTGTAAAACTATACAAACAGATTGTTTAAACTGCACAAAGTAGTTCTCTCCTATAATTCATCTCACAGAAGTAGAGGACAAAGGCTGACTTTTTCAGACCTCTGCGGAGGTAGGTAGTATCAGTGGACAAAATCGGTTTTATTTTAAGGGATCGGCCAATCACCGATCCCCCGAAATTAAGGAAATTGTCGCCAGTCGCGGCCAATCCATCGGTACACTCCTAATTTCAACATTATTCGACATGTCTGGCATTTGTTTATACCAGACCTGCATGCTTTTAAGTGGAATGCAAACATATTATGCGTGCAGATTCTTTCTAATCCTATAAGTCATTTTATCTGTTGTGTTCATTCATATCCCTTTCTGTGGGATGTCTTTTTTGTCTTAATGCTTGACTATGTTGTTTAACATTACCTTCGTGAGTGTCAAGCAGGTGAGGTTTCTGCCAATTTTCAGCATGCACGAGACAGCCAAGTGCAAAATCATTGGCACTACCTCATTTCAGCTTTTCCAGAGGACCTCCAGAGAGCCTAAAGAATTAAGTTTAATATCTTCCTGAGAGCATTACATACATGAGGTCCAAGGTTCATCTTTTACACTCAGTCCCATAAACATTGTGTCAGATAAGTCAGTTAGGTAAGAGAAACTACATACAGTAATTCCTCAGACCTGACAACCTCACTGAGTCTTGAATTACCCATCGTGTTCTGTTTCCTCTTTGTGCATTTCTTTCGTTCAGCATTTTGCGCTCATTCTTCTTCACCTTTAGACCTCCACTTAAGAGACCAAATACTGCCTCACAAGTTTGTTTTATTTTTTTCCCAAGGACAATTGTTTGATGGCTAAATGGTCTGCTGAGATGACATTTTTTTGTGTCAGGTCTGCGGTAGATCACGTCCAAGGGAAAAGGGCTTGTGCATCTTCAACATTACATCAGAGCTAAAATCAGTAAATGTCCCCTAAATGCCAATACATTTTTCCCATAAAATTGTCTGGAACCTGACGCTCACTACCTCGATGTCATGCCTCTCTTAAATCTACTAATTATTGCAGTCAATTATGTCGTCATTTAGAGCATGCGTGATTCGCTTGCAAAAGTTGCATGGCACGTTTTTGCATATCTAATAAGACCAATCAAGGCAGGCAACCAGGTCAGCAGATAACACAACATCGTCGCCCTCGGCCAGAATGCTCACATCTCGAAAATCACTACTTTTGAGGAAAAGAAATGGCAGCAAAAAAACGCCATATAGTCTCAGTTACTAAACATCACATTGTTCAAGTTGGTAGTACAGTATACATTATATTGCTATCACATACCGTTGCGCGCTAACTCAAAATCATGTTCAGTCGCTAATTTAATACACTAAAAAAATATCATTTGTTACACTGTCATTGATTAAAATGGTGGTAGGTCAAGTTGCCTGCAAGCAAAGTCTGTGCTCCCGGGCCCCCACCAGACAAAAAGCCTTTAATGCTTTACAAAAGGAAAAAACTTCATTTACATCATCTTCCCCTTTTCAAGGGACTTAAAACCTTTCAATTTGATCAATAAAACGATGAGCTGACCAAGAAGTGAAGCAGACAGAAATCTCATATCGTCGTGGCTTATGTGCTTTGTTCTGCATCAACGCATTACTGCTACTATCTATTTTAATAAAACAGGCTTACTCCAATGTATACAACCTATTTCCAATCGTTATTGTCTACAAAACATCCAGAATTTTCTTGAGACGACATAGAGTGGCTTGCGAAAGTATTTGGCCCCACTATATGACCTTTTTCCTCGTTTCAGTCTTCAAACATGAAGATATAGAATTGGATTTTTTTTTGTGAACAACACACAAAGGAGGACACGCTTGTGAAGTGGAACGAAATTCCTACGATATTTTAAACCTTTTTTAGAAATACAAATCTGCAAAGTGGGGTGTGCGATATTATTCGGCATCTTTACTGTCAGTGCGACACATCACTCCAGAAGTTCGCTAAGGATTTCTGAATGATCCAGTGTTGACCTAAATGACTCAAGACGATGACAGAGTCCACTTGTGTGTAATCAATCTTTGTCTAAATGCATTTGCTTTGCGTCTCAGAGGTCTGTTTAAAGAGGAGGTCAACATATTATTTCATTTTATGTTTAATTTGAGTTAAACAAAGGCCATGCCTAAGAATTAAATGTTCAACTTAAAGAGGAAATCAACCCAAACATGTTTTTTCTTTTTCAAGAATATGTTCCTAGCAGGCCCGCTAGTTGAAACAAGGCATTCTGATAAATATTGCGTTTGTGGAATAAGAGTTAATCCACTCGATTTTAGCCATCTCTGGGGGCGGCCATTTTGTCACTTCTGTCAACTGAAAATGACAACACAACTACCCAGGGCTCAGGAAATGACCAATCACGGCTCAGCTTTACAAAAGTCGAGAGTGTAGTCAACAGTCGACAGGATTTTCCTCAGCAGGGACCGGGAAGATGGTTAGAATTGATGGGAAGAGAGTTGGAGCCAGATACAGGGCCGTTTTGGAAGAAAACCTGTTGGAGTCTGCAAAATACCTGAGACGTTCCAACAAGACAATGATCCTAAACAAAGCAAAATCTACAAGAGGAATGGTTCAAATCTGAACATATCCAGGCATTAGAATGGCCAAGTCAAAGTCCGGACCTGAATCCAATTGAGAATCTGTGGAAGATCTGAAAACTGCTGTCCACAAACACTCTCCATCTAACCCAAGGGTGGGCAATTCTGGCCCTCGAGGGCCGGTATCCTGCATGTTTTCTATGTCACCCTGGTGCGACCCACCTGATTCAAATGATCAAGATCGTTATCCAGCTTCTGCAGACCTTGCTGATTATTTGATCATTTGAATCAGGTGTGTTCCAGCACTGAGAGATGGAAAACATGCAGGATACCGGCCCTCGAGGGCCGGAATTGCCCACCCCTCATCTAACCTTACTGACCTCGAGCTGTTTTGCAAGGAAGAATAAAACCTTTTGTCTCTTTTTGTACAAAACAGAGAGAGACATAACCCAAAAGACTTGCAGATGTAATGGCAACAAAAGGAGGTTCTACAAAGTATGAACTCACGGGGGGCTGAATAATTTTGCACGTCGCACTTTTTTATGTTTCTAAAAACTGATTCTTCACCCAAAAAAATCAGATTTTATATCTTTGAAGCCAGAAATGTGGCATATGGTCATAAAGTTCAAGGGGCCCGAATACTTTCTACAAGCCACTCTAATAAAAGGCCAAGTTTTACAACACATCTCACAGTTCAAGAGTCCAGCGTAAATAGATTGGGTCATATGGGTCGATTTGTGAACAAATGTGAAGTTCCTCTTATTTAAACAAAATGAGTTTTTGCCAGACGGTGACGATATGCATACTATATAAATATATTCTACATACTTTGACATCCCAAGGACACCGAGAAGTGCCTCATCACCAGATAGAAGTGTAGAGCCAGTGAATGAGTAGAACTGTTAAGCTGTCAAGTCATAATACGAGGGATACAAAATAGTCGGCCAGTATAAGGGTTCAGTCAACGTGGTCTCCTCGTTTCCCTGATAGGCTTGGGTAACTACCCTCAGGAGCGCTCTGCCTACGGTCCAACGCGTCCTCACACTTATGGTCAGGATGATCAGGCAGGATGTAGTGCAGGTAGGTGCCAGCGTCATATTCTGCAACCCCAGAAGTAGCATTTCTTCATTCCTGTAGTGTCTGTAATACTAATACCACAACCTGGTTCTTTGCCTCTTTTGCAAAAGATTTTGCATGTGCATTACTGCGTGTATAGTAAAACATGGCCATTGGTTGTGAGTGTATTTGAAAGTAATTTACACTCAAATCAGCTGCCAGAGCTCCAAATGTATTTCCTCCCTCTGTGGCTATTGCTTTGCTATACCAAGACAAATCCTATTTTTGTTTATTTTTTTGTCTTGTCTGCATTCCTTTGTAGCTTACGAAAAGGATGATCTAATGGTTAGAAAAACAGCGTGTTCATGGCTCAGTTGTGTTTGTGTATCACCATTTACCCAGTGCTTTCCCCGACACTTTATAGTTGAAGTTGTAAAAAATGTAGATCAATTTAGAGGACACAATTACAAGTGTTTAAAGACAGCTGTTTACTAGTCTTTAGTTTCACATTTTTATTTTTGGTTAAATCGCAGAGGTCCAAAGTTGTGTTTTCTCTCCATTGTATTAGTTCATGTTACTGCCATTCAAGCCACTATAGTGTTTCATGTATGTGTGTTTGTGACCTAGACATCTTTAGTCCGGTGAAAAGAAAGTAAAATCACCGCTAACCAAGAAGATTTAGTGTCTACATATACTATGCTTGACTTTTTCTTTTTACTGGGCGTCAATGATTCGCATCCAATTTGCAGAGTAATGACGCCACCAAGTGTCAAAGTAGAAGAATGTCATAACTGATTGATCAGGATGCTTTTTGCCCTTAGAAGGCTGACATGAAGGTGTTTGTTATACGGTTTGTCATGAACGGCCCGGGCAAGAAAATATGCAACTAACATGGAATTTCCTTCATAACTCCAAAAGGGACAATCGCTATAAAGTTCTGTCTTTTGACGTAAAACTGTAGAGAATTAGTGTCGCCCTATGGAGGACATTTAGACCGATTTATGTATTTATTTATTTTTTTAATATATTTATTTTGTGTGGGTGTGTGGGTGTAATCACCGGGCTACCATAGCTCAGGCTTATGACAGCTTTCGGTGAAACATAATTCTGAAGTGACAACAAGTGTAAGAAAACGCTATCATGTCACCCAGTCCCAATTTTATCTTTTTCAAAAACTGCCATGAACATATCTTTAATGCACAGAGAAAATTGCGGTGCTCAACAAATCAGATGTGACATCATTACTCAACTGAACATGCTGATGAGTATATAAAGTACCAGGGAGAAGAGAGAGATGATCAGGTCACTAATCTCTTCCTGTTCTCAAGAACTGTTAATTTTTTGAGTATGAACTGTCATTAATAAAGATTAAAAAGATTGGATACATTGTACTTTTTATTTGAAGACTCGATGCAACCCAGACACACCCAGACTCCATCTCTAGCGGCCCCCACATAAATGAGTTTGAGACCTCTGCTTTAAATTCCTTCACTGTCACCAAAGACGCTAGATGTCAAATACGCGTTTTTCCAGTTGGACAGTTGGCAGTGAATTGCCCATATTTGTGAACGGTTGGTCGTCAGTTCTGTTGATCTTGTGATTCGCTGGCAACCAGTACCGGGTGTACCCCGTTTCTCGCCTTATGTCAGCTGGGATAGGATCCAGCTCACCTTGTGACGATAAGCGGTACAAAGAACGGACGGATGGCTATTTTACATGCTTGATCATTGTCAGTAGTAGACTAATCTTTGCTGTCGCCTCAAATCTTCTCATCCACCGCAGGCTACGCTCAGGACTTGACTGCATTCAGCCACACCTTTGCAGACCCGAATCAGACAACGGCCTCATATGGCTCAGCACAGCCCGCTGCTGCTCCACAGCCTGCCGCCAACGCGTTTGGAAGAGGGCAGAACCACAACGTACAAGGCTTCCACCCGTATCGACGTTGACTGTCACTTTGGGACAGGGATGTTATGTAAAATTTTACACAAAATTAATCTGGGGGGAGGAGAGGAGTCAGGGAAATGTGTGTTGGATTGTTTATTTTGAATGCACATTGTGAAATGGAAACCTCCCTGAAAGTAGGTCTTCCAGTTTGGTCAAAAAAGTTGTAAAAATATTTTTCTTTACCTAATTTATGGAAAATTCATCAAAGATGCTTTTATGTCCAATACTCCAACAATGTTTTATAGTAGAACTAAAACTACTTTGCAATAATGTTGATTGTCGCATCAAACACTAGCACATAGACTATATGGGAAGAGACTTGCATATAAATATGTATATTTATGGTTGACACAAATGAAAACAGGGTTTTGCATTTCCCCAGCTTTAAATTCTAGGGAAATTGTTTTTATTTGGTCAATATTGTTTACTTTCTGAGCCTTTCAAGTTTGTTTGAAATTGAGATTATAGATATATATTATACACAAACTGTGCAATTTTTTAAAAAGGAATTTTGTACTAAAATGTACACTTTGCTTGTTTTTTTAATTTAAAGATGTAGACTTCCCTCAGGTGGCTGTTTTGGGTGCGTTTTGCACTTATGCAAAAAGGACAAGTTATTAAAAAAAAGTTTTAAAGATGTGATTTCTTCCCTTGATTTGGTTTGGAATATTGAAGGAACCCCTGCTAATAATCGGATTTGATTTTAGTTCGGTAAGTATCAATGTATCCATACATAGCATAATATTGTAATGCTCTTGTACAGTACGTGAATACTAATGACAGTCGCTGATGCACTTCCGTCGCTTTCTCAACATGAGCGGAAACAGAATGCCCATTCATTCTAGACCCGCTATAGGCTGTAATTCACATCCAGGGACTAGACACGCAGATTCACTACTTGAGCGAACGTTCAAACCGCAATGCCCCTTTTGCTCTTTCAGTTTTGCGACGTCATAACGCCAATCACCAGGCCCGCCCACACAGTTACAGACTAACTGAAGAAGAGGACATTCAGACGAGTTGTCCCTTCCGGTCTCCTGTTTTCTGTAAAACTTATCAAAGAAGTCGTCTCTCTGTGTCATATCCGCGTATTTAGAATGCAGTGACCACCTACGAATTTCAGTTACGTCACTACAGTGAACTTCCTGCTCCCTTTTAAGGAAGTTCCAGACATCAACTTGCAACAACGTAAAGGCAAACAAGGTCAGTGTGTGCGACTAAAACCCAAATGTGTTTCAGTGTGTGAAACTTTTTTTTTTAAAGTTGTGTTTTGGTAGTCGCAATGTAGCATGTCGTAGCTAGCTGCGACGAGGCCCACCAGGCAAATTTAAAGTGACGCGACACAATTTCCCCATGTTTTTGTAAAGTTTTAATATTGTATTTTTTGAGGTTCTCATTGAAATCTATGGATGTGGACAGCGTGAATTGAAGCGCACGGGTTGAGATTGGTTGCTACGACAATGAAATTGTATCGTGAACGGGTTAGTTAAGACGTATCAGGTAAAATTGTTTCACAATTTATCATTTACAACCAAATGTTCTTGATTACAAGTTGGAAACTACTCAAAGTACACATGTACTGTCAAGCAGCAAAGGTATACACCAGTGGTCGGCAACCCGCGGCTCCGGAGCCGCATGCGGCCCTTTCATCCTTATGTTGCGGCTCTGCGTGACTTGGGGAAAATAAATTACAAGTGTCCGATTGAAGTGCATGTTATTTGTCCCAAAAACGTGTCTTCTTATTAAATCAAAGTTTTTGGCCACTTTCATATGTGGTAGGTCGGAGCATAACAACAAAAACTTTTGTTATTATTCTCTCTCTCTCTCTCTCTCTTGCTCTCTCTCTCTTGCTCTCTCTCTCTTGCTCTCTCTCTCAGAAAGGAAAGTTTGTTGGGCCATAGACAAACACATTGGATGGTCCAAGAATTCAACCTGCAATTACACTCAGCTATTTATACACATTAGTAAATGTAAGATTCTGAAAATGCTATGAATGGTACGATTTAGACGTTAAGCTTACTTAAACTTCAAACTTGACAGATTTTTGTAGACTGTTCAAATCTTTAAAGGTAGTGGACTATTCCTTCAAGCTTTTGAAATATCTGATAACGCATCATTTGCCTGTTCTGGGAATGACCTGTAGTTGGAATTTGAATAGCCACCCAGTCCCAGGGTGCAGAACAGTTGGCAATATACAGGGCTTGGAAAAATGTATAGTGAGTGTGTTACATTTGCCAGAGCACTGACATAGACGTGCAGACATGGAAGTGTCGGCGTCATACAGCAGTCACCAAAAGTCAGACTCCAAAGCAAGATCTCCTTGCTGTGGACTTTTTGGCAGAGCTTAGGCTGAAGAGTAGCGGAGCCACGATGAAGCAGCATGCGGACATCTTTTCGGAGTGGGCCCGTCAGCACAGTAACGGAAACAGTTTACCTGTCCATAGCATGTGAGCTTAGATTAGATGAGATATGTTCTGTGTAATGTTTCAGTTAGACCAGGTTCTTGTCATGCCAGTGGTTTAACATGTATTTTATTTGACTTGATTTGAGTAGATTTTTTTCCCCCTCATGTGTTGTGTTCACCATCTGTTCTTTAGGGAGCCAAAACTGGTTCAGGGCCATCGAGCGGTTCATGCACATTGTGAAGAAGCTGAAAACTGAAGACAAGAAAGACGACAGCCAGGGCAGGTATGGAACATTTGTCATTTGATCAACCATTTGTTTCCTTTGTTGTTGAAAGTTGAACAGTCATAAACCATTTATTAACTGTAACCTTTATAAACATTATTAACTGTTTGAAGTCACAATTTTAACGTTTTCAAATGCTGTATCTTAGATAAAGTACAAAGTGAACTTAACCATTCTATATTAACACTAAAATAAACTACTCACCCTTTGAGGATAACTAACAGATAAGTAATGGAGAGCGAACAGGAAAGTGTTACAAAATTACAGGTATTGCTGGAATTAATGTTAACACATCTTGTAATTTTTCTTTACTTAATAGTAGTGCTGTCAAGCGATTAAAATATTTAATCGTGATTAATCACATTTTTGTTCATACTTAACTGGTAGTTAATCGCACATTTTATTTATTGTATAAAAATCCCATTATTTTATTGAATTGTAATACTCTTAACATGAATAAGAAGATTGATTTTCTTATGCAAATACTTTATTAAAGTGGAAGTCAATAGAAACTATTTTTTTCCAAGAATATGTTCTATGCAGACCCACTAGTTTAAACAAGGCATTCTAATAAATACTGCGTTTGTGGAATAAGAGTTAATCCCCCTGTTTTTAGCCATCACTGGAGGCGGCCATTATGTCACATCTGTTGACTGAAAATGACATCATAGTTGCCCAGGGCTCAGGTAACGACAAATCACAGCTCACCTGTTTTAGGAAATGACCCATTATTGGTCATTATCTGAACCCTCAGGGCATCTGTAATGTCATTTTCAGTCGTCAGAAGTGACAAAATGGCCGACCCTAAAATGGCTACATTTTGCTGCTTGACTCATATTCCACAAATGCAATATTTATCAGAATGCCTTTTTTTCAACTAGGGGGCCTGCATAGAACATATTCTTGAAAAAAAATGTTTGGGTTGACTTCCACTTCAATTGAAAAAACAAGCATTCGATTCAACTCACACAAACAGCCCCTCAGCCCTTTCAAACACACACACGCACACCCCCGCGCGCGCGCTTCCGCACACACACACGCACGCACACACACACCCACACACACACACACACACAATTATATTATAAATTATACAATACAATACAATTTTATTTATACAGCACATTTCATAACAGCTAAAGCTGTAACAAAGCATTTTACATACAATACAATAAAAAGGCCATAATACAACAAGTGGAATCAATAAATTAACATAAAACACTATATACAATAGACACCGGAAAAGAGCTGAAAATTTCAGGTCTGGTCGAAAGCCAGAGAATAGAAATGTGTCGCTTCCTCTACTCGAAAGCTTTTTTTGTTATATACATGTCTAGATCGTGGTGACCAGCAGCCTTTATCAATGCAGCCGCTGGTTGCTATGGAAACTTGAATCAAACGATAAAAAAATTGAGGGCGTCAAAAGGGGGTTGGATTAACGTCGATAATATAACGCGTTTAACGGACACCCCTACTTAATAGGTATGGACTGTTAATGAGCTGCCAGACCCTTTTCTATGTTGCTTTGACATCACTGTTCTATTACAGTTCAAAAAGCCTAAGAAAAAGCTGACATCTCGCATGACATCACCTATGAGGACTGTTGGAACCAGGGTTATAATAAGTTTGGGATTTTGCAATGAAGTTAGTTTTTATTTTGCTTTTACTTGTGTTGTTCGATTTCAATTAGTTTTAATTTGTTTGTTTTAGAGCAGTTTTGTCAGTTTTATTATTTCATATTTTTGGAAAATGCTTATTTTTAATTACTTTAAGTATTAGTTTTATTTTTTTTAAGTCTATGAAGTATTTGTCGAACTAAACTACATTTCTCAATTGACTGTATGACCATATGACCTTTTTTCTTCTGTACAGACTTACAGCAACACATAAATACATGTAAAATGAACCCCGATGTTATGACTGGTTGTTTACGTGATGTATCAGTAGTCAGTATCCATGCAGTTGCTATGGTCCTTTTATGGTTTGTCCTTTCTGATGTCATATAGGCCTGAAGTCTTACAGTTGAAATCTTTGAGTTACACACTGACACATTGTCAGTACGTCAAACCTTCTCGGAGTGAGGATGCAAACTCTCTTCCAGTCATGATCTCTGTTGTTACTATGTATTTTTCTTGATAAAGACTTTTTACTCTTCAACTTCCATGTCATATCTGCGAATAGGTCCAAATCCCGCTACCCACGTGACACCCAAAAGCTCATGTATGATGTTATGGACAACCGAACATTTTTGCTATAACCATAGCTAGTTTTGGTTCGTTTTATAAACGTAAGATTCTCAATTTTTAAATTTTTTTTTTTTTAAAGTTTAGTCTCAGTTATTTCGTTAGTTTTCATTAACTTTAATAACCTTGATTGTAGCCAAGTTTGTACTGTTTGAGGTGAAGTTTTTATGGTCCATATTTCCAGAAATGTTGCGACTTTTGAAGCATTTGACTTTGGACGTTCCTCTGTGTCCTCATCAAATCTTGCGTGATTTTCTGTTTTTCTCTCAAACTCTTGATTGTGATCTGAATGTGCGTCTACAGCATTCGAGAGGCACTGGCAGGCATGCCGGTGTTGGACGAGCTTTCTGACAGCACAGAGGTGGTGGAGATGGAGGATGTGACTTCAACTCACTTCCAGGTGCAAAAGCACACGTGGGTTGGCCTGCGAAAAATAATTCGTGAAGGCCGCCAGAACATAGGCTTTCTTGTCAACAAGGCGCCATATGACTTCCTGTTTGTCCAGAAGGACGAGAGCAGCACACATTCCCATCGAATCTATTACCTCGGTAAGGTGGCAATTTTATTTTTTATTTATATTTTATTTTTTTGAGAATTTTTCAGGATTTTGGGGTGGCCCGCAGTCATTGATCTCATTAGAATAGTTCCACCCCTGCCTTGAGTAGCAGCCAAATCACATCTCCACATTCAGAACCAATATAAGAGCAATCTGTTGAAAGCAAACACATTTTTAAAACATGTTTTATTCAGGATCATTAGTGTGATACGTTTACAAATCCCTTGACATGGAGTAAAAAATGGGGCAAACCAATTTTTGCTTTTCAAATGGAATCATCTTTATTCACCAGGACATTATGCAGAGAAATGTTTGTTTTAGTGCATATGAAATAATTTTTTTGGCCTTTCCATAGCTATAAAAACTTATAAATAAATATAAAATGTATTATTTTTGTTAGTAATGGTACTTGTAATCTCCATAGTAGTAGTAGTCAGAGTAGTTGTCAGGCATGTAAGATATGACTTTGCAAACCCTACATTTTTTCGACACCTACACTTTTTACACCGCCCTTATTTTTAATATATGCCGCTGCCCATTCAAAAATGGACGATTGGCTGCAAATGGCCCGTGGGCCAGAATTTGGTAGTTTGGATGCTAAGTCAGAGCCGGTGTGTTCACCAGCACATTCAGTGGCAAGGTTTCAGAGTTGCTTTGTTCCCTCATCTCACAGGTATGCCTTTCCGCAGTCGTGATAACTTACTACTCTACTCTGACATTCCCAAGAAGATACGCAAAGAAGCCCTTCTCCTTCTGTCATGGAAGCATCTGCTGGATCGCTTTCAGGTATGCATGTTTTTATTTTGATACACTTATTTTAATAATAATTATCTCAGTAGTCATTGATGCACTTATAAATGAAAGTGTTGGCCAACTGTGACTGATGCTTACAACCCTGTGGCGTCGGGCCGGCTGTCTGCACGTTGCACTAGTAAAATACAGACAGCGACGCTGACCATTCAAGTACCTTTTGTGCATATGAGAGATGTAATACCCTTCCGTACCATCGGCGGCGGTAGTCACTATTCCTCATGGTTAGAAAAATCCAACCGGAAAGCTATTTGCCGGGGGCGGATTATAAAAACGTAAACACTGCATTCAGCTATATTTTTCGCTCACGATGAACTCCCACGCAAAGTAAACCCTCACGTTCTTGACATAGTATCGTGAAATACTTACATTGTCAACTATCGCTCTTGTACTTGTAAGAAGATTAAGGCAACAAAGGCGTGCTCGCTGTTTATCCGCATTTGTCACTTTCCGTTGGCGCTCCGAGCCCTGATTTGCTAGCAAACAGCCAATCAGAGTGACCGAATGTCACGACTCACAACAAGGATTCAACATGCTGAAACGCCCACCAGACGCTGACGGGATCCGACGCTACGACGGTGGTCACTACACTGATCAGGCAGCGCAATCACACGTCGCGACGGTTCCCGACTTCCGACGTCGGATTGGTGTATCTAGGCCTCATAGCTCAGCGGGTAAACCGACTGTCTTTGGACACAGGAATTGGGCTTCCAATCCTGGTGAGGCTGCTCGATCCATTTTGGACCCAGCTCATGGTTAGCTATGTCACCTAATTGAGGTTGCTTTTAACCCATCAGTTTTAGGAGTGTATTTTCTGCATTGAAGACAAGAGACATAGGGCTATTTTATTGGAATGAATGGTCGATTCATGCCAATCTTAATGTAGAGTGATAATGTTTGTTCTGTGTGTCAAAACAAACGGATTCTTGGTTGGCCAGCATGTTCACAAGTGTGTTCTGTCACGTGTGATCTCAGGCCAGCACACACCCCAACGTTTTCTCAAGGGAGGAGGAGCTTCTGCGAGAGAGGAAGCGCTTCGGGGTGCCAGGCATTGTTTCCTATGACTACCACCGATCCACGGGACTTTTTCTGTTCCAGGCCAACAGCAGTCTGTACTACTGCTTTGACGGTTCAGATAACGATTTCAAAGTGAGTTCCCAAAATTATAACATATTTTTAGTACCATGTTGTAGACCAATAGGAGAGGTAAAAAATGAAGCAGTTCTGCTTCGAGTCACATAGAAAGAAAAATTCAAACTATTTAATGATTTGTGTATTCCTACACTTTGCACCAACAAACTAACAAATATTTACCGACAATCAAGGCTAATTCTTTTGAGCTTTGGCAAATATGTTTTAGATATCAGCATAGACAAAAGATGGTAACTTCCCTGTTTGATCAATTTGTTTTGGAGAAAACCGTACAAAACTAACGTGTTCAGGAACGCCTGCAATTAATGAGCAATTTGACCACACCCCCTCCCCTCCCTCCATGCCTTGTGTGACGTCACGATAGGGACAAATTACATTTTGTCATTCGAAGTCATTGTAAATAACGTTGCTAATATTGTCAAAATAACGCGGATCAGTTGGCCCCCAATACATGTGGACAGCTCTACTTAGGCCCACTTCAACCTCCGAAAACATCACAAAATTTGACTCACGCGGGCCGGACCACTCGCACGGCGACACCGCTGTGTCTCTGGCCGGACAGAAAGCGTTTGCCGCAACGAGACCTCCTCTGTAGCAAACACGGTGCTTCTGGCTGCCTGACCGGTCGTGGCAAACACGGCTGAAGGTGGATACGGAGCTTCTTGGCTGCCTAGACAGCGGATCTCCGTGAAACGGAGCCCCATGTCTTTTCAAAGTTTATAGCTCCATCCATTTTCTCGAATCGGACACTTAGTAGCGATCACACGCCGCACCGGTGATGCCGAGCGAGCGGGCAGCTCGTCCGAGACACAAACTCGGTAAGAAGAAGATCTCCTTCTGCTAACTTTGACTGTTAGCTATCGATAGCTAATTCTGCCTCGACTAGCCACGGGAGCTAGCGGGAGCCAACAGGCATGGCTGCTCGGCTGCCTATGGGAAAATAACAAAGCCTTTGCATCGCTAAATGTCTGAAAACTACGATCAATTGGTACTAAAATTCACATGCACATTCCTGGTATTGTCCACTCTAACCGGTAATTAAAAAAAAAAAAAACGATCAGCACAATATGTTTGATTTTGTGGAGGTGATAGTGTTTTTTCCTCATAGGAGCTCACATTTGATGGTAATAAAAACTAAATGTTGTGCCGCCCGCTTTTATATTTTCACAGTTTGAAATGGACAAGACTAGGAATGTGCAAATCAATTTTAGTGGCAATTAATCACTTTCAGACACTAGGTGACAACAGAACGTGACAAACAAGGAACAACACGGATAACAATGCTTACCTCCCTGCGATGACTTAGACAGCCTGAGATGGAGAAAGGAAGAAAAACCACACCCCAAAAGTGGGCGGCCCGATTTGTGGCTTTCATCATCACAAAAAAGCCCATAAATCACTACAGATTCGTTTGGGGTGGTGAATTTTAGTGCTGATATAATTTTTTCATACAGACCTATTATATAAATGTTGATGTTCAACCCAATCAAGTGTCTCTTTTTTAAGATAACTATCTAGTCAGTGTATTTATTAATAGCAGTAAAAACACGTTTCTCCATACTGTACATTAAGTGTATGGTAAAAGTTGTTCGGAATTATTGCATCCAAAAGGATCTTGGAGGTTACTTTAACCAGCATCTAACAAGTGTACACGTTTCAGTTTTCAGTTTGAGTTTACGTGTGGCTCTGTTTGCATGCAGCAAGTTCCAATGGACCCTTGTGAGATTAAGAGTCAATGTGCAGGCGCACGCATGGATGCCAAAATCTGCCCCGCTGACTCAAACTTTATCAGTTTTGTCCACAAAAATGACATTTGGCTGACCAGCATCAAGACAAGAGAAGAAAAGAGGCTCACCTTCTGCCATAAAGGTCAGAAAGGATATTTTTTAGTGATGTCAGACAGCATTGCTTCAGTGGTGCTTTTATTGTCTTTGAAATGTAATTTCAGGTATTGATAAACCAAACGAGGATGCCAAAACTGCCGGTGTAGCCTCTTTTGTCACTCAAGAAGAATTTGATCGTTTCACTGGATACTGGTGGTGTCCAGCTGCCCAAGATGGTGAGCAATATACAATATTTTCAGACTTTCCAATCAATGTCTTTGTTAATCTGTTGCAATTTAATGTATTTGCCATGTCCACCTCCGCCCCCACCCTGTTTTTTTTTTGACATCTCAGAATCAGATGGTGGAAAAACACTAAAGATTTTGTATGAGGAAGTGGATGAGTCGGAAGTTGACATCATCCATGTCCCATCTCCAGCTCTGGAGGAATGTAGTACTGATATATACAGATACCCACGCGCAGGTACATTTTTGCTGAAACGCTTATAGTTCATGGTTAGTGAATATTGTACTTTTATTTGTTTGTTTTCAACCATCCCTCAGTTCTTGTAACCCACTTGTGATTCATGTGTACAGCACTGTGCAGAACACAGTTAAGTTTTATTTGGGGCTTAGGGTTAGACACTTAGGGTCTAAGAAAGATCTTAGTATATGATGTTTTGCCATAACAAGTCCATCATCAGGTTCATGAAGCTGTAGTTAACCTTTTCCCCCACAAGAGGGAGCAACCACTGTTTATTCTGTTTGTGCATTGAATGCATTCAATGCCTGCAATTGTCTAATTAGAGATTTTAATTTTGACATTACTCAATAAATTATTATTATTATTTTTTTTGTTACCAACTCTAATTTTTAATAAGCTGTTTTTACTCTCTCATGGTAGTATACAGTATCGTTGTATATAACAGTGCTTATTTCCAGGCAGCAAGAATCCGGCTGTTACCCTGAAATTAGCTGAAATCAAGATAGACAATCTTGGCAATGTGAGTGCTCTCGCGTTTTGAAACAACTGGGTGGGTTTTGTTTATTTTGTTCTCGTCATCCAATCTGGAGCGCTTCTATTAATCTATTTGCTGTCCAGTGAATACAGCGCTGGTAATAAAAAAATGACCAGTATTTTGCTCCCCCTCTCTAGACTGTCCGCACACGAGAGAAGGAGTTGCTCATGCCCTTCACAAGCTTGTTCCCCGGTGCTGAATACATCACCCGAGCTGGATGGACTAACGATGGTCGATAGTAAGTTCCCTGACAGGAAGGAGGAAAAAACTGTGCTATCGTGACTGTAGCTCAATATGTTCTCCATAACAATGAATGCTTACACTGCTGAAGTTCATATGGTGACTCTACTCTGTCAGTGCATGGGCAACCTTGATGAACCGACGGCAGCAGCATCTCCAACTGGTCCTGTTGCCTTTGTCGCTCTTCATTCCTGTGGACCAGGACAACACCAGCAGAGTGGAGAGCCTGGAGGCTGTTGGCGACACGGCTCACCCACTCATCATTTACCAACAGAACAGCAACATATGGATCAATGTATGTGCTTATTCGGAATACATGGACATCCATCACGTACATCATGTAGACATGAGAGAAAGCTGCAATTTGTTTTTTGTAGGTCCATGATATCTTCTACCCATTCAGTCAAAGCAGCGATGAGGAGATCACATTTATCACAGTAAATGAGTCCAAGACGGGTTTCTGCCACCTGTACAAGGTCACCACGCTGTTAGAACGTGGCAGTTATAGCTGGAGCAAAGGCTACACACACTCTGAGGGTATCATTGTGCTAAATCTCCTGTATATAATAGATCTAATTCTAAAAGGTTACATGATTTACTCAGACATGATTTCATCTGTTGCTATTCTCCACTATGACCAGATCATTTCAAATGTCCAATCAAGGAGGAAGTGGCACTGACTAGTGGAGAGTGGGAAGTGTCGGCCAATCATGGATCAAAGGTATCTATTTCCGTAAAACACTCACTCACTCACTTCACTCACTCACTGACAAGACATTGCACTGCAAAGTACATTTGCCTGTGGAGCAAACTTTTAAAATGTTACAAGCAGTGTAATAAAGTATGCAGTGTATATCAGTCAACTTTGGGGGGAAAAAAAATTGCCCGTGGTTGTGAAAGTAAGTGTGTTTGTCTGTGCTCTGCGATTGACTGGCAACCAGTCCTGGGTTTACCTCACCTGTTGCCCAAAGTTAGCAGGGATAAGCTACAGCTTACGTGCCACCCAAATGGAGACAAGATGAAAGCTTAATCAAATGGATGGATGCTATGGGAACTTGCTATTTGTCTAAAACACAGGGCAGTTATGAACACAAATAGCCACTAATCACATCCGGGGTGAGTGGTGGCTTATTTACATGAGACTGGACAGCCCTAACCCTAAAACAGGCTGAATGCAACAGAGGGTGAAAAGTGTGCTGTAATTCTTCATCCTTGGGGTATTTTCTAACATACATTAAACAAACTTTCTCCATAATGTTCTGTATGAACAAACAAAAGAATGATTCTAATGATTTCCCCACTTTTTCTTTGCTATGCTCTGTTGTGTTGTGATGCAGCGGTTGTCCAGCCCTCAAATTTGGGTTGATGAGACCGGAAAGCTAGTGTACTTCCAGGGAACGAAAGACTCACCCCTGGAGCAACACTTGTACGTCGTGAGCTACGAGTCACCGGGAGAAATTGTGCAACTCACTAAGCCTGGTTTCTCGCACAGCTGCGCTGTGAGCCCTGTACGTATGCCCAACACACCACAACGCACAAAGGCCCATCTGTAATAGGTATTTTTCCACGATCATGTCAGATTTATGTGTGGACTGCTTAAGAAAATGATAAACCTATGAAACACTTGTTACTAAACTTTACTCACACAGAACACACAAAGTTATCCTGTACACGTTGTAGACACAAAGTTAGGGTTGACCAATTTAGTATTGGGGGTCAAGAGCTCTCAAATGTGTTGAAACTCCCCCCCGTTTGTCCAATTGCGCAGACATTTGACATGTTTGTGAGCGAGTACAGCAGCCTGACCAGCACACCTTGCGTGCACATCTACAAGCTGAACAGCTCGGACGGCAACCCGCTGCACAAAGAGCCGGAGTTCTGGGCAAGTCTGATGGAGCCTACTGGTACTGAATGACTTTTCTAAATGTTTCTTTGAAATCGACAGTACAGCGTCATAACTCAGACCGAGCCCTGCCACAAATAGCAAAAATGTACCAGTATTTAATGCCTCCTTTGAAAAGCTTTAGAATTGCCTTTTCTATTAGACAGAGCTTTGACCTGAGCGCAAAGACAAAAAATATGGGATTACTTTCAGCAAATAACAAGAGGATACGTTCAAAAAGAATAGATATCAGCGAATTGATAAATGGTGAATTGCAAATATGCAGGGGAAAAAAATGCGTATTTTGTCTTTTTACACAATTTTCATGTTGTTTTGATCTTTTGGCAATAATATTCCCATGGTTTTAATTTTCAGGTTACCCTCCTAATTACTGTCATCCCGAGATATTTAGCTTCTTGGGGAAGTCTGGCTTTCAGCTTTACGGCCTCCTGTACAAACCACACACTTTGGTCCCAGGGAGGAAATATCCCACCGTTGTCTTTGTCTATGGTGGTCCTCAGGTTTGAGCTCCTCATTCTAATTGTAAACACTTTGCTGTATTCAACAACACTTTGGACTCAACGGTTGCTCTTCACATGTTTTTTTTAAAGTTAGGACCCGGTTTGTGTCATGTGACTTTTTTTTCAGGTCCAGTTGGTAAATAACTCATATAAAGGCATAAAATACCATCTGATGAGCAGGTTGGCGTCTCTTGGTTACGTCGTGCTCATCATTGATGGGCGGGGCTCCTGTCAGCGTGGACTTAAGTTTGAAGGAGCAGTGAAGGACAAAATGGTATTTACCTTTGAATTCACATGCGAGGGAAGCGTGTCAGTTAAAGTCATGATTGATACACTTTAGTTTTCTCCCTTTAGACAGAATTTATGGCATGCGTGCAACCGTTGGTCCATTCTTTGCCCTTGTCTTCCTTCACCAGGGCCAAGTGGAGATTGAAGACCAGGTGGAGGGTTTGCACTACGTAGCGGACAAGTACAAGTTTGTGGACTTGAATCGCGTTGCCATCCATGGCTGGTCCTACGGAGGTTTTCTCTCCCTCATGGGCCTCATTCACAAACCTGACATCTTCAAGGTAAGCAAAACAACCATTCGCTGTTGATGCTTTTGAGAAGCACATTGCCAATAAGAACTTTATCGAAACTGTTTTCCTCATTTTGCCGCCATCGTTAGACTCTTGACTTTTAAGTGAATTGACAGAAGACTTATGGTGCGTTTAGGTTGCCATTGCAGGCGCTCCAGTGACATTGTGGATGGCTTACGACACTGGTTACACAGAGCGGTACTTGGATACCCCCGAAAACAACCAGGAGGGCTACGATGCTTGCTCAGTTGCACTTCATGTCAACAAGTTCCCTAATGAGTAAGAGCATTCATTTTTTAAAAACACTGCCTTTAGTTCACATGGCTTTGCTAGAATATTAATATGGAAACTGGAAAGAAGTTCAATGTCCCACAAACATGACTTAATGTCAGAAAAGAGTACCTTCTGCTTTTAAAATAATATGTAAGAAGTTTTTCCTGTTTGGTGCGCTGTCATTTAGATTTCTTGTTTGAATTTTGTAATGAAAAATTGGAACAGTGTCAGATTTTCATTGACGCATATTCAATGATAATGATAATGAGAATGATTAAAGGGTAAGTCAACCCAAACATATTTTTTTCTAGAATATGTTTCTATGCAGGCCCACAAGTTGAAATACAGCTTTCTGATTAATATTGCATTGGTGGAATATAAATTAAGCAGCAAAATGCACCCACTTTTAGCCATCTGACAGGGCGGCCATTTTGCCACTTCTGTTGAATGAGGATGACATCGAAGTTGCTCAGGGCTCAGATAACGACCAATCATGGCTGAGCTTCAGAAAACAGGTAAACTGTGATTGATCGTTTCCTGAGCAACATTCGATGTCATCTTCAATCGACAGAAGTGACAAAATGGCCCTCCCTGAGCTAGATAAAAACGGGTGGATTCCTCATATTCCACAAACGCAATATTAATCCAAATGCCATGTTTAGACTAGTGGTCCTGCATAGAACATATTCTGGATAAATATGTTTGGGTTGACTTCCACTTCAAGAAAAAATTAAACAATGAAAGTGGATGGAAAATTAATGAAATAATTTGTTGCACACTCTTTTGAGACAATTAGTGCAATCAGCTGTCATTGAGGCGTGTGCACCTGTGGGCAGGTACTTTGGTCTGCTCCAGCTACCTCAGCTTTGAAGAAGAGTACTTTCTTCAGACTGCTTCTTTCTAACAAATCCATTAAGGTGTATGTTAAGGTCATCCATGTTGAGCACTGTGTAAGATGTCAAATGCTGAATGTTGCTGTTAAACCCCACAGACCAAACAGACTGCTGATCCTCCATGGATTTCTTGATGAGAATGTTCACTTTTTCCACACAAACTTTCTGGTATCTCAACTCATCCGGGCGGGGAAACCATACAGCCTTCAGGTAGGAGCATTTTCTCAAATGACATCTTAATTTAGTTTATCATTATAGGAATCAGAATCAGCGAACCAGTTCTCCACTCATCTAATACTTTAACCCAGCTTTGGTTTGGGAAGTGTGTAAAGTAAATGATCATTTCTTACTAAGAAAAACTGAACAAAGGAAGTCATTCATATTAATCTGTAAAAATGATTGACAGTCAGAGTACTACTGATATTTACTTTTCACTCGCCATTAATGCTATACAAATGTTAAGTTGAGACCGATTGAATAAAAAGTGTTGGTTATGTGAAGTGTTTAGCAAATCTGGCTGCCCTCAAAATGACATTTGTTCAATGTTGCTATTCCCTGTGTTTAAAATGTCTTTAGGTTTATCCCAACGAACGACACAGCATCAAGGGTCCAGAGTCTGGAGAACATTATGAAATCACACTGTTGCACTTCCTCCAGGAAAACCTCTGATAACCTTTTTTACACGCGCACTCAATACTCTACTCCAGCAGGGGGAGCTGCTCTGTGTGTTTTGATGCACAGAATACTTTGATGCGATACAGTATGTTGTTGTTTTTTATAGTCATATTTTCAACTTTTAGAAAGTACTTTTGAGTTATAATATACAATGTAACAACATACTCAAGGTTGACCAGTCACAGTATTTTCATTTTCTATTTTGCTCGTAAATTAAACTGAGCACAGTTGCACATTTGTACACCTCTGGCCTCAACCATGTTTAGATAATGGAGCTGATTCGTCAAATGACATTTCAAACTCATTTTAATATTTTGATCAATCCCACAGCTAGTTGACAAAAAAGGTCAAGTGGTTTGACAATTTGAAAAAGTGCCGTGGCATCAATTTTGGTGAAAATGTTTATATCTCCAGATTTGGGATGTTTTCCAAACTAAATATATTTCCTTATTGCGCATGAGTTGGTCAAAGCACTGTTCTATTTTGTCAGACAAAAAAAACAAAAACAAAAAAAAAACAGTTTGGAAAAGGTTGTCGTGGTATTGCTTCAAACAAGCAGGGGGAGCTATTCACCCAGAACTGCAAGATAACGTCTAAAAGGATCGTATTTGTGTTTTCTATTTGTCAATTTGTTACAGACTTTTTGTAAACTATGCTCTTACAGCATGTTTGTATTAACATGTCACAATTATATTCAGTTATTAAAAATATATAGTGCTGTTTTTGGCCTGGATAAAAAAAAAAATCGCAACTTAGTAGATCCTTTCACACAACAGATAATTAATTGGGAGTGACTTTTTCTCCTGCTCTAAATAGCGGATAACTTGATATAAAATCTTAAAAAGACAAATGATAGTTTATCAATCAGCGGGTCGAACTGAACGTTGGTCCTTTCATACTTAAAGGCCTTGTTACTTACTGCCCTGATGAGCATGATTCTGTACATACATTTATTTACTTCCCGTTATCATGGGGATTATGGCTGACAAAATCAAGATATTGTTTTTAGTATTTTATTGCTCTTTGGTTTAAATAAACGTAAAAAGAATATATACACACATGAGTTTAGCTGTCCTTTGAATAAATGTGAATGTCCACTTGCAACTTTGTTTCCATCATTCAGGTGGCAAGGCACAATATATGTACTCATATTAACATACTGTGCAGGAGTTATTGTTTATATAACCCACAGGAGTTCCTCATGTGTTTTATCTCACAGCGATAACCAAAATAAATTAGTCAATACCCCACCCACTCCTCATACTTTCATCATATACAGTGGGTCCAGAAAGTATTCAGACCCCTCGAAATTTTTCACTTTGTGCCATTGCAGCCATTTGCCAAAATCACAAAAAAAAAATATTTATCTTTAATGTACACTCAGCACCCCATCTTGACAGAAAAAAAAACAAATGTAGAAATTTTGCGAATTTATGAAAAAAGAAAAACTGAAATATCATATGGTCATAAGTAGGGGGGTCAAATTAGTGCATTAATTGCGATCAATGGATTACAGTCAGAGTTCAAGCGTTATCTTTTTAATCGCTAACTTTACTGTTTCACTATGATGATGAGATCCATTTTGATGCGTGGGGCTTGTGCTTGACTTGTTGGGGGTATAAAAACAATGATCAGTGTCGCACTCTGAAGTGGACACTGATAGGCTGTCATTGTGTTTGTCACAACCTGATCGGCTCCTATTGTAGGTGGGAGGGCAAGTTCAGGAGCAGCGATAAGACGTGAAAATGGAGGAGAATGTGAGAGTTGTTGGTAAATTTAAAAACCGCCCTGACGGCACTATTGATAAAGACAGAGTGACATGCCTTGTTTTGTAAGAAGAACTTTGATTACCAAAGAAGCAGTTCAAGCCTACCACATAAATGCAAAGCAACCAGCCGACTAAAGCCGCAGCTAATGATAGCAACGAGGACGCTAATGTAGCGAGCCATTGCAAAGCTCTTCGCCAAACTAAACTCGAGAACAACCCGCGTGTGAGCAAGTCTGTGACCGAGAGGCTGACGAATGTTCTTGCCAAGCGAATAGCGATGAACTGCAGGGTGATCAACATAGTTGAAGACAGGGATTAATTGCCGTGTTGCAAACAGCATCCAATGACCCATCATATAAACACCGTGCAGGACAGCTGTGATGACTAAAATCAGCAAGATGTATGACGGTGAAAAGAAAAGCATGGGGGGGGATTTGGACAAATTTGCTATAACCGCAGATCACTGGACCTCAACTCACAACCACGGTTATTTGGGGGTGACTGGACACTTTATTGATGGTGAGTGGAACTTCAACTCATTTTATACTGATCGTCGTCAAAACAGAAACCAGGGACTTGGCTGATAAATGCGAAAAACAGTTCCTCAAGGTGGCAAATGACTGGGTAATTGGAAAAAAAGATATACACAATCAATACAGATGCATGCATACAGTCATTGGGGGGCTTTGGAGCTTTTCTCAGCAATTTTTAAGTGAGATAAAAAAATAATTAATTAGATCAATTAATTACAGATCATAATTAATCTCTTTTTTAAAATCTCTTGACATCCCTAGACTCATAAGTATTCCGACCCTGTGCTCAGTATTGAGTTGAAGCACCCTTTTGAGCTAGTTCAGCCACAAGTCTTCTTGGGAATGATGCAACAAGTTTTTCGCACCTGGATTTGGGGATCTGTTAGGCCCCTGTCGGGTTGTGGCCGTTAAGCAGTGTGTGCGGGATCTCTCCCCCTGCCTCTTCCTGATTGGTGGCTCTCGTCACCAGCTCAGCCAGCCAATCAGTGCGGGGGGGCTCAGTGCGGGGGGCTTGTGACCAATTGCTTTCAGGTGTGGCACTTAGTTAAAAAGGACTTTGTTGCTGCTGGACAGGCCTGGCTGCGGGTGATGTAGGTATTGTTTTGTGTTTGGTACCGCTGTTTTTTGTTTAGTGCACCTTCTTCGCCATAATCTTCATGTATCCTTTTGTGTTGCCACTATCCATTCGTTTTTGCCATAACCTCTCTAATTCATTACTGAGTCCACTTTATCCATTCGTGTGTGTGCACTAGGGCAGTCGGGATTCGGGGGTGATCACTCCCATTTTGTTTTCATATGGCCAGATTGTTAGTGCACTTTTACCATTTACCCCTTCCAACTCTCACGCCAATGTTAGACCCCTCCTCCTTGCCGTTTTGAGGAGGGGTCGTAAAAGGATCATTTGGCATTCTTCCTTACATATCCTCTCCAGTTCTGTCAGGTTGGATGGTAAACGTTGGTGGGCAGCCATTTTCAGGTCCCTCCAGAAATGCTCAATTGTGAAAAACATTTATGTCCAATTTGTGTAACGGTACACGTGGGTGTATTAATACGTTTCGGTATAGCATGTTCGGTTCGGTCCACTTATTAGCGCGAGTTTATTGCTGTTTTAGCAGGATAAGTAAGAAAAAAAAAGTTAATTAATGATAGTGTAGTGTTTCATTTGCCTGACTTCTGTGCAGGAAGTGTGAGCCGAGTTACTACTCACCGGTGGAAATGATGTGAGTCTGAATGGTTGTCTGTCTGAATACAGTATAGGCCCTGCGATTGACTGGCAAGCGGTCCGGGGTGTTTATACATGGTGTGGGATTTTTAGGTACCTCATTAGCAGGGGCACAAACCTCAAGATTAAAAACTTTATTTTCACTCAGTTTTTACAAATGATATATTTGAAGCATAAAATATTGTAGGAAATAATATACAACTTAAAATTATTTAAAAAAAAAAAAAACCTTATAAAGGGAATACTTGTAAATGTCAATGTGACAGAGAAATCTTATGGCATAGCATAGAAACACAAATTATGATAATCCAGTGCAATAAACAGATAAGTGTGCTTGCTGAGTTTGTCAGCCACTTGTTTCAGTCTTAAATTGGTTCACCGCAAACACTCGTTTTCCCATACTTGCTTTGGTCCTCTGCTGCCGTTTCCACAAGACTTTATTGCTGGTTTATTGATATCGGTGCAAGCTTCATACGAGTTGTTCTCAAAGAGTTGTTTTCTCCCTTTGTGTTGGTCCAAAACATCCTCCTCGGCGGCCACCTGAGCAGGCCGGACCTTCTGGGATATTTGCCGTTGAGGTTTGAGGCGCCGCAGCTGCTGAACCACCAACCTCCTGAAACCAAATGACCTGTCACAATCCGGTCTCTTGTTTTGTTGCACTTGACGTGAACAGATTAGATGAAGCTCTCACCTGAGTGAAGCTCAGCACAGTTGACGTCCCCGGCGAGGTCGTTGTCACGGTCGGCTGTGGAGAAAGGAAGAGCCGAGGCTCCCGTCAGAACGCTTCCCCCCTGAACTCCAGATGTAGAATCTTGCTCCAGGTGGAGAGCGTAGTTCTTTTCTTCGCCATCAAATTGGACGGGATGGAGAGTCGCGTGAGTCTCTCCTGACCAATCCGTGAATTCCACTTGAAGCAGGTACTGGCCTTGTTTGGAGATTGCGTGAATGTTTTCCAGGCCCAACCAAAACTCACCTGAAAGGAGGAAATACTCGTTGTTGTCACTGGAGTTTTGTGAGACAAATTTGTGGTGCGTTTCATGTTTGATGTCAACGATGGGCTCACCGTTCAGGCTGCCGAAGCCTTTTTTGTAGCTATTCCAAAGCTGGTTAAAGTTCTGGGACCCATCAAAACGTTTCTGGATGACCGTCCAGCCGCCTTCTGTGAAGGCGACAAAGACACGTTTGAGTTTTCAGGCTGAAAGTGGGCGATGACGACTAATATGAAAGGCGTCGGGTGGACTGCTTCGCATCTAACCTGAGGTCATTTCACAGAGGACGTTGAAAGGCTGCGAGGTCTGTGCTTGGATGGGGTAAATTCCACTGGTTCGCTGCCCCCGTAGAAACAGATCGTGGCAATCTCGAGCGAAACCTGAACAAAACAAAAAAAACCCCAGACAAACAGATCAGATGGTTGTACAAGTCTGCAGCTTCTCAACTCCAGTTTTTGGGCTGGCGCTATGATGAAAGACTGCCAAGATGGAAATGAACTCCTTTTTTCCTGATCTTTGGACTCTGACAACAAGTCAGGTGGTGTACTTTGAGTCGCAGTGGTTCAGTTTTGTTTTTACGTGTCACTTTAAATAGCCTATCCTTCTTTGCCGGTACTTGTCATGACCTTTATCACACTGTCAAAGTTCAACATTATGTATAGACAGTAGCACGTAAGTCCACCGGAAAAAGTGACGAAACATAAAGCGTGATACGCGCTGTTGAGAGCTCAACGTTTAACCGCAGCTGATTTGCAAAGTGATTCAATGACCTGTTTTGTTGTCACTGGGCGCCGAATCCCCGCTCAGCGTCGTCTCCCCGTGCCTGCGCCTGAGGAATCGAACTCCCTTGTGCGCAACCTGGAGTAATGGCAATCTGTCAGTTGGGATGACCAAAAGCGCACCCGTGTGCCCCGTTGTCTTGAAGCATGGAGAGACACTCACCTTGTTCTGCAGTGTGAGCAGGTGTAAACTCTGCTTGTCCAGTTTGTCTTGTTGCTGCCTGATCTTGTCCACCAGCTGATCGATGCGTCTGTTCTGCGCTGCCACGGCTCTCTGGGAATACGCATTGGAAGAACCGTCAGACAACTTTCTGTCAGGCGCCGGCGAGGGCACGCTTGTCGTCGCTCCCGCCGTTTTAGCAACTCAAGCCTCTTTCTGCTCACCTGGATAAATAACACCGTTGCGTTGTCGCCTCTGAAGCCGACGTCCGTTGCCACTCCAAGCGCTTGATCCACTTTCTCCTCGAGTGCGTTCATGCGGGCGCGGATGTCCTGGGTCTGTTTGGTCTTCTCCTTCACCTCCTCGCCCATCCTTTCCTCCTCCTCCCGACTGGCCTTCAGGGCTTCGCCTTGCTCGCGCCGCTTTCCCTCCAGTGCGACGACGGTGGCGTTTAAGGCCTTCAGTTGGCTGTTGACGTCCCTCATCTGGGCTTTGGTCTTGTCTACGTGCTCCTTGAGACCCTGTCCCAGCTGCAGCAGGCCGTGGGCCACCACGTTGACATCATCCCACGAGGCCCCTTTGTCCACGGGGAGCCCCGCCGCTGCGTTCAAGAGCAGCACGGGGACCAGGATGACAGTCTGAAGCGTCTGCATCTTTGGCCGGTGTCGATTTCAAATGCTGATCTTGTTGTCTGTTTTGTCATGCAGACGGACTTGTAAGGTTTTTATAGCAGAGCGCTGCAGCCGAGGACTGCGTTGATTGGTCCGCAAGGCTTTGGAGGTGGGCACGCAGGACAGTTTGGGGCGTGGAAACAGGTCACCACTTGTAAAATGATGCAATGGAAGCTCTACATTTCTGGCTGACATAAATGGTTGTGGTAAGGGTTGATTTTGCATCACTTTGTTTTTGTAAAATATTACACTACTATTTTTTTCCGTAGTATCAATTTTGTTGATTTTTTTTTTTTTTTTTTTTTTCTGACAACCTATGCACGTTTTCAAATAGTTAACTATCAGTTTAATTAAGGTAAGTTAATTATTTGTGTAGTTTTTAATGGACCTTATGAACTTTAAACTTTAGATCAGAATAATAACTTCAGCTTCATTCATTTCTTTGAAATCTGTCACAAAAGATATCAAATTCATATATGGATGTAAATCATACATTCATCCGTCTATTTTCCATACCTCTTGGCCTCGTTAGGATCACGGGTATAATTAATAATTGCTTTGCGAAGATTAAGAAATAGCTGAAATACAGTCATGTGACTCATATCGTTAAACACTTTTTTTTTTTTAGTTTTGGATAAATTCACAGTGAAAATCCCCAATAAAGTGAAGACATCTACGTATGCTAGAAAAAATAAATCCCTGTTAAAATATTGTTTTCGTAAGGGGCCAGTAGTTACTAGTTTTCAAGCATGAATCAGGAATGCTGGGGAAAAATTTTGTGAGAAGTAGGGGAAAGTTCATCCCGCAGGGCTCTTTACAGCCTCACTCCTGACAGCAAAATTCCAAACAATGGCACGCACATGAAGACATGCACACCCAGACACAAGTCACATGGTCTGAACACATGAAAAGTGAAACACACACTTAGTGTATTTAGGCAGACTCAAACTTCATGATCGTATAAAAAAGTCGTTTTAACTAACATACCAATTAGGTCTATAACTCAGCAGGCAAAATGTTTTTTTTTTTTTTTTTTGGAAATGTTTTTCTTGTTGGTGTGTTCATTGTCAACAAAACTTCCAACTTTTAGAGAAACACTTTATAGCCCACTTACTGAATATTAGGGTTGGACAAAGTACGGACACACATCTGGGCCACTCTGTTCTTTAATCCGGCCCACCCAGAATTTACATTATCAAGAGTCCTGTAATATTTGTTACGGTAAAAGTTGTTTTCCTTTTAAAGTTGGTTAATGAAGTAAATGATTTATTAGTATAAATGAATGTATTGGCGTTTTTTTTTTTTTTTTTGTACAAAAAAAAAAAATTGTCATTAAACATTTGACTCCATTATTTATTGCAAAAATAAAACTATTAGAAAAATACATTTAAATCTACATTAAAATTTTTAAATAATTGCTTGGTTAATTATAGTAAAAATGTAATAGTACAAATATAAAAATAAGAATTGGCCGTTTTTATTGATTTATTTGTATTCTATAATTAAAACAAAACAATTGTATGTTTTCTTATCTATTTTGAAGCATACACATTGTAACGTTCTATCACATTTTGTAGTCCACGGGATTGTTTTTTTCATGTCCATTCATCCGGAAAAACGGCAAGCGTGATGCGGAAGACATGGCGCAGTCCACAGCGCTCATGCAGGGCACGTTTCCCTGCTGCTCTGCACGTATCCCCCGTAGCCCCCTTTGCCTCAGCTGACGTGAGGCAGAGCACAGCGTTCATAGTTGTTCAGCTTGACGCCTGACGTCAGAACACACTGTTCCATTTGCACATGAGGTTAAGCCTTTTGTAAACAATCTCTTGTCTTTGGTGGAAGATATTGATCATCTTAATTCAAATGGGCAGTTGTTGATCTCTCTATAATATATGTGGTTTAGCACCCACTGATTAACCTATTATTAGATTTTATTTATTTTTTTCTTGGTTTTTGGGGGGCAGCCAACCCCCATTTTATTGGAGGTTTATAAGCATTTTTAAAAGTTTTTTGTGTGTACCCAAAAAAAAAGGTTCAAATACATTTTAGTAGGTGTCAATTAGGCTATATGAAGATTTTTGCTATTTGCTATTAGCGGCGGTCCACTGTACAGTTTTAAGTTGTAATATTACCATTCACGACTAGATGGCAGACATGGCTTAGTTGCGCTTGTGCCGGGTCTTTTCCTGTCCTATACTACAACACGAGAAGGCCAAGTAGTTTTTTTTGCAGATTTGGAATGGCAGGCAGGACAAACATAGTACCTGAATAATATTAAAATTTTGAGCAAGTTGAATTTTGTGGTAAAAATGCACAAAATTAGTTTTTGCACTTAATTTCGGCTTGCTGTTATATCGTTTTGTGTTGTCCATGAATGGTAATTTTCATGCAAGAGAGCCCTTTGCACTGGGAAAAAAAATAATTACAGTATGTGTGTAAAAAAATTGTGAATGCATTCATTTTGATTAACCAATAAATGCAATAAACATTACCGGACTCTTGATAACGTTAACTGCTCAATGGGCCGGATTAAAGAACACTTTGTGTGCCACTGTTATACAAAGTAGCTAAATTTGAGTGTCTAAATGGAAACAATGCTTTACTGTCTTTGCATTTGTTGGAGGTTCCCCATTCAATGTTTTATGAAAGTAAAACAATTCCACTGAATCATTATGTAATTTCCTAATCATCCTATCATTACAAAGCAGCAGCAGCAGTTCAGTCAAACCTTATCTTTCAACGTCTGCCCTATTTTCTGCAGAAAATAAAAAGTGCGACACAATCAATCAAATCCTTCTGAATAATTCTTGATAGTTTTCATCCACTGAATATTTTCAAGCATTCGTGAATTTCTGTTGGTAATCCGCAAGGCCGCTGCATGGATGACAACAACATGTCCCATCACATCTGCACGTGCATAGTACACGAGCTTCCCTCTACTACTGGGTAGAATGTTATTTTAGACACCAGTGGGTTAGTGAGTGAAAGGTGAGCCTGTCGTCACGTGCCTGCTCTGTTGTATCAGACTCTTTGAAAAGCTGCAGCTGGATCACAAACAAGAAATTTGTACACTCGTTAGCCACAATAATGCCCTCGAAAATGAGACTTGTTCAAAATGTTGCCACATAGACTTTCTTGATCATTGCTTGACACCACAGCAAGTAGCAACTACAGACAAAACATACAGACAAATTCATAGCTCTCTGACATTGTCATAAATATTAGCCACTTGTTAGCTAGTTAGTGTAGCGTTGACGTTAGCCATGGCATCCCACAGGGATCCATGCTTGAACCAGTGCTGTTCAGTCTCTACATGCGGTTCCCTTGTAAATATTATTAGAAAGCACTCTGTTACCTTTAACTGTGTTATGGAGACAGCACAAAACTTGATTTATAAATGAAACCCGTCAGTCCAAACTCCAGGCGCGTCTCAAAGACATCCAGTGTGCTGGAGGAGGGAAACATCTAAATTCCTCAAGGACCGGATTTGGACATCCCTGAAAAACTCAGTACATTAGGCTACTTTGTTGTGAAAATAAATGCAAATAACATTGCTGTTATTATAAATATTTAATTTACTTTTGACCTTATAAGCTCCTCGTCATGGCTGAAGTCAGCTGTAAATGATCCATTTCTGGTTTTCGAGTGTGCGCTTACTATGTAGCTGTTGTCTTAATCTTATTAATTGTAATACTAATTTGCTGTTCATAGCTAGTTGCCCTCTGTGCTAACACAGTTCTAGCCTGGGTCTTTTCTCATGTTAAGTGACTGAACATACTTCTTCAGTTTCTTTTCTTTACTTGTGTTTGTCTTTGATGAAAATCTCAGTTAAGTTGCAGTGCTGCTCTGCCTCGGCAACGTGCAAAAGGATCTCCTAGTCATAAAACGAATTGTTTAACTGTGTATGTTGCTGCCATGAGGAATTCATTTCCTCCTGGAACTCAAAGCAGCTGCTATTTACACTCCAAAGGCTGGTCTTCCTTCATTCATCACTTGCATCGGAATGACCTTTTACCTAGATTCCAGTCACAGAGTATGTATCCTTTGTGTCACAGCTTGCTCGGGGCCCTGTTCTTGCATTTTTTTTTCACAATCTCATTCTCCAACTTGCCCTTTAACCCAGAAAGTATTGTTGTTTTTCTGAGGCCTCAGTACAACACCAGACTTGTCTTTTATTAATGGTTAGCTTTGTATCAAACACTGTACATATGTTTACAGTGATTCAATCAAATCTCATGTCAAATATAGGTTTATTATACATCTATAGTATTGTGTAATGTTGTAGTTTGTTCAAAAGAGCTGGGCATTTTACTACAAATTAAGCATCCGTTATTTGTCATCCGTCTGCAGTGTGTGTACCCTTCCGTCGTCCGTCATTCACCTTTTTTTTTTCCGGGGGCCTCTAATTATAAGGGGGGGGGGGGGGGTGTCTGTCGGCGAGTCCGACTAAACTTTTCACTAGCATCCGTCTATTTTAAAAAATTTCGCGTCAGTCGTCAGCAAACCGGGCGTCCGTCAGTGACGGATAGATGGACCGGTCCGTTACATAGGCGGTAGGGGTGGGCGGATCGATCCAAATATCGATATTAAGCAAGTACTTGGATCGAATCGATACTATTGTCCTGGGATCGGTACTTCGCTCAAAGCGCCGCTTCTCTCCGCCCTCTCTCTCGCCCAGGCCCTCCTGCTACTCTCTGAGTCTCTGCCTGAGTGAGTGACTCAGGCACACTTTTATCCCCTCTCCGGCAGAGAGGGCGACGGGAGAGTGAGAGCGGCCGGAACCTAAAGCAATATAGAGCCAAACAAGAAGCGGAGCGCGGTGTGTACTTTTTTTGACAACAACAGAAAAGCACAGTGCCAAGTGTGATTTGTGTAATAAAGTGCTCCGGTACTGTGGTAACACCACGAATTTACACAAACATTTGAAAAAAGCTCACCCTACAGAGACCAGCGAGCTGCAAGTGAAGTTGAGGGGGGAGGAGGAGGAGGAGGGGGAGAGATCCCCAAGCCAGAACACCCCCGCGTACTCTGGCAGAGGCTTTTCAGCCCAAAAATTAAACAATAGTTGTTGTAGTAGAAGTATTTTATTTTTTTATACTTAGTTTGTATTGTAGTTATTTAATAAAAAAAAAAAAAAATATATATATATATATATATATATATATATATATATATATATATATAAAAAACATAATTACTAACTCAAGGGGGATCATGACATTTCCAAGAAAAAAGTATCGGTATCGGCCGATACTACCCTGTATTTACTTGGTATCGGATCGATGCCAAAATTCCCAGTATCACCCTTCCCTAATAGGCGGAGTCCCCAGCTCTGCTGTTCAAGACAATTTAGTGATAATATGTACTTCGACATAATACAGTACAAGAATTGCTAAGTCCAGAATGTCCATTTATAGGACTGTTTCTGATTGAATAATGGTTTATTTTGGGGACAAAAAAAATGTGTGGAATTCAATTAGTCCAACATAAATGAGGCCTCTCACCTTAATAAATTTGCAAGTTGGATCTTGACTCAATGTTCAAATAACTTTAATGCCAAATGCATTCCAATTGATATGTAAAAATATCATGCAACAACTTGGCTCAAAACAAGTGTTTCCTGTTGCAAAGTTTGTCAAATGATAACATTTGTTGCTTTGGCAGTCTGGGGAGTGTTATTTATTATTATTTTTTTTTATTTTAAAAAGTAATCCCACTTGTTTTAATGGTCTGATCATTCCCGAACACCACCAACTCCCATTAATGATGCTGTTACATTGTTTTTTATTGGCACTTCTGGTGACCTTTGATAAGTTACATTTTTGTCTGCCTTTTGACTTGCATCCAAATACTTGCAGATGTTCTTTAATGACATTCATACCGACCTCAGCAGCTGCATTTTTACCCCTGTCCTCAAACAAATTTTGTAACATTTGTGCTAGAGATAATGATAACAAACATAACCAACAATGCAGCAATGATCTTATCGCATAATAAAAACTTAAAGTACAAAAGAGTCACAGTACAAATTTAGAATTCAGCTGGTGGAAGAGTCTAATGGACCAATTATAGAGAACATGAATGTGTTTATTACTGTATATCACAATAATTTTTTATTTAATCTGCTTTATTTTACTATATTTAATGCCCAAAGGGGACTTCAATATATATACAATTTCAGATAGTGAAACCCTGTTGCTGGATGATTTTGTTTGCAGAGGTGTTTACTACAATTAAGATATGTTGGTGTGGATTGTGTGATTAGAGCTATTTTCAATACTATCTGGCGCTGATCTCAGCAGCACTTGTCATCTCCTGTTTTTTTCCAACGAAATTGGGTGTGAATTCTGAAGACATGACGTTGAGTTGGACGCTAGTAGAAATTCACGCGAAACGTACACTCTTTCATTTGCTGAGATATTAACCCGAATTAAGGTATGGTGCAGTCCAGAGGCCGTCTCGCTCTTTGGCTCTTGTGATCGACTCCCCGCACCGTCCCTCTCATTCATTAGCGTGCCATTGGGCCATGACCTCTGTTCTGAGGCAGCTCCCATCCTTCCCACACACAATTTCTTTCACCTTTTACCTAGAAACCAGAAAAACAAGCGAGGAGGGCATTTTGCCATATGTGTCCTGAGCTTGCTGGCAACCAGTCTAGCACACCCATGACCTTAAGGAGGACAAGCACAACAGAAAATGGATAGGTAAAAAACAACCCCGTAACCAATGTATTCAGAATTAACTATCCGATTTAAAGGCATGATAAATAGTAGTCTTGCGTCTGAAGCTGTGACAAAATGTGACCGTTTTTACAGCACATATGATGTTTATATCTACTGCTTTCCATCTTTGTCAGTTCTTCAACATTCACACCCACTTCCTTCAAGCGGAAGTCAACCCAAACATATTTTTTTTCAAGAATATGTTCCAACCAATGACCAACTAATGATCAATCACGGCTGACCTGTTAGAGTAGATTAACGCTTATTCCACAAACGCAATATTTATCAGAATTCCCTGTTTCAACTAGTGGGCCCGTTGGGAATATATTCTTGAAAAAAATATGTTTGCGTTGACTTCCTCTTTTCAGAACTACAGTAGCAATAGACATGGCTGGATACATGACACCAGCCAGCAAATGAAAGCATCCAGCAGGGCTTTTCAATCGGAAAGTTTGACTGTGCTGTATGCAGAGCTGGGCATTTTATAAAAAATTGAGCGTCTGTTATTCATCATCCGTCTGCAGCGTGGTGGCTACCCTTTCGTCGTCCGTCATTCGCCTTTGTTTCCTGGGGGAAAAAAAAAATAATGAAAATGACATCACAACTACCCTGGGCTGAGGTAACGACCAATCACAGTTTGCCTATTTGTTAAAGCTGAGCCGTGATTGGTCGTTAGCTGAGCCCTGGGTAGTTGTGATGTCATTTTCATTAGTTTTTTTTAGTCGACAGAAGTGACAAAATGGCCGCCCCCAGAGATGGCTAAAAATGGGTGGATTGATTCCACAAACGCAATATTTATCAGAATGCCTTGTTTCAACTAAAAAAAAAATATGTTTGGGTTGACTTCAGCTTTAATATTATTCATAATTGGTCTATTATGCTATGATGTGTTTTACTCTTCCACCAGCTCTTCTCTCTTGAATTCCAAATTTAATTTGGTGGTTTTCAGTGTACATAATGATAAAAAGTGAGCAGAAATGAAAAACTTGAAAACTTTACACCATGAAAATAATATTTGTTTGCAAAAGCTATTAGCTGATGAATGAAATACAATGTTACTTTTGAGCTGTGTGTAAACACTTTATTTATTTATTTATTTTTTTAAGAGGTCTTCCCCTTGTCGGAGACCTTGAAACCAATCTGAAGGTGTTTATGACTTATTCCTGATTTGCCCACTGGACTCTATCTAAGGAAAGTAAAAACATGTTGTGCTGCCAACGTACATGGACTTTGATGCACGCTTGGAGGTGACAGACTGCTATTGTGCTAACTTCATTCTGTTTGCACACCAGCAGTGTGGCTCAGGTAGGGGGAAATGATTTTATTGTTCTGATAAAGATCTGCTCGTGTTTTGGCCTCCCACTTGCAAGGTCGGGCTGTGTAGTTTGCGCAAGGTGTCATGCAGCGAGAAACTACATTTTCCCAAACATTACATTCAGTGTTTGTGTGGTGATACGTTTAAATATAGTACAAGTAAATGTTACACGTCATGAGTAAATAAAACAAAAGTAACTCTTGGCCAATGACCCTGAAATTGTCATGGATTTTGGCTGCTGCTCAATGTTTTTGTGTTGCGGTCAATCAGGGTCACGGAGAGTTTGAACATCTGGGCGAGAGGTCGGGTTGACCGTGAGGAGGAAGGTAATAAAAACTTCCTCCATCCGTACAGACCATTTGGAAACATTCTGTGCAAACCACTACGGGGAGACAAAAAGTGACCCAAAAAAAGCGTATTAAGCTTATTATCATCTGTGGCAAAGGGGTGGCCGACACAGAAAAAACTTTTAAAATATGGGCAAAACGTACAAGTTGACAGGTATGTATTTAGAACCATTATAAAAATCCAATATCTTCTAGTAGCTTGCAGTTCCTTCAACTAAAGCTGGATTCAAACAGTATGGTTCAAGTGACATTTATTTATTTAGTTCTATCAAGTGGCACAATTCAGACATGTCACTATTAAGGCAATGTTAATAGAAACAAACAAATTTAGTTGGATAGTCAGACTGGAATCCGGCCTCTTCCGAATGTGGATAACAATCTGAGACGTTTTGTATATTTATCAAGGTGACTGCAGCGTAAAGCGACGCATCGGATAAATGTACACCCTCATTGTGAGTTCGCTGTTATCGAAATACAGTAATCGCTCGTTCATCGCGGTTAATGGGGACCAGAAACCCCCGCAATAGGTGAAAAATCGTCAAGTAGAGGCTGACTTATTACTATTATTTTAATTTTATATTATATTCATTTGAAAGTTTGATTTTGGGGGGATTTACGCCTCTGTTACGCCATTGCGAACAACGCGACATGATTCCCACCCTTCTAAATATTTGTTATACGACAAATTTAACTTTAAAAATGCAAAATGAAGAATAAATACCAAGCTGCAGGCTGTGAGAATGGGAGCGCGAGCTTCAACCGCGGCAGCGGACGATTATGACGGAACGTTCTCTGATAACTAACTAAATTTCCACTGAAAATGACATGGGACGACTGGTTAGCACGTCCGCCTCAAAGTTCAGAGGTCGTGAGTTCGATCCCGGCCCCGGGCCTTCCTGTGTGGAGTTTGCATGTTCTCCCCGTGCCTGCGAGGGTTTTCTCCGGGTACTCCGGTTTCCTCCCACATTCCAAAAACATGCTTGGTAGGTTGATTGGACTCTCTAAATTGCCCCTAAGTGTGATTGTGAGTGCGGATGTTTGTTTGTCTCTGTGTGCCCTGCGATTGGCTGGCAATCAGTTCGGGGTGTCCCCCGCCTACTGCCCGATGACAGCTGGGATAGGCTCCAGCACGCCCGCGACCCTTGTGAGGACAAGCGGTATAGATAATGGATGGATGGATGAAAATGACATCACAACTACTCAGGGCTCAGGTAACAACCAATCACGGCTCAGCTTCAGAAAACAGGTCAGTCGTGATTGGCTGTTACCTGAGCCCTGAGCAGTTGTGATGTCATTTTCAGTCGACAGAAGTGACAAAATGGCCGCCCCCTGAGATGGCTAAAAACGGGTGGATTAACTCTTTTTCCACAAACGCAATATTTATCAGAATGCCTTGTTTCAACTAGTGGGCTTGCATAGAGCATATTCTTGAAAGAAAATATGTTTGGGTTTAAGACAAACGTAAGACAAAACTAACAAACACTTTCACACTTTATTTTCCAATGTTTTGTCATAATTGCGTTGAGCACGTCGTGCTTGCTGGGAGGCTGAGCCCTCTCACGACTTGGGAACACAGCTACTATCGGCTTATCCGGCTTGACTCTTACTTAAGGCCCTGATAGAGCAAACCGGAGTCGGAGGTCGTGAAGCGTCGCGGCGTCTGAATGCGCCGTCTGTTTGGTGTAGTGGCCACCGTCGTAGTGTCGTAACCCGTCTGTAGGTGTCTTGGGGGCATTTACCTATGTTGAATCGGCGTCGCCAGTCGTGACATTTGGTCACTCTAGTTGGCTGTTAGCTAGCAAATCAGCGCTCGGAGCACCAACCGGATGTGACAAATGTGGAAAAACAGTGAGCACGCCTCCGCTGCCTTAATCTTCTTTCAAGTACAAGAGCGAGGGTTGACAATGGAAATATTTCACAATACCGTGTCAAGAACGTGATGGTTTACTTCGTGTGGGAGTTCATCGTGAGAGAAGAATATAGCTGAATGCATTCTTTACGTTTTTATAATCCGCCCCCGGCCATCAGCTTTCCGGTTAGATTTGTCTAACCATGAGGAATAGTGACTACCGCCGCCGATGGTATGGAAGGGTATTACATCTTATGCATGCGCAGAAGGTACTTTAATGGTCAGTGTTGCTGTCTGTCGTTGTGGTGTATTTTTCCAGCGTGACATGCAGATAGCCGGCCGGACGCCACAGGGGGTAAGCGTCTGTCACTGTTGGCCAGCGTCTCTTTGGTCTATCTAGGCCTTAACCGAACGGCATGTTTGAATAACGTTATGAGTTTCCGAACACAACGTTGTTAAAAAATGCTGTTCGTTTGTTGGCGTGGACGAGACTAGCGAGAGGCTGCGATGATGCGCGGCCAATCAGCTCACGGGATGAATCCACTTGTGCTCACGTTGGTCGGTCTCGTGCCGGGAACCAATCACGCGCCATTTATGAGTGACCGCGGGTATGTACAAAGCCTCCGAGTCAACTCATCTCTTTGAAACAATGTGTCTTTCTGCAATAACTGTATTTTTCATTTTTATTTATTGGTGAATACTTTTTGAAAACCCGCGATGCACTGAGGCTGCGAAACTCGAACCGCGAAGTGGATTACTGTAGACTGACTGGTGTGTATAGTAACACGCATGCGTCTGACTAAAGAAAACAAAAAAAACATGACATAAATACCTGTTGCAAATCTCAACTAAAGCTGAATTATAGACGGATAAATATTGTGCAAATATGCTACAGTTCATTTAGAGGTGTGTCCATCATTAAAATAATATCATTTCTGAGAGTGGCCTATGAAGTAATGTTTAGGATACCCTCATTTAAAACAATGGGGGAAGTGTCGTAGAGTGTAACATTTAATATTTGTATCATTTATGTATTGCATTCAAAATGTATTCCATTGAGGGGTTAAACTCTTGAAGGCATCCATTTTCCTCTACTCTGTTTTTGAATGTGTTAGTAACTGATTCATTTATAGGATGTCCTGATGTTTCTGCTCGGTCACAGTGACCTGCCAAACACCGCATTGTTCCTCCGCAGGCCACAGGAGAGCCAAGATTTCCTTTTGGACAAGTTTGCAGTCAAACTCAAGCACGCTCAGTGTTTGAGTCACTATGCAGACAAAGTGCACTGATTGGGGATGAAGGTGTTGTGGTGACTTGAAATTCTTTGGTTTTATCTTATCATTTTATAAACTTGCAGCAAATTTCAGTGTCGATGTATTTACTACTATTATTGGTGAAGTGCTGAAAATATATCTTGAGAGTAGTTAGCGCAGAACATTTTGTAGTCCACTTATGAAACAGAATCTCCCTCACATCATGTGTCACATGTATTTGTTAGTATAATAACACATGAAAACAAGTTAAAAATATAGAGTGGATTACGTTAAGATGAACAAAGGAAACACAAAAAACATGTTCATGTTTTTACACAAATTAAATTGGTTTCCACAAGAACAGAGAGAAACCAGATGCTTCCTTCCTCCATCATTTGTAATTGTATTTATTGTTAGTTGGCTTGTTGAGCTTATTGTGCTACCCCATGTTAATGCTCATTGTTACCTACTTGCACATTTGTGTTTCACGTCACTCATTTAAATTAATTATCTTCACTTTGTTCGTCACTTATCCTGAACATGTCTCACTTAATTATTAACTCTACTAAGTAAATTGTTCGTTTGACATTTTATGATTCTGTGGCAGAACTGCAATACGTCAATACAAGTAACTGTAGGCCTTCGAAAATGATAGAGAAAGTAACGCTTTTGTCCTCAGGCTCAAAACCGTAAGCATAAAGCAGCAACTCCCCCTGCTGTAGCAATGACAACAGTGCAGCATGCAAAGAAACACCGTTTAGTACAGCAATGAAAAAGCACTAAGTGAGGATGATGCAATGTATTTTCAAAGAAATCTTATTAATTTATTCCATCCCAACGGTCTATTTTCCTCCGTCCGTAGCATTAATTAAAATGTTTGCTGATATCATATATTATAAAGCAGCACTGGGCAGGAAATCGGCCTCAATAAAAAAACAATTCACAACTCTTTTGATGAAACATTGACTTACAAGTAATTGAATGTGACTTTTGATTTTTCCAATCAACAAGAACTGACATGACATAGTGTTGCTTTAGATGGGACTCGTTCTTTAACCAATTAGATTTTAATTTCGTCCTCACAAGGACATTCTTTTTTTCCCTTTCCAAAATAAAATACACTAACAGTACAGAAAATAAGGATATAAAGTCTACCAAACAAATAAGAGCAAGGAAAATGAGGGGGGAACAAACAAAAACAAGGGGGGGGGGGGGGGTGTTATCGGTCCGTGTCTCTTTTGGTCATTGGATGTTACGTTTGAAACAAGATATTAAAAATTGAAAAACGACTCGTTATTTGATGTTCGTTTTATTATCAAAATAGCAAAATTGAAATACAGCTTGATTTTCTATTTTGGTGTCTGGAACGAGTAAGAAACAAATGTCTGAAAACTGTTTGATGTTCAATTTTTAATTCTAAAACGAAAATAGAATACTGTATATCACGAGACACAAATCGAAATACGGCTCATATATTGGTTTTAGATTCCCGGAAGTTGTCACCGAAAGCATTTCTCCTAGTGACCAGGAGATGGCGACAGCCATCTTAGAAACGTCAACAGGAAAACTGGATTACTGACCCGAGTTATGATATAGATCTTGTCAAATAAATATGTATGTACAATACACGAGTCTGTGTGCAATAGTTAAACGGTAGTAGTCATCTGAATTCAGGCAATTTAACTTAACGTGTTCTCACCGATCTACTACATTCAAGATGTTCTCGGGGCAGGGCGCTTTTCAACCACTTTTACAAGTAAGAGGCAAAATTTCTGACTTCAAGTTGTTTAATCGTCACTCCAAGCAATTGTTCCATGCCACACTGGCGTGTGATTAAAAAAAGAAAGTCCGCTAGCTAAATGCTTTCATACAGTAAAAGGCATACATGCTAACCAAAATTAGCACCGATGTTACGGTAAATACAAGTTTAAACAGCACGCGGGTAGCAGTCCATGGTGTTGTATAATTATCTTATTCTGTGATAACTATTAACGAGGACACGGGAAAGGACAACACATTTGCGTTTAAATGTGAAGCTATCTTCAGAATGCTAAACGACTGCGATGTGCGTGCCTTGTAACCATGGCAACGGCTAGCGGTGAATAAGTGTTGGACAGTTTTTTCGTCGATCTCTTTTCTTTTGGGTGGGCGTCAAAACCCGGGTTTGTCATAATTTTCAGAAGCCTAACGAAACTTTTCGTCACTAACAGAAGCAAATTCGGTCTGGCAGGAGTTTAAGACTAACTTTTGGTCATTGAACATTGGGGTTGGAAGCAGATACTAAAAATGTAAAAACGTCCGAATTCGTTTTTCAAAACGAAACGCGAAGTTTAAAAAAAAGGTTGTTTTGTCAATATCAAAAGGATCGCACCAATATTCGAGATTTTATGTACATGACCATTTTCTTAGTCATAGGTGCGCACTCAAAGAGGAAAACGCTTCATGTCCAGTGAGGCGATTTGTTTTGATATTTGAAGAGATTTACTTAAGAGCACGGCGGTCGGGTCCACCGGACAGAGTCCATGACAAAAGGTGCACTGAAGTTCAGGGAAAAAGAAGTGACCAACCTACATACGAACCAAAGAGGCGCCACCGTGTGGTGAGACAACGTACTACAATAACTGTCTGTTACAAGGTGGTGTGTTTGGGGCTAGGGGTGGGTTGGATGAGCGGTGGTGTATATTCCCGATGACACGTAATACTTTGGGGGCCCCTCGGAAAGTCTTCCATTTTTTCTCCCCAATAGTATTAATAGTTACCATTACATTTGATTTCATCATGTTTCGTTGTGTGTTGCAGGTGAAGCCTACAAACCTGTCGGACCAGTAGCGACCCTCCCAATCCCCCCAACCAACGAGACGAGACGCTTCTCAACCTCCCAGCAGAGTTGTCTTTATCGACATCTTGAAACTAAAACAAGAAGTGTTTGTGACTGAAGCAGACAAGAAGACACTTGTGTGTTTTTTTCAAGCACTTTATTTACGATCCCCAATAAAGCAACGTAACAAACTAACTACACTGCCTCTTTGTCATGTTCGTCTTCGATTTCTTTCTTTCTTCAAAGTTGACTTTGCAAACTCTCTCCTGATCGATGACATCATGAAGTTAGTGGTAGTAAACACTGGTGGGATGGGGGGTTATTTGTTAGCTTTGAGTGTCATCACACAATCCACGTAGAATGTGTAAGTGACCACTTCACGAGAGATGCCAACCCTCTCCCCAACTACATTTTCTTTTTTCATGTAACTGTAACTGAGCGGCTCGGGTAATTGCTGGATGGATGGATGTTTGGAGACAGCGTGTTCAACTGTTGACCATAATCCAATAAATACACAAAAAAAATCGCGGATTTGTCCCATCAAGATGGGCGAGTGGTATAAGAAGTAGCTTGGTGCTCTGGAGACCCGGGTTCGATCCTCACACTTTGCACCATTTCCAATTCAAACGGAGAACAAAGCAAGAATCGAACCCGGGTCTCCTAAAGCCCAAGTAATGGCATAACCATTCAACCGTGTCAAACCTTCTCGGATTATGTGGTTGGTTTTATATATATATCTCCATTAATTTACACTGCGTCACCGTATGTGATATATTCTACTAGAGACAAAGACAGCCAGTGTTAGTCAAGTGGTATAGCCCAACACGTCACATGCAGACAACCCGGGTTCGGACCCCGGCTAGCTGTCATGACAGCGCATCTGTTATTTCGCTCCCGCTTTATCAACGTGACACAACCTATTTACTAGTGTCGACTACTTAGCGTTCTATGTTAAATAAAAGTTTTTTTAATTTTCTTCTGTGCATGACGTCATCACCGGAAACCTATTTAAGTCCGGGAAAAAGTGCCAGTTATTCTTTTTCAGTTGCTGACAGACTGCGGTCGTCCTCGTCCACCTGCTGCTGCTCCCCAGTCCGCACACATCTCCTCCACAAGATCATCGAAAACTTTGACAAGGTGAGTGCTCAATCTTTATTAGCCTCTTAAAACTCACTGCTTTTACTCACTTTGAACTTAAAGAATCACTTTTGGCGTGCTCACGTCTTGCTAACATTCTAAGCTAAAGCGTTTTCTCTATCGTTGGCAATTAACGCTTCTTACGGCTTTAAATTACACCAAAAGGCGTTTTTACAACGTTAAATTGTATACATGGTTAAATTGATGATTTAACAGTAACACTGCTACTTTATGTGACGCGAACTAACGAAGCGTTTGCTCCAACCTTTTCCAGCATCTGGACCAAAGTGACGTTTTGCTGAAGGTAAGGAGACAAAATTTCACACTTAAACTGAATGAATAAATTACATTTTCATGCATGCGTGTTAACTGTCTCATTTCTGTCCACAGGCTTACATGTTCAATAGAACGGCCACGTTGACTGCAAAATGGCACAATTTCTGTGTTTTATGTAAAAGATATCATTATTAAACAGACTAAATCAATTATGTGTGTGTTGACTCTTAAATGACCCTTGAAATGGCGGACTTCCTGTCTTTTTGGGACATGGCGTATGAGACTTTTGCATGTATACCAAATGTCATGTAGCTTGTCAGGCTGAGCATTTTCAAGTGGAATGCTTGTTACCTCATCTTTCAGGCCACCATGCTGTTGAGGCGTCCAGCTGTGCTCTCCTCACTGGTAAAACACACACACACACACACTTTCATACACGTACAAATGTTTGACTAATTATTTCAGCATGTGCTGACCAGGGGGCCTGCTGTGATCTTAATCAGCAAGCGTGTGTCGAATCCAGGTCCAGAAAGTAAAAACCCTGCGACCACAGTTTGACTTGCAGCTTGTGGGGAGCTCGTTGACCTGCCGCTTGAGTGGAAGCACCTGCGGCTACAACCCAACTGTGGCGCCAGGGGTTTGACTTTCTGGACCTGGATTTGACACCTGAGCAAGGTGGGAACATGCACTCAATGGCGACACTTGATCATTGTCAACTTTAATGTTTGCAGCGATGAGGAGACCGTCTTTATCTGTCGTCCAACTTTTCGCCATGGTGTTCCAGATGACTGAATCAATGAGGAGCCCCTGCAGAAGCGTACAGTAAAACGTACCCGAAACTGCATTTCAGGTTAATAATAGAATTGTCTTCACATGTTCCTTGTCCTGCAGATGGCGCCACTGGAGCGCTACGAGCTGCAACATGACTCAAAAGTGCGTCTGCCTGAGGATGAGTCCTCTGCTGGTAAGAAAGGGAACATTTCATTTCAGCTAGCATGTTCCACTTGTCTCGACAAAGTTGAATGATTTGTTCTTGTGTCCAGTGCCGCGCACTGTCGAGTACCTGCTCACAGCCAGAGACCAGCAACACTTTAGCCTTTCTTGTTGCTTGCTCATCCATGAGGTGCTGAAGCCAAACTTTGAGGTAGCCTGAGAAGAAATGGTAGACATTTACACTTGGATGGTATGCTCTTGACATTTTCACTGCACAATCCTCATGACATCTCTTCTGACCCAATACTTTTGTATTTTTTTTCTTCCCCTTACTAGATGGCAAGGAACAAGATCATAACTCACCTGTGAAGACTTGAGTCTTGATCGCTGATAGGGTTCAAGCCCCAAACATCTTCTGCACAAGACGTCGACTTAACTTTTGACTCACAGATTTTTTTTTTTTTTTTTTTTTTTTTTTTTTTCTTTTTGTCTTGGGTGGGTCCACATGCTTGTCCAAGTTCTTCTCGCTGGCCGACCACACTGTCATCCATCTTGCAACTTTGTCTTCTCGCTGGCCGACCACTTCAGCATGCAGCAACGAGCAGACTGTCATCAGACTTGTGACTTGTGTTTTTGCGATTGTCTACTCTGCAAAATAAATAAAGCTTGATTACAACTAACACTTAAGCTCTCAATTTTATTCTTACACACATTACAAAAAACTTGCAACTAACTAAAACTAAAAAGCAATCTAACTGAAAAAAAAAAAAAAAAAAAAAATTCTAAAATTTTTCTAAATTCCCCCCAATTTTTGGGGAAAAGTGGGTGGGGCAAAGCTGGGATAAAACTTTCTGATTCGCGGATGAGTGTGGAAGTGGGTGGAGCAATGCAGATAAAAGGCTGTGATTGGTCAAAGGTGGGAGGGACTATGCAAATTTGAAGTGCTGTAATTGGTGAGATCCGAAGTGGGCGTGGCTATGCAAATTTGCAGCGTTGTGATTGGTCATATTGTCAAAAGTGGGCGTGGCTATGTAAATTGCTGCATTCTGATTGGCTATGCAAATTCAAGCCACACCATGATTGGAGGATTCAAAATCAGGCAAAGTTAAGGGCGGTCCTAACACCATTTTTGAGTCATCAGGTCAGTCACTACATGAAACACAAGTCTTTTACTATTCCCCTCAATGTTACATGACCCAAAGCTCGATGAATTTAAAGATTGTTCGAGTTTTCAGTCTTGACGAGACAAACAGCAGTAGTAATGTGACACTTGTGTCCACTGTGACTAACGTGCAACTCTCACCTCAAGACTCAAAGCAGCCTTTGGAATAGTTTTCGACGGCAGCAACCGACACGCATGAAAGGCTTCAAATGAGGGCAGATTTACCAATAAAACACAAAGACTCCAATTCAAGTTGAATGATTTATTGGACAGAGAAGCTAACATGACAATTTGAAAGCATTTCACCAGTCAATGTTTGTGTGAGCTAACTCAAGTTGCACACACACAGACATTGACGATGGAAGCGGCTTAAGTGTTGCCTGCTTGACGAGCTCATGTGTGATGTCATTTACTTCAAATGACGCCCTTCAAATGAAGAGGGACATGAGCGCACTGGGACAAAAACTAAGTGTACAGCACAACACCATCATCACACACTGCTGGACATGTTTTGAAATGACACTGATGTCAACCATGTTAGTCAAAAATAGATAATAAAATAGACAGAGCTGGGCAGTCCAGTCCGTTCCTGGGCCGGACCGGTCGGTCCGACCGGATGCCCATTTTGGGGGCGGAGGGTGGGGGGTGACAAATTTTGAAAAATGGCTGGACTAAGCATGGCCGGAAGTTGATTTTAGTCCGGCCCACTAATCGGCCCTCATGCGTGTGACGTGCTCGCGAGGCGGCCAAAAATCATCTCAGCCTACTGGTGAAAGGCTTCTTTTTAGGCTTCTTTCTACTCCCGCGTCTGCGCGAGCGACAACTGCTGTTACAGGGATTATGATATTGCCCCTCCGCCCCCTCTTGTAATGGTATGCCCCAGTTGCAGGTGGGAGGTGCGGGTTACGTGATATGACAATGAGGAAATACAAACACGCTTGAGCGCACGTTGCTATCTCAAATGTTGCGATGACATAAAGTTTCCCACACGGAGACGGATGAGCCACGCAGCTCGTTGCTGCTGCTGCAAAGTCCCATCACTCAAAGTAAACAAGCTACTCACCCACATTCCCACTTAGCCGCCACCTTCCAGATCGTTTTTGCAGTAAAATTATATGCATCGTCTAGTCATCGCTTTATGGTTGTAGCAGGCACGGTATGCATTGTTGTCGCTGTCTCTTTGAAGCGACACCCCCGACTTGTTTCAAAACAATTTGTGTCCACGAGTATATTCAGACGCTAGTACATCAAGGTGGGAGTTCATGCACTTTTTCTGGCGTTCACTACTTACGGAAATACGCCATAGCAAACCTGCAGTTTATAGTGGTTTGCTGGTATGCTTTTCTTTTGAAGGCCGGGAAGGAGGCAAAGTGTGCAAAATAAATAAGTAACTTGACTACGACTTCTGCAACTTCTTCTACAACTCTTCTCCATAATTATTGGACCCAAATAATTATACAATATGACAAATTCAACCCCAGGGCTCACAATGCAAGAAAGCACGCAGTTGGGTAAATACTACTGGCGCATTTGAAGCGTTTCCAGAGCGGGTTCGAATCGTAAATCAGCCAGCTAATGATCCTTAAAAAGCCTCTGCCGTTAGCGTGTCTCCCGCAGCGACGTCAATCACGGACGCTTTTTTTTTTTTTGGGTCGGGGGGCGGAATGGGGCATAAACAATGTTTATGAATATGGCCGGAGGGTCGCGGCCGGAAGGGTACTGAAGTCAAGGGTGGAGGGTCACGGCCGGACTGGCAAAAAATGGTCAAGTGCCTAGCTCTGAAAATAGATATACTTTTTTTTTTTTTTTTTTTAAATATGACATTATTTTCTAACTAACTTAACTTGGCCCACACCATTGTCATTCAAAAACATGTCCAGAAGTGTCTGACATGGTGTTGTGTTGTGCAGAAGTTGAAGTTGAGTGCACTCACGTCCACCTTGTGGTGCGATGTGACATCACGCATCAGCTCGTCAAGCACACGACACTGCTCAGTACTCACTCGGGTCCAAATGCAGCTTGGCCTTCCCTTTCCTTCCCTTCCGCATGTCCCAAAAGTCTGTCGGCTGCACCTTTGAGCACGAAGCCTCCTCCATCCATCTGGTCAAGCAGAAAAGAAAACCAGTAAGTAACACTCACGTAAAAGTGCATTTTTTAAATTGGCTATTCTAAGATTTAAGTCGTATTATTAGAAAAATAAGGTGGTATAGTTTCACTTTTATCATTTGCAAATGTGCCCAGACACGTCATGCATGCATCTGCGTGAGCAATCAGCTGGCGGCTTTGTCTCCACACCTGACACCCAATGAGCAACTCATACACCTTTCAATCAACTGCTCAAGCAGGGTCTCAAAGTCCTCCAACTGAAAATACTCCCCCCCATGTGCTAAAATAGAGTAGTTTAATATTGTTCAAACATACACAAAAACTACTCCAACAGGCAGCAATCTGATCCCCTTGATATCATTCCTTTTCCTCCACTTGTAAAAATGCCACTTTACAACACCACATTATCTGGTAAGTATTATTTTACATTTCCAAAATACACAACTTTTATCAAAAGTAGAAAACTTGTCAAATTCACAGATAACACATTTTTGTTTCTTCTTTTTCCCTGTGACCCAAATAATCCTTTGTATTAGAATGTCCATCCATCCATTATCTGTACCGCTTCTCCTCACAAGGGTCGCGGGGCGTGCTGGAGCCTATCCCAGCTGTCTTTGGGCAGTAGGCGGGGGACACCCTGAACTGGTTGCCAGCCAATCGCAGGGCACACAGAGACAAACATCCGCACTCACAATCACACCTAGGGGCAATTTAGAGTATCCCATCAACTTACCATGCATGTTTTTGGAATGTGGGAGGAAACCGGAGTGCCCGGAGAAAACCCACGCAGGCACGGGGAGAACATGCAAACTCCACACAGGGAGGCCGGAGCCGGGATCAAACCCACGACCTCTGAACTGTGAGCCGGACGTGCTAACCAGTCGACCACCGTGCCGTGAGAATTCCTTAGAATGTGAAATTATCAATTGGGGGAATAGCATATTAAATTGCCCATTAATACAATTTTGGACTCTAATTAGGGCTGTCAAAATTAAAGCGTTCATTCTGGAGATTAATTTAAATTTCATAAAGTGTTTGAAAAAAAAAAAAAGAACTCAGTTTTATTTAATCCTGTGGCAGCTCACCTTGCAGCCAAATTTAAGTGGAAAGTAACTGGCGCAAGACAGACAAAGATGGACTTCTATGTAGTTTTACTTTAAAAAGTTACTCAGTGGAGAAATCCAAAACAATTTGTGCACTTTGCAAAGCCAAATTCAAATACCATTTTACTTGTATGTTTTTGCCGTATTGATCAACAGTTGTATTCTATACCATGTGACTTTATTTATATAGCGCATTTCATAACAGCGCCAGCTGTGACAAAGCACTTTACATTACAATAGCAATAATACAACAAGTGAACGCAATAAATTAAAACACAAATTACTATATAAAGTAGACACTGGAAAACTGCAGAAGTGTCAGTCTCACATCGGATCGAAAGCCAAAGACTAGAAATGTGTCTTCAAACGGGTTTTAAAAATGGACAGAGAGGGGGCTTGCTTGACATTTAATGGAAGGTCATTCCAAACGGAAGGACCAGCAACAGAAAAGGCTCCATCCCCACATACTCATAGAATCATATTCAAGGATCAAAGAAAGCTATTTGAACAGCCTCTGAATCGAAATATACTTTGCTTTTAATTTCAAGATTTAGCTAAAGTAAATATCTGTTACAAGCTTTGTATAAAATTATAGTTGAAAAAATGTGATTACGATTTATGTAAAATTTTGCATTAAGTACTTCAAATAAATTAAACGCTTGACAGAACTAACCAATTTTTTTTTCAGGATCAATTTAGATACGTCATGACATTCTTAATTTAGAGGTGTTTTTATTTATTTTGAGTGTTTGCATTTATTTACAATAGAATTTACATTTCTGTAATGGCTTATCTATTTAATGACTTTTACTCACTGCAATCGCCAGCACAAAAAAAAGTAACACAACATTTTGGTCAGCAACATATTCAAGCCGCCTCTCAGTGAAGCTGCACCTGTACACCGCATACTCCAAGGTTTGGCTAAATTGTTGATGTTGGGGTGGAGGCTTTCTGTCTGGTAACTTCATGCCCCAGCACACTACATTTATTGACAACATACAATTTGACAGCTCTCTCTTTAAAAGCTGCCTCTACAATCGATCTTTCTGGGTGCTCACCAGACCGGTGGCCTCATTTGCAGTGTGAACCCAGATTGGGGGGACTACTATTTTCATTTTTCAAAGATTATTTTTTAGTTTTAGATTTTTCATTAATTTTATTGAATCATAATAACTTGCTACTTGCTTTTTTTTTTTTTTCGAACAAAGAGGCGTTAGAAAAGTCACAACATTTTTGCAAAAAAGATACTAAGTTAGCAACACTGAGCAGACCTAGCTGTAGTCACGAAGCCCCAGGTTGTCAAGGCAAGTAAAAACCTTCCTTTAGTCACCTGAGAACTCTTTTGTATCGAAGAAAAAAATAAGGATTCCTTTAATACAGAGAAATCACATTCATTAATTTTAAACATTAAAGTATTGTAAAATGAGTGTAAAAATTTACACAATAAAAATATACAGTTTATTTTAATGTACTTCAATATTTTTCCAAATAGGTCTAACAGACACGATTTAAAGTAAAAGTATATTCATAAAATAACAACATTGGGTGTCATTAGGCTGTCTCTAATGTTTTGACCCCCTTGAGCCACCAGAAGCATAATGCTACAGAGAAGAAAATGGAAGGAACAAGCAGCATGCAGTACCTTGGAAGAATATGTTGATGGTGAGATGTGCCGGTAGACTACCAGCAGCAGGTGAACATGGGGAGAGATTTGCCACAAAATTAGTCACACAAATGCATCCGCGATGTTCACGTGTTTTTCAGATCCACAAATATATTGGTGATTTTCACGTGTTTTTTTAATGTGTGTGTGCATTTATCATGACTCTGCGTGTGAATTGTCGAATGTGTGTGGCTCAGCTGACAACCGTATTTCTTTTGGACACAAACGTCATGCCGTTTCCATGATACAGTATTCCCACACTGGAGGATGACATTTCAATCGCGCAAACAGCAAAGGCGCTCCAACTGTGTCCGTCTGTCGGACTGCGCGCACAAAGCGGAATAATCCCGTGTGACGCGGGTCATGGTAAATCGGTTTTCTCGGAATATCCGAGTCTGGGCGTGTACTTTACCATGCTAACGGCCGTCGAATTTAACTAGCAGCGATCGCTGGTTCAAACGGATCATAACGAGAACATCACATTAAACATTGACAACGCGCTCGCTCACTGAGACGCGTTCAAATACAGTCAAGCACTTCGATACATTAAAATGTTAATAACTACAAAAATCAAAACAATGACTTAGGCCTATCTTGCTTTGATCCTTCAGTATAGTGGTTGGGATGGCAAACATTAGTCTATGATATGTTATATTACCAAGTCCCTAAAGGCTTAAATAAAAAAAAATTAAAAAATCTTTTGGTGCCCGAAGACTTTTGTCAAGTACTGGATGTAAGTAAAAATAACAGTAGTGTGTAAAAAAAGAAAAGAAAAAATAAGTTAAATGTTTTCATGTTCTATTGTTCTAAGGTGTTAAAAATGATAAACATGTATTTTTTGTTATCAACATATTTTTGCTATTGTTTCCTTTTTGTCTCCTTTTCAAGTTATATAAAGTCATTGACCTGTTTCGTCAGCCGCTAATTGTTACAAAATAAAGTCCTTATTACAGCAAAGTATTTTGAAAATATATCTTGAGTCACTGTCAATCTTTACATACGAAACTACAGTATGCCAACTGGTCATGCTGCACCACACCAAAAAGGGTGCAACCGGATCCTGTGCTGGTGCGACCAAATGAAAAAGTGCAAAAGCCCTGCAGTAGGAAAAAAAATGTTGAGAAAAAAAAGCCTTATAGGGAGGGGGGGGCGACAAAGTATTCAATAAATTAGGAAAATGCAACTTTATTTATTAATTATTTAATGTATCTGACCTCTAAAATAGGGAGCGGTACGGGACTATGAGTCATGCTGAATGGAGCGGGATGGAAGTCACTTTCACCGGGACGTGATGGGACAGGATTTTCCTTTTTTTTTTTTTTTCATACTGTGGCCTTGGACTGAATTTCCCCCCCCCCCTGTGGGAGTCGAATGGTACGCGAGTAAAAATCCACTCCGGTGTCACCTATCCCACACACAGCAGTCAACGTTCATGTGTTTTAAAGGCCATCCCTCTTCAGTCCGCTAGAGGGTAGTGTCTCTGTCTCCAACAATCCATGTATCATTTGTTCATTAGTTGTTGTTTTTTAAACAAAACTGGTAGTTAAAAAATAGATTAAAAAATGTTTTGTCAATATTCGTTCCAAAAACCAAAATGAAACAAAACTGGCAGCAAATCTTTTTCCAATTTTGCTACAGAATTGAAAAATGAAAAATAAACAAACAAAACAAACTGATAACAGGCGATTTGGATGTTTCATGTACAAAAGCGTTGTTCTGCTGCTGCCAACTCAACGCCGCTGTAGCAGCGGGACAAAGAAAAGGCGAAGAAGAGGCGAAGAAGAATAACGTCTTCATGTCAAGGGCAAGGCATAGCAAGCTTGGGGTAAACAAATTACGGTCGTATTTTGTTTCCCGAGTTGTGTCAAATAAACACATAAAGGGTCAGGTTTCTGTTTTTCAATTTCGAAGTTTTAAACCAAAAACGAGACGAGATATAGTGATTGATATTGTTTTACAATAGCTAACAAGCTTCTAGTAGCGAGTAGCAATAAACAAGCTAGAAGGCCTCAGTGTCGTAATTATGCTCATAAATAGTGTACATACATACATTTGTATATGAATGGCAAATTGACAGTTTAAAAATGTAAGTGTTTAAATTACTCACTGAAAACACAGCCGCCAGTCACCGGGAGAATTGGTCATCGAACTGGATGTGTACGGTTCTTCTTCTTTTTCTACTGGTGCTTCTTCGTCTTGTTTTTGGTGGGTTACATCCCCTTGGTGCATATCGCCATCTACTGGACAGGAGATCGTAAAGGCATTTGACAAGCAATGTTATCCCATGACGTTATCTATCTACCGTAGGTCAAAGAATGTGTACGACTGTACGGTATAAGCAGGCTCAATACAAATGGAAAGAAAAGCGTGTTTGACAAATTGTGCAACGACTCTTCAAACAAGAACAACACCGTATCGTGTATACAACAGTAGCCCTTTTGGTAGGGGACATAATTTTATATTCTTATATTCTAAAATATCAACACAAAAAATTGCTTCTCACTCACCATTCATTTGGTCTTCGGGGGCTCCCTAGTGCCCGCAGGCACCATGTTGGTGACTCTTGATTTAGACTTGGAGACGTTAATGAACCTAAAATGCATGTTTTTGCATACTACACACAGGAACAGTTGAGCTGAGATTCAAAACCCAAACCTCTGAAATGTGAGGCAGACATACGTTGTGCGTTGTCAAATGTATGCAATGACAAGCAATGTAGTATCTCCAAATGTATTATTTTTTCTTTGTTTCAGCAATGAAACGCCTTTTAATAAGATAGAGACAGTGACAGTGAACCCAACATGGTGAACATTGACTAACAAAATAAATGACACAATGCCAACTGCTCAAAGTGTTTTGAACTTATGAGAATTAATAAGTAAACTATTTTTTTAGAACCTGAAAGTGGGAGATGTCAACATGTTATTTTATTTAGCTTTTAGCGCTCCGAAGGTTTTATTTTGAAAGTCCAAATCGGAAACGCGTTGCATCTCGCATCAATCGACACTGCTGTTGAACTTTTTAAGGGGAGTGGGAGTTCTCTTTCTTTTCCCCTCCCGAAACGTTCCCTGCTGTCCACGAGAGGCATGAGAAGTCCCAGTTTGACGGCGCGACCCCGACGAAAAGTCAGAAGGTAAGTAAGAGCCGTTAGCCATTAGCACAAATCGATACGCCAAATTGATTGATTGGTTGCCTACTCTACGCTCTGCGCTCGAATTAGAAGTCCCACTTACGTGTCAATAGTGAGCAGTGGTTCCAGACTCGCAACTACGGCAAGAAACTGTTACTTGAGTTAAACTATGCACGCTTATGTTTGATGTTACTGCTTCACACTCGTGCTTGCAATGTTATCCCTCTGTATGACATCCATTACTGACTCTAATGTGGTTTATTTGTATTTTTTCCAACATAATCTTGTCCCCAGTGCATGGTAACGTTGTTTTGTTTACCCTTCTCATTAAACCCCCCAAACCTCAACCCAACGTCAGTGCAAACATGTCCTGACTGAAACCATCAAAATACTAAAAGTAATTTTGTTCTTCTTCGTCGTCTTCTTTTTTAACTGTAAATCTGTCAATGACTACTTGGAAGCAAATTATTTGCTTCTTTGGAAATGTAATTATAAGCTTGTTTTCCTCAGATGGTTTCACTCAGCAAACATGTGAAGACCCCCATCCGCCCACTCCCCTCCACCCCCCATTCTCACCTACTTCTAATTGACAGATGTTTTGGTTGCTTATATGATGCTGCTGCTAAACTACTGTTATTATGTCAATAGTTTGCAGTTGTTTTTTTTTTACATATTTGGCAATGGTATCATGGCATTTGATTGGATTATTCTGCAAATGCAAGCCAATCTCATCATATACGTACAACGCACATCAACAGCTTTGGGGATCTGATGTCAGCTTCCTGATTGTGGAATTCTAGAAGTGAGAAGCAAATGTAAAAATATATCTAGCGTCTAAACGGTAACATCATCTACTGCACACCATGTTGCTGCGGCCTTCTGCAAAGTACATTCAATCTCCCTGTTTTTCGTGGTCTTGAATAGTAAATGGCACAATATCCTCATTATTTCTGGTGTTGGAATGTTAACACAGTAAGGGGGGGGGGGGGTTCTGGGGTGAAGGGTGTGACCCAAAAGAAATCACCATGGAAAGTGTGTCTGTTTTGGTGACCTCAGGATTGTGTGTTGGTTTTATCAGGCCATCAATACAAACAGTTCAGGATTTTTGCACCCTATTGCTGCACTTATAAATGGACAATTGATGTGTTGTTCAACCATACTATGTGTTCAAGTACCCTGAGTGACATTTGTACTGACAGAATTGAAATGACATCCAGATTAAAATGGACCAGTGGCTTGGTGGTTCTGGTAAAGGGTTCTGAAGTTGTCAACATTTAACTATTAGTCCTAGCTGTTGTGTATGAAAACATTTTTCTATGTATTTGAAAATCAGTGTCTCTAGTGCAGGTAGGCGTAGGTGTTTCCCTCCTCCAGCACACCTGATTCAAATGATCAGGATCGTTATCAGAATTCTGCAGAGCTTGTCGATGAGCTGATCATTTGAATCAGGTGTATTGGAGGAGGGAAACCTCTAAAACATTTAGGATAGGAGCCCTCGAGGTCTGTAGTTGTTGACCCCCGCTCTAGTGACTAGTGGGTTTGATACTGCATGTTCCGGTACCATATGGTGTAACCTCTAAGGTCAAACACAATCTGTTTGTGGATGCTGGCCTGGTGGTTAGCATGGTCGGAGTTCAAATTTTGTCATCAGCCTTTCTGTGTGGAATTTGCATGTTCTCCCTGTGCCTACCTAGGTTCTCACTGTCTTCTATTCCAAAAATGCATGTTGCACTTAATTGCAGACTCTTAATCGGGGGTCACCAGCTCACGGGTACCAGTTGGCCCCCAAGCACCACATGAGCAGCCTGTGGGCATGTTCTAAAAATAGGTCATCAGTGTTGGGAAATTGTGTTTTCCTAGGAATGCTGTTGAAGTTATCATTTGAAAATATAAACACTTTTATAGAAATAAAGTAGGGACGCCATGATCGCATTTTTTTGCACCTGAGTCCAAGCCACTTAATTTTGAATAGCTTCTATGCCAATCGAAATTGTGTCCATTTTCTTATTCTTTGAACATGTTTTTTGAATAAATGTATCCATACTTTTTTATATGGCTTTAAATCAGCAGTGGTGGTTCAACTCAAGTCAATAACTAAACTATTTTATGCTTGACTTCAAAAATCAAGAAAATTAAATCATCGGATCTTTTTCAGCTGCTACTGATCAGCCAAAAATGACGTGATCAGCCCTGATTTCCGAGTTTGTGATCATTGCTGATTGGATTTCAAATTGTACAACTTCTGGGTCATTTGGCATTTGAGGTGATTGCAAGCTTGTCAAGAAGGCTGAACAGCGCAACATTCATTCGTCATCTTCATCTTGATTAAAATAAGAGTGAAAAATATGAAACCGAAAGCTTTTCTGAAGTTACAGGATGTGCCACTGTCAGCACATCTACAAAGTATTTCTTATTATATTCCCCTGTTGCCAGAATCCAGTACAGTTTTCTCTATTTTAGGCAGGACACAACCTGCTTCTAAATATTGTCAGCCAATATTTTTTTCCCCTAATCGTTTAATTTCAGCAATCAACAGTAGACAATGAAACACTTAATACTGGTTTTGCAAGTGGGAAGAAGTCTAGACGTTATGAAATCCGACTTCTTCTCATTATTCTGTTAATTTATGCATCTATTCTGCTTCCATGAGACTACTCCAACTAATACTAGACGATAAATGGATCAGTAATACGTCATGTATACCTAATAATTATTATTTCATAATTGTAATTATACAATTATTAACCTAGAACAAATGGTGACTGTCACACCCTGTTTCATCCATGTAAATCATGAAAGTATCGTTTTTATATTTAGTTTTTGGTTTTATATTTGCAGAATGTTTTAATCCCTCACCTAAACTGTTCCAGAGTCTCATACCATAGAATGAAACACAGAATCCTTTCCTGTTTGTATGGAGTTGGTAGATTTAGAAGTTATGGTTCACACTTAATTTATAAACCGCTAATATATAATGACGTAACATAAACAAATCCGAATCACAATACATGACTGCAGTGTTGGCCAACTGAAGTTAACACGAGAGGACACATGCAGAAGCGTGCTGCAGCTGTCCTTTAAAGATTAAGTGTGAAGTAAACTTGGCCAATCATCTTTTGAGTAATACTAACGGCGAAAACTATTTAAAGCATACTTTCAATAGTTTTCATGATGCAACCTACCCAGATTAATAATTAGACCCGTAGTAACGCGCTGAACAAAAAAAATGCAAATGTTCGTCAATCTTCGGCGAGTGACATCACTAGAAGAGATCGAGTCGCCAGTCATCCATCGTACTGCATTGTTTACTGTCACGTTTGCCATTCTTATCGCGTTTTTCGGCGAAATGCCTCAGCGCTGTGTGGCGACGCATTGTTCACATTCAGGCCAACAGTTGCTTGAGTGGCCAAAAGATAACAATAGGGCACGTAAATGGACCAGTTTGTGTTACACTTCAACTGGCTTCCACATTAACTGGCTCCCGATTCCATCTGTGGCCGTTCGGGCAATGCCAGTCCAGTAATTTAGTTTTTCCTGTCTGCAGATTCGTCACAAGCAACATCAAAACTGTTCAACTGCATACCTGTTCAATTCTGTAATAAACACTTGAAACAAAACGTCTCGTTTACAACTTGCGACTGGCTGCAAGAATTGTAAACATAGTGAAAAAAATATAAAGGTAGAGAGCGGTATTTCAACCAGTGACACAAAGGAGAAAAAGAGCTGTCCTGACTTTGTTGATGAATGAACATGCCTCCTGGAAAATTGCCAGTCAAGTCAATCTTACTAATAGATTCACTTGCATTTTATGATTTATTAAATATACCTTAGTTGTGCCTCCTGGTACTATCACAATGTGACAAGAAATAATGCTAATTTGACAACGTGGGACACCAACCCAATATGATGTACGTGGCTCTCAGTGCTAGGAACAAATCTGATCATGCGTTATTTACTGCATGGCACAGCATTGAATTTCAAAAAATAATGCTAGGCTAATAATTGTAGCCTATTTAACCCATTAAGTACTAAAGCGCCCGTCTCAACAGCTCCCCAAAACCTAAGGTCGCCTTTGGAATTACCCTTGAAAACCTGAAGTTCTCCCAAAAATTCAACACTTACAAAATGATTAATATCTCAGGCCCTGTAGCAGACAGAAACATAATTCCAAAAGAATTAAAGAGCTTAGACATGTGGCTTTCACACAGGCAGAATTTATTATTATTTACTGTTTCAATCGAAGATGTAAAAATAACGTGTCAGTGCAAGAGAAGCACTATTTTAATGAAAAAAAAATCGAGTGGTAATTACCATCCTCTATTCTGTTACAAAGACGTCAATATCGTCATTGTCTACAAACCATATCATATCACGTTCGACTGGTTCCACTGGTCGTGCACGGCGTCTATATATCACTGCCGTTACTTATCAGAGCTCCGTGTGATCGACGGCGTCCGCCATTAGCCTACCATTCTTCCATTGTCAGTGGGTCTCATCTCCACTCATTGTCCGGTCGTGCGGGCACAACATTTTCATTATCCTGAGCATCTGGCTCGTACATGTACGGGCCAACATGCATTATGCCAACAACCTCCTCTTCCTCCAGCTCTCCAAACACCTGGATCCCCTCAGATAAGTTCGAAATATCGCTTTCTGAGTCTGTTTCTGAGTGGCTTTGTACACGTTCCACATCGTTGTTCATCGAATGACGTCGCATTTCCGATTTCGTCGCTGCCAACCTCTCACTTCGGAACAACGGTTACTTTGTCAAATACATGAAATAGAAATGATTTTTTTCATGCTTTATTTTTTGGATAATGTTTAATTACTTAGCTTTTATTTGTCATTTTCTGAAATTGCTTCACTCTTGGTCTTTAAGTACAGTACCTATGATGTTCCGAACAACATTATGCTGTTCCCTCGGGCGTCTTTATGCAACCGTATCTTGAGCTTTGACTTAGTGCAGCGGCGCTTCAAATAGACGCTCTGTAAGTTTAGTCCGATGTGTCAGGAGGCCAGAGGAACTCTCTGGCTCTGTACAGACAAACACCGCTCCATAAGCACGCTCCTCTTGTCTGCAGCCGAGGAGGCAGAGTTCATTTAATCAGATGAATAAATTTAGCTCTGTGGTCATGCAGTCTCCTGATGCTTGATTAAATGCATGCCGCTGATTTCCATTTTTAGCCCTCTTATGAGTTAACTTTATCAGCTGCCTAGTGAAAATGCTGTCACGTTAGGTAAGAAAGGCTCGTATACATATATACACTTGAATTAGTTTGACCTATTAAAGCCTGAAGCCCCTCGTGAGACATCTCTCTAAAATCTACGGTCGTGTTTGGAGTCCCCCTTGAAAACCTGACATTTTCGCCACCTACAAAATAATTAATATGTCAGCCCCTGTAGAAGATAGAAACATAAACATTCCCCCCAAATTTGAGAGCTTAGACATGTGGCTTTCACACAAGCCCCCAAGTTTACTAAGCTTTACTGTTTCAATTGAAGATGCAAGTGAAGCACTATTTTAATTTTTTAAAAAATCGAGTGGTAATTACCATGCTGTGTTCTCTTACAAAGACGTTGAAATCGTCATTGTCTCCGATCATACATCACATTTGGATGGTCTCACGGCTTTACAGTCCGCAAGCGTGTTGTCTATATCACTGCCGTAACTGATAACAGAGCTCCCGCGATCGACTGTGCGGCCATTACTTCTCGAAAAAAATACGGTTATCCTCCGACAACTCACGACACCGTCACATGTATATTCTGATGCATTTCATTGGCTAAGAGTCCGAGAATTGGATTAAGAAAAGAAAATGACCGCTACGCTCTTCCGGTTTTAAAGGGGAAAAACACTCAACAGCGCTCCCGGCTGTTGTGCTAGAAACTCGGTTATGCGCTCCCGTCCGTAATGGGTTAATTAGTGTCACAGATCTGCGCATGTGGCACATATGCCACCTTTGGCTTTTACACAGAACCAGTGTATGTCGTAACTGTGTGTCCTTTTACATCCACTGACAGGGTGGGATAAGTGAGTATGGAGTCTGTAACTTCATCCCCCCCCCCCCCCGTCCCGCCATTCCGGCATTCACTTTTCATGCAGACGTCACGGCTCTGGTACTGCGTCACAATGTTGGGAGGCAAACCTGTTCCCCAATTCCATGTCTGTGTGTGTTTTGTTGTTGTTGTTGTTTTAACAAAACAGTGACTCTGCAAAACGGTGGAAAACTCCTGGCTGACAGGTTGTGTAAAAACAATTCTCAACGATCAAAGAAACAACTCTAAACTCAAAGCCACATTGTTAAAAGACATCTCTCGGAAGCAACAGAATAGCTGTTTGATGTATTGATTAATCACTTCATTTTCTTAAAACAATGGCTCCAGGAAGAAGACAGTTAATGCACGCAGGGCGGGACAAACGGGCAGCATAAATATTCAGCAGTGGAACTGGAGCAGCAGTAGAGGATGTGGTGGTCTAAATAAGGAGATTACACCCTATTATTTACGAGTGCCTGGGCTGATGTCACTAAATGTTCAAGCAGTTCGACGAAAACCCCCAAATATGTTGTTCTTTGTTAACCACTTGATTTTGTTTAGATTAGGTACCGAAGTTACGAAGATCATTTTGCCCATTCTGAAGCCGGTTCTCTGATCAGATGCTTTTTTCAGTTTTCCCACAGGCTTGGAATAAATACAATTAATCTTTTGATTTTTCTGTGGCATCGCAATTCTGTTATGATTTGCTGGACCACAGATTTATTTTTCTATTAACCAGAGCAAGTCTTGTTTGGCCATTTGGACAGCTTTGCCTTGAGGAACAAATGGCAGCATCAAAGTGTGTGCTAATGCTTTTTGAAAATGTTATAATAGGGCTGCTTATAATGTATTACATGGTGAAATTCTGATCTTTATGAAGCATCTTAAGATCTTTATTTTAAGCTCTCTATTATAAAAGGTCAAACGTCTGTTTGGCCTGATTGTCAACAAGGCATGAGAAAGTTATTACATGTAGATGATACAAAATGTAGTTTACAATGTGTTCAACTTCATGTTCAGTACTGTAATCAAACAGATTACTGGGTTATGTTAAACTCATAAATTTTTCCCACAACTTTGATTTTCATTTCATGTCATACGCTGCTTCAAAATGCTCTCACAAATCTGGGCCAGTTATAACAAATGAGATTTGTCAATGGAAACTTACTCTTAACAAATCCTTTCATTGTTAGAGACTAAAAGAATGTCTCATGGCTACATTTTAGAATTTAGCCATAGCTGAACTCAAATAATCTAAATTCTATAAATTGTTTTTGCTTTACCACACAAAATGTCTGCAAAAATTTGAATTAGGGGACTGTGGCTGAGATAATTTGTACTGTAAGAGTAATCTAAGATGTGGTTGTTGAGAACTTGGGATGTAATTCGAGGTGCAACACACATTAGAAGTATTTACAACTGTCTGGCAGTTAAGTATATTGGTGAGTATTAAAATAAACGGTGGAGCTCACGTTGATGGGAATGCAGAAGCATGTTGGCTGATACATGAGGCTGACTGATGTTTGTGTTATAGTTTTTGGACACACTTCAGGTGAGGGCTTGAGCCATTGGAGTTATTTTAGCTCCATGCTAATTTTAGCTATATGACGTTGTCTGATCTCTGAACACGACAATAGTATACATTTAATAGGTTTGTTTGTTGCACGTATCCCAGTGTGAGTCTGATGCTGTGTCCACTACATGCTAAAATGCTATAAAGTATAAATCTAATATCCAAATATTGGGATTGGCGGCGAGGCATTAATCTGCTGCTCAGTGTCAGACTGGGAAGACACACACTAACCATACAATGACACGCACACTTTCACATAGTTGTTGGTTGTAGTGGTTGAGTGTGAACGGATTTTTGTGGAGTAAACCAAAGTCTTGTGGTCGGATCACCCTAAAGGTTCATTTCCAAAAGGGACCACTTTCTTGTTGGGAGAACAAAACCATGACTGCTTTTAAAAACACAGTAACCCCACAAACACACTTTTTTTCTTTTTTTAAACAAATCAAATAAATAAAGTTTGCATTTACACTGACAGCAATACTCTTATGACACTGACATATACACAGAATTTTAGGATGACCTTAAACCTAATTGAAATCCTTTTTGGCTAAGCACTGATTGCTTCTTGTCTCAGTCACATTGTTGGCTAACATGTAGGGCCCTATTTTTGTACAGAGAGCAAGTGTAGTGCAAAGCGCAGACTAATGGGTGGAGTTTTCTTTCTTTTGGTGTTTTCCTAGACTTCGCATTGGTAGAATTGGGTGTAACGTGGTGTTTGCGCCGTCGTGGGATAGAACGAGCTGACTCCCGGCCAAATGAAGCACGCTTCCCTCATTCCCATGAAAATCAGGGCGGCGGAAGCGTACCGGTGCTTGACATTGCGGAAGAAGAAATTGACTCGCTTTGGTCCAGGAGATGAGATGGGCATGCGCAAAATGTGTTTATACAGTATAAACTGCAAGATCTCCCTTTTGGATGATGTAGTCGGCCACGTATATGACGGGGAGAACGCCTTGTGGCGCCGAATCTGTCTGTCTGCGCCTCCATCACACACATCAAAATTTTGTTACACCACCTGTCCAGAGTCAGACGTGGTTTTACTGAGTCTAAAATCAAGTGTGCTTTTTGTTACCAAATTTGCAGATGCGCCAGGGGCGTGGCAGGAATGTCCAGTGAACGTAGCACGTCTACCAAATTCACAAACACGCTAAACTAGACCACTGCCCCGTCGCAAAAATGACGATGCGCCCGTTTTTACGTCGAGCGCAGGCTACCTTCTGTTATCAAATTCTCGGATGAGTCGAGCTGAGGCAACTTCGTTTGCCGGAACGCCCAGAGAGGCGCAATATAACATTAGGTTTTGATCTCAACTGATTACCTGCACTGGTGGCTAGTGGAGGTGTCGTCCTTCTTTTGTCAATGGTTGGCTGGAATTGGCTCCAGCTCCCCGCAGCCCTGAAGAGGACAAGCGGTATGGAAAATAGATGGATGAATGTAATTGCCTGAAATGTTACTTTAACATCCGGACAGACTTTTTGTACGGTGAACATCAATTACATGCGGCGATCACTTTTTCACATTATGATTCTCTGTTTGGGTTTTTAATTGCAGTGATTTCTAACACATTTCTAAGTGAAGACAAGATGACTGGAAACAAAAACGTGATTCTTGCGGAGGAGGAATTATATTAGATTTCTCGAGGGAAATGTACATTGTTCAGTCGGGATGGAATGTGGGGATAACATACATTGAAAACATGTTCTGAAACATAACTTTAGACTATTCACTTTGGGTTACATGTGTGGACTTTTCAACTTTAACTTTGCCTACAGAAAACCCTTCTGTTCATTGGCTCCTCATGGAAACGTGTCGCTAGTGGAAAAGCTTCCCTGCCCTATGAAGTCATTTCAGAAGGCTGAACTAGGTGTTAACAGTGCTACGTCAAAGAACCGAAAGCCAACTCAAGCACTCTCACAATCATATTTAAGTTAATTTTTTTTGCTTTTCTGTTTTTTTTTTTAAACATGTAATCTGAATGTTTTGCTTTAATCTTATTGTGTCAAGGGGGGACAAAAATCCAGCATCTCCATTTTAATATGAGCAAGACAACGTAAAAGATTGAAATAAGCGCAGAATAGCACAAATTGATGCGAATATTTATGTTGAGGAAGTTGATACAGTTTTATCTGGAGCAAGACCTTCCTAAAATGTTTCATAATTGAACAAAACCATTAGTATTATTTTTTTAAAGTAAAATCTCGGACAGAGGTTTGAGGTATCAGTTGTAACTGACTTAACAGTGTGATCATACTGGATGTCTGCGACAAAGGAAAAGACAACACAAAGGTCAAACAAAACGAGAAACCACAAGAAGGTAACTTTGCTTTTCGCGCGGCTGCTTTTGTTTAGTCTGCCCACAAACCTTGACGTTTGCAGCAAACTGTTGAGGGTCAACACAGTCGAGGGAAATCTCTTCCAGATTGTAGTCTGTTCCGATGAACCAAACAGGCTAAAAAGTTAAACTTGTTACAGAGCCAATTAGGCTAATAAGTAGTTATCATATTACATATCTGACGTCAGTGACTGAGAACACCAATTACAGGTTGAGCGAATTAGTCCTTTCTGCAAAACTCAATTACAAAGCGCATCACTTGTTTTTTATCTCCACAGTGACAAAGGTGTGTACTTGGGATGTCTACCTTGTCATTATTCCAGCCCTTCCATCAAAGACTTGCTGCTGTGCTATAATTGTCGCAAGTGAAGGAAATCACACATATCTGTTGTTTTCAAGCAGAAAATGCCGCTGCCATCTGCCCCCTTCCCGTGGATGTCAGATGCAAACATCTGTCGGCGCTACTGTTGTGAAGAAGGCTCAAATCTTGAAACGCAACTCTGTTGAGCAAATACCTGGGTCAACGCAAGACGTTTGACTTTTGGTGTGTGCTCGCTAGAAAGCACAAAGAGCTGAGGCGAGGGGTGAAAAGGAGAGAAAACATCCACCAGCCAGCCGTGGGTATTTGTGTTTCCATTTCAGTTGTTACGAAGATGTTTGAGAACAAGCCTGTGAGTGTGTGAAGGGAGAACCAGGTGTGCTTGTTCCAAACCGCAACGTGACATCACCGATGTTGTATTTGGGGAAAACCACATTTTGCGAGGCCTGCTTTACTTCAGAGAGGCTCTGTGCCTTCCAGCATTGGGACGTCTTTAGCAGTCTGATGGATGGCTGCTACTGAGATGCAAACTGAGCTCTTTTTAGATGAAAAAGGATGCCAGGAACGCCATTGTCCTCAAAATGACAGACACAATGTTGCTATTCTGAGAAATAATGTATGTCTCGTCAGCTTTGGTTCCTGTGGTAATACATATTTTGGAATATTGCAACTTCGATCAAAAGCCACAATGCTGCTTCGCACTGCCTTTGGAACCTTTTTCTTCATTCCCACTAACACAAATATAGTTTTCTTGCTTGAAATACACCCTCATGATTTAGTACATTGGTAAATATTTTGGCACAATCAAACAGCTTGTTAGGGGTGGAGAAGCTACGTATTACTTTTCTTGCCTGTCCGGAAGTATTTGACTTTTTCTGCAAGAATCAGGCGACAGAACAGGAACAACAACGAAAAAAAGATGCTGCAGTGTGACATCTTGTCATACCTCAAATGAAGAATTTTTAACTAAAAACTGCGTGTTTTGCCACTGGAAGCCCCACAATTTGAAAAGACTATTTTCTAGTGTCCGAGTCTGCCATCTGCCCTGAGAATCATCATTTTGCACCTGACAACGTCCCTGCGTTAAAGTACTGTTAAAAGGTAGTCAACCCCAAAATGTTCTTGACAATATTTTGTTCTATGTAGCCCCATTAGTCTAAGCACAGCAGTTTGATTAATATTACGTTTGTGGAATATGAGTCAAAGAGGAAATCAACCCAAATATATTTTTTTCAAGAATATGTTCTGTGCTGCAAGCCCACTAGTTGAAACAAGGCATTCTGATAAATATTGCGTTTGTGGAATAGGAGTTAATCCACTCGTTTTTAGCCATCTCTGGGAGCGGCCATTTTGTCGCTTCTGTCGACTGAAAATGACATCACTACTAATCCTTGCTTATACCTTGAGCCCTGGGGTAGTTGTGATGTCATTTTCAGTCGACAGAAATGACAAAATGGCCGCCCCCGGAGATGGCTAAAAACGGGTGGATTTTGTTGCCTAACTCATATTGCACAAATGCACTATTAATCACAAAGCTGTGTTTCTACTAGTGGCCCTGCAGAGAACAAATTCTTCAAAAAAATATGTTTGGGATGATTTCATCTTTAAGTAGTAAAATCCCCCCATTTTTGTCTATGTCAGAGGGCGGCCATTTTGTCTCTTTCCGTCGACTGAAAATGACATCAGAGTGGGTCAGGGCTCAACTAACAACCAATCATGGCTCTGCTTCAAAACAGGTGAGCAGTGATTGGTTGCTCCAATTTGTTGAAGAAAACAATTTTTTGTCACTACTTGAACTTTTCCACTTGTCCACAGCTTTTCTCACGTAGTCGACAAGTAGATGCCACAACATGGTGGCAAAGCACCTGTTTTGTCTAAATGAACCACTTTACCACACTTCAACACAGTTCCTTGACACCAAGATGCAACAAGATGGCTGCGAATACTTGCTTTCACCTGAGCACAAAAACTGGGAATAACTGAGTTTTTTTTCAGCAAGTAACGGATAGCATCGCCCCCCTCCCCACCCCACTCCCCCCGCTAAAAAGAAACAAAAATGCCGATACTTGAATGCATGGGCTCTGCATTCGATACACTCGGCGGATAATGGAACTTGTGTCTAACTGCCCAGCTGGTTCTCAAACACTCTCACCACACACTGGTCAACTTTATTAGATTGACCGTGCGACATTATGAATCTGGACACAGTTGTGAGAGAATGAACAGGCCTTCTGCTCTGAAGGAAAACAACGAGGCCTCACAAAACGCGGCGAGAGTGTCGCCACCAAAGAGGCATAAAGCTTCATTGTTGAGCCACAATGTGCTCGATTGTGCTTGCTGGACAATCTGGAAGGAAAAGGGGGGGGCCTGCATGCGATGTTTCAAGTCAACCTGACTGTGGTCGAAGCACACACGCAAGCACATGTGATGTATGCAGAAAGGACGGGAGGCGGGAAATAGCTCCTTGTCGTCTCCAAATGTGGACTGTAACTAGACCGAGGTGACAGTGTTTACAGTGGGGTCAGTCAACATACTGTACGTGATGATGAGCCATCAAACCTTGGAGCAAAGCTCTTTTTCATGACCGGGTGTGCTGTGGTCGTGCTGGCTCTATTTGTTCAGCGCTCACTCGTTTGCTTGTCTTTTCTGCAGTGTTTTCCTGCTGCCTTCAGGAAGCAGCTTTCAGGACGGCCTGATGGGCTTCCTGCCCGCTACTCCTCCTCCTCCCCAACACTCCACCACTTCCACCCTGATTCCCACTGAGAGACAATGGCAGGTCTCCTGCAGGGGCATAGAAGGTGGGCGGGAGTGTAGGAGTGGGATTTATTCGGGGAAAAGTGGACTTCCCTTCAGGAAACTGCACATTTCTGTCAAAGCAGCGTGAGGCCCCTCTGCTCTTGTGCATTTACATGTATAAAGACGTGAATTAAATCTCCTTTTGAATGAATTTTAGATCCTCACTTCTACGAGGGATTACGATTGGGATAACATGGCTTTAGGTTTAAATCGGATGAGAGTAATAAACAAGCCAACGGGTGACAAGAAGTGGATGTATTATTGGCCTTTTGTTGTCGGGCATATATTATAAATGACTTAACTTTGTAGTCATAAACGGTTTATTTTGGATTGAATTTTATTTGTGTGCAGATTAGTGCATGAGGGGTTTCTCATGTCAAACAGCTAAGTGGTAAAAACGGTTGCCTGTTCAGGAGAAGGACATCAGCTTTAAGTCCCTCCGCCCCTCGCCAGGGTCGCTCTTTTGCCCTGACGTCTCTTTTTCGGGAAAAAGGGGCGGCGTGGGGAAATGAGGTCATTGTTGCAAAACATGATCCCTAGACCCAAAGCAGTACATTTCCTCTTCCATGAAAATCTGGACGACCCAGTATGTTCTCTTTTTGCCTGATTGCATCTCTGTGAGGACATGGGTCTGTGCAGCTCATCGCAAGTTCCCACACCACCTAAGAGGGGAAAATATGAAACGGCGTCAAATGGGTGCTCTTTATTGGCCATATTATAGGGAATTTATTCTTGTAGAACTACTAATTCAATTGCACTTGGATAAATCTGCTTGCTGTCTGTCTGTTTTTTTTTCCTAGGTTCAATAAATACGATAGATGAATTGGGATTGTTAAATTTCTTGTTACCGATGCAAGTTTGTAGTGTAAAGTATGAAGAGATTGCTGCAGGTGACGAAGCAAGCCATAATAGCAAGCTCGACAAAATTGGAGCTTAATCTTGATTTATACACATTATGATAAAAAATAGGACTGCAATGTGGCAAATATTGATGTTAGGCTCAAGGTCATATCTTGCTGTAATTTTGAGTCTAACTTGAAAGGGAAGCTATAGCAATAATTACAGAGATGGCATTTGGCCACATTTCTCTCAATGTCGGTCAATTCAATAACTTCTTTTTTTAATTTTTTTTTTCTTAGTCGCTAGGTGTGCGTCTGGCTCTTGCCCAAAGTCAGCTAAATTGAATGCTCATGCTAACAGATTGTGTGCTGTTGGCAACAGGTGTAAAAGTGGTAGAGACAACCATATCCTCGCTGTCCTGTGAAAACACTTATGTCCATTTTTTTTTTTCAGTGCTTTAAGTAGCGCTGATGCATTTTCCAGTGGAAAATGTGGACAAGCGCCACAAGAGCAAAATGAAGTTTGAGGTAATCGAGTTTTAACTCTCAGTGGAAGACAAGTAAATATATTACTCCAGAGTTCCAGAAAAGAAATCACTCTGTTTGGTTGAAGCCAGCAATCACATAATGGCCATGTTTTGTTAGATTTATCTTGTCCTGGGTGCCCATTCTGCGTCACAGTGCATTTAAAACTCGGGATAGCACACCTGAAAAACTGCTCTAGAAGAAGCCAATTGCAAATGAATGTCACTGCGCAGAAATGAACCAGATGTAAGCAAATAGAGAGATGAAAGGAGTTTTATTATAGGTGACTGGCTCTAAGTCAGCCCTTAAATCATTCAGACGCTTCAGAATTGCTTTGCTCAATAGACACAACATGTTGCGATTATATTTGTTTCTGGCATTTCAAAAATGTTTACTTAAGCAAAAAAGGTCTTTCTGTCCCAGTTGCCTCATATTTTCCCTGCGTCTCCTCGTCATGGTTGCGCACAGCGAGCCGTTTGCCCCTGCCTTTTAAGGCCTAGATAGACCAATCCGACGTTGGCCAACTGTGACCGACGCTTACCCCCTGTGGCGTCAGGCCGGCTGTTGGCACATCACGCTGGAAAAATACACCACTGCCATCGGCGGCAGTAGTCACTGTTTCGCATTGTTAGAAAAATTCAACCGGAAAGCTATTGGCCGGGGTCGGTTTATAAAAACGTAAACAATGCATTCAGCTATATTCTTCGCTCACGATGAACTCCCACGCAAAGTAAAACCTCACGTTCTTGACAAGGTATTGTGAAATACTTAAATTGGCAACCCTCACTCTTGTCCTTGTAAGAAGATTAAGGCAGCTGAGGCGTGCTCACTGTTTTTCCGCATTTGTCACTTCCCGTTGGTGCTCTGAGCGCTGATTTGCTAGCTAACAGCCAATCAGCGTGACCAAATGTCACGACTCACAACAAGGATTCAACATGCTGAAACGCCCACCAGACGCCTCCTGACGGGTGTGACGGTGGTCACTACACCAATCAGACGCCACGACACTTTACGACCTCTGACGTCGTATTGGTGTATCTACAGTAGGACTTTAGACGTCTGTATTTAAAGATGCAAACTAATCCACTACGATTCATCCCCGTTTGCTTCTGCTCCTCCCAGAATGGACAAAATATATTGCGTGGCAATTTAGCGCATTTGGTATCATCTTCCACAGCAGTTGAGCTATCAAGTTTGCAACCATTTTTGCAGACGAAACTCTTTTTATAAATCAACCTGTTTGTCAGCAGGACCTCTGCTGGTCCTAACCAAGTACTGCACTTTCATATACATCTGCCTCAATTGTTTCAAGAAACAATTACAGCGATAAATTTTGCATAATCAACAGAATTTCGCAACTAACAATCAACCAACAAATCGGTTACTATGCCCATCCCTAAAAAATACCATGATTGGAAATCTACATAGTTGAGCTAATTGAAACTACATGTTGAAAAGACTAAAAGTGTTTTCTTTTATTTAAAAAAAAAATGCAAATTTTTGTGTGTACTGCCTACCGGTATATATTTAAAAAAAAAAAAGTTGGCTTAATTTGGGCTGTCCAGCAAATGTGAGTGTACAATTGTGTGTGGGTTTCAACTGCTCACAGCTCAGGGTGTCGAGGGAAAAAATGTAGCTTCACCATGCACTCTGTAATTTGCTGCCTCTCATTAAAATCAGACAGGAGTTTATTTGTGTGCGTGTGTGTGTGAAGAGTAACAACAGTCATGTGAGATGAGGAGGGGGAAGAGTGTGCGCTGGTGAGAAAAGAAAATTCTTCAATGCAATCAATGTCACTTGTTGATGAGGGCAAAAAGTGAACGTAAATCAACAAGCAACATTTGGAGCAGAATTAAAGAAAAATGGAAGCTTTTATTTGGGGATTTTTTTTTTCTTTCCAATAAAATTGATGTCTTTGAAGATGAATGGGAAATGAAATTTGTCTTGACATTTTAACATGAAGTTGTATTGTTATTGACGGAGTGCTTATTACTGTACAGTGAGAAAAAGTCAGCACAACCCGGCTCAAATACCAGATTTGTGATATAAAACAAACAAAAAAAAAAGACTAAGGTATTATTTCAAAACTTTCCACCATTAAATAATCTGTACAACTCACTGGGGGGAAAAACATTGGAAGTCTTTGAGAGCAAAAAGAATACTAAATATATACAATAACTTGCATAAATATGCACACCCTCAAACTAACAACAGCATTCAGTCTTGTTGGGTCGGAGTCTATCAGTACACCACATCTTCATGTGGCACTATTTACCCACTCTCCGCATCTGTCAGATTTTTGGCATCTCCATTGGACAATCTTCTTCAAATCACCCCAGATATGTACAATTGCATTCGGGTCTGGACTCTTGCTGGGCCAATCCAAAACCTTCATCATCTTCTGCTAAAGCCAGCTTTTGCTGATTTTGTTTGTGCTTTATGTCAGTGTCATGCTGAAAGATGAAGTTGTTCTTCTTCAACTTTCAGGCAGAAGCCTGACGACTTTGTGCTAACATTGATGATGGGTTGGAACGGCTCGTAATTCCCCTCATCCCCCTTAACGATGGTCCTAACACAAGGTGAGCAGCAACAGCCCCAAAGCGCGATGCTGCCACCGCCTTGCAAACATACTTTTTGGAATTATGGCCAAAAAACAGTTGCAGCCACATTGACATTTCTTTGAGGTTGTTCAATAGCAATGGTGTATTTTCGTATGTCCCTGCTATGATAGTCTCACACTTAAGCAATTTGTGGCACCAATGAACTAACAAGTTCCATGAATCTGACCCAGTTAGATACAACGGTTACTGCTTGAAGAATCAGTGGAAGTCTTCAAGCATGTTTGTGATTTAAAATCTCTGGATGTGATGTAATTGCCGGTGCACTTAGTGGAAAAACAAACAAGTAAACAAAGCTAAAGCACGAGTTGAAACGAATGTAGTACAATTAATTGCTTCTGTCTGGTTTGCACCAAAACACATGGCCTGAGGTCTCACTGTTGAAAATTGTGTGTGCGTGTCTTGTTTCTTGTGCTCTGTACTGAGACAAGAAACAGACCAACACACTGAGTAGGAACAGTCAGTAGCTGATAAGACGATAGTGTGCAGAGACTGCCAGAATTTACAACATGTTTTATTGTTTTCCTTGTCCTCTGGGGAGTATTTATGAATTAATCAACCATCCAACATTGCCCATTAAACCTTTTTGAGTGTCTTGTCTTCTGTGGGCTTTGTGGCTTTTACGTTGACAATAAACTGTCTGAGTTGACAGCTGTGTGTGTATTATCAGACGTCAGTCAGATACAAGGACGACTGGCGTGTTTCAACAGCAGGTTGTAGGAATGTGCCTGAGGCTATGAGGAAACACATCTGTGGGTGTGTGTGTGTGTGTGTGTGTGTGTTTGAAGCTAAATGAATGACTGCATGTACTTAAGGTTCTGTGTGTGAGATGCTTCTGAATGAGGAACTCCACATGTCGTCATAAATGGGGCATTTTGTCATTATTTGTCATGTTCTATCTCCTTGTCAAGGTGCTGATTGGTGAATGCACAACAATACTTTACTGTAACGCATGCTTCTCTGTCATTGAAACGTATCCCAAACAACTACACATTACAGTCTAGTTCAGCCGGTCATAGTACGGTTTGGAACACCAGCCCTAAAATCTGGCTCGTGTTTCGACCATTGAAAGACAATTAAGGCTGTAACGATAAGATTCTATCATCACTTCATTTCTCACTTAGTTCGATTTTTTTTTTTTTTTTTTAAATAAATACATATACATATATAAACATTAATAATAATAAAAAATAAACATAATATTACACATATACACATTTATTTATAAAGAAAATGTATCTTTTTAATAATACTATCATATATTTATAAAAATATATTTAATAAAGTATCATTTATTTTATATAGTCAGAGTAGAGTTTAGTCTTCGAAGAGGCATTAACACGTTGAACGTGACTTGGGGAAGTTCTTTTTAAGCGCTTATGGCAATTAGTCTGGGTGATGTTCACTATGTGAGTTCCATCTCTAGTGTGAGGCAGCCAAAATGTTGCCATTGAGCAAGGGTCTTCAATCCTGTTCCTCAAGGTCCACTGTCCTGCCTGTTTTCCATCTCTCCCTGCTGCAACACATCTGATTCAAATGATCAGATAATCAGAGATGGCTGCAGAACCAAAGAGAACAATCCTGATCATTTGAATCAGGTGTGTTGCACTTGATTGAGCAGAACTACCATTAGCATTAGCCACATTTTTTTTCTCACTCTGGTCAGATGTCAGTCACCAGAAAAAGGAGTCACGTGACATGCAGGGGGAAGAAGCTTGCTGAAGAAATCTAGGGTCGTGATATTTTCTCCTAATGTTTTATTAAACTTAAAATAAAATAGTACCGTAATAATAACAGTAATTTTTTTTTTTTAACTCACTTATTCCAACATTGGACAAACAGTTAAATGAGCCTTTTGGTCGTATTTTGCCATCACTGACTCAGCCTTTCCTTCTTTTGTAGGGCTGTTGAGCAGAGCAGTGGGAACTAGCCTGGCCTGGACTCTAGCTGCATGAATTCTACATTTGGCCTGAGCGAGGTGAGTCGGGAAACATTAGCCATCAGTTTGCATTTGACAACAGCCATGCTCAGCACTGCCTATACCATGCATCGATACCTGCAGTGGAATGCTATTGTGTCCGACGGCACAAAGAACACCCAAGTAAGAGGTCAAAAGATTGACGTACTGTATTAGGTGATGTACTAGTGTTGAAAAGGAAACAGCTGAAATGGGAGTTAACAAAACATTCTATCCCTCTGATGAATTTGTTTGCATTCAGTAGCAGGTGGTCATACAACATGGAAGAAAGGAGCTTTATGAAAACACAGACTTCTTTGGATTTTGCTGAGTAGTTTGGTTTCATTTTACTTTACAGGTTCCCTGTATAATAAAATGTGGATAGAACAGTTAACATTTGATGGTCATGATGACGTGTACTGTAAAATTTACAGTAAGTAGGAAGAGAGCGTGTTTGCCTTGGAAGCGGCATTTTTTTCCTATAAATCAAAGTAAGTAGGGGAGTGCTTTGGACATGACATCAGTTTTGCTTCCTTGTCACTGATGACAAATGCAATCCTGTCTCTATATGTTTTCTTAGCCAGGTGTTGTTTGAGGCTGTACCGTGCTGAAAGGCCCTCCACCTGAAAGATGACTCAGTCAGTGCAAGTTAACCCAAAACTGCCTGGTAAGTTAATCAGAGCATGTTCTTCAGTAGAATAAAACAATCAAAATCTCTTCCTCATTCACCTGTAAATAGAAATGATTCTTTCTCAGGTTAAGCCGTTAAGGACGGGAGCGCATAACCGTGTTTATACCACTCGAGCCGGGAGCGCTGTTGCGCGTTTCTCCCTTTAAAGCCGGTAGAGCGTATACGTCATTTTCTTTTTTTAATCCAATTCTCGGTCTCTTAGCAAATGTAATGCATCAGAATATATATGTGACGTGTCGTGAGTTGTCGGAGGATATCCGGAATTTTTTCGAGGAGTAATGGCGGCACAGTCGTTCGCGGGAGCTCTGATACAAGTCACGGCAGTGATACAGACGACGCACTTGCGGATTTTAAGGCCGTGAAACCAGCCAACTGTGATATATGGTAAAGATTTCAACGTCTTTGTAAGAGAATACAGCGTGGTAATAACCACTCGATTTTAAAAAAAAAAAAAAAAAAAAAAAAATTAAAATAGTGCTTCACTTGCATCTTTGATTGAAACTGTAAAAATGAATAAACCCGGGCCTGTGTGAAAGCCACACGTCTAAGCTCTCAAATTCTTTTGGAATTATGTCTGCTACAGGGGCTGAGATATTAATTATTTTGCAGGTGTTGAAGTTCCGCAAACATGTCAGGTTTTCAAGGGTGACTCCAAAGACAACCGTATGTTTTAGAGGGATGTCTCACGAGGGGCTTCAGGCTTTAATGGGTTGATACATGAAACAACATAATAACATTCTTAACCGCCATGTAATTGTGAACAGAAGTTAACCGCTGTTAGTCATACACTTGAAAACATAATGGAGAATTAACAACACAATAAATGAAAGAAGCTATTTTCATTAGAACTATTAATTTGTTGGCTCGTAACAAAATAAGATCATAAGCGGATCAAGTGTACTTCCTGCAGAGGGTGGCTAGAGAAACGAATAGGGCAAAATTGAGAAGGGCAAAATTAGAGATCAAAATCATACTAATTCACCGATTACAATTGATAAAACATCTGTAGTAGTCGTATTAACTGTATTAGTTTAGTTTTGGATCTCATTATGGCGTAGCAAATGTTTTTGTTTTTTTTGTGTGTGTGAAAGAGCTTTTTGTGTGTATGAAAGAGTTTTAGCGTCTGCCATTGGGCTCAATCACATGTCCAATCTTCCTTCCAGATTTGGCCTCACCCTTTCTCTACTCCAATCAAGAGCAAGTTGACCAGCCGGCGTCTTACTCTGTCCAAACGCCTTATGGCTTCCAGCTCGATCTGGACTTCCTGAAATATGTGGAAGAGATAGAAAGTGGCCATAATATCCGCAGGGCAGCTGCCACATCTCGTCGTTCCGGACGAGGGCTCAAAACCTCTCAGAGATGTGTGGGGGGGCGCACCGGTGGCTGGACTTCCACAGAGTCTCTTTCCTCTCCTGCTAGTGAGGATGGCAGGGTGCCTCCCCTTCCACCGCCAAGAAACCGCCTTGGCTCTGCACCCTGTGAAGTGCTTTCTCTATCCCCCGTGGCCCTCTTCGGTGTCCCCCCACCGTCTGCCGGTGCCAAAGTCCCACCCCCTCCACCACAACGCAACCCTCGCGTTGAGCGAACTCTCCTCGAGACCAGCCGGCGGCTACAGCAGGAACAGAGTCATCACAATGGCGCTCGATTCCAGCTTGCGGATCCTCCCAAGCAGCTGTCCACCTCTGCGTCAACTCAGCTTCCGCAGAGCAGCTGGACTAAACCTAGTCCTCAAACCTCTGGACTCAACACTCCTGCTGCTGGCACCGCTGTGACCCCAGTGCCTCCCAGCCAACTGCAGACAGTTAGAGAGCAGATGGCTACAGCCTTGAAACAACTGAAGGAGATGGAGGAGCGAGTTAAGGGTGTTCCGGCTCTCGAAAAAGAGGTGGCTGAGCTTCGTGTTGAGAAAGACATGCTGTTGTTAGCACTTCAGGAGAAGAAAGCAACCATGGATGTGATGCCTCAGCCGCAGCTGGTAGAATCCTCTACCCAGACCGCAGAGTCCCCCCAATCCTGCCCTAATGTCCAGAGTCGATTAGGTTGCCCAGCCTCACCTGGTCACAAAGGCCATGGAAAATCTGAGGAACTGAAAAAGCTTGCTGCGAAGTTTGAAGGGAAGGACGAATGTGTTGCAGAATTTCCATCCAAAGTTGTATTGAAGGCTCCTGGCAAGCCATCTGTTGACAAGAAATCGGTGGCTGTGGGAGATGATCAGCCCATCGACTCAGTTGTTTTCTATTACAGGCACAGCGTGAAAGATGCCGCTGCGGGAACTGAGCTCCAAGTTTGTGAGAAGGGCACGGGAACTGAAAAGCCTGTGCTTCGTGAGGAAGGAACTCAGGTCAGAGCAGAGACAGGGGAGGCTGAGGTTTGGGTTATGGAGTCACTCCTTGGGATGACGTCTGAGGCGCAACGTGAGATGGACACCTTACAGGACACCATTAAATTCCAGCAGGAGTCCATCACGAGTCTAGAGAGCCAGCTGAGCTCGGCGGACAAAGATCTGGGAACCCTCCGAGCACAGATTGAGGAGATGGCATTCAAAGTCACGTTTGACAAGGGAGTTCTTGCCAAACCGCATGCTAAGGATGCCCAGATCGAGACTACATGCTGTACCCTAAAAGACGTCGCCGTTTTGTGCTGCCCAGCCGTGATGGATGTGTGTGTGGGTAAGAGCGTTCCAGCAGACCTGATCGAGCAAGGAGTCCAAACTGATGCTACAACGACATCAGAAGAACCGGTATCCGTTGTAACGGCCACCGTTGGTTGCCAGTACGAGAACATGCTTGATGACAAGACTGAAGAGCAGAAAGTTACTGTGTTAAAGAAGAGACAGTTGACCATAAATGATTATAAGATCTTTCCAGAAGAGGCAGTCGATATGTCTGAGGCGGGAGAGGAAGGCCAAGTGGCCATAACGACACCCGACAACATCAAGACGGGTACCTTAACATTACTGGAATTATTTTTGCAGTTGATGGGTTTGTAAACGTGTTCTGTTACCCAGATAGTTCTGTTTATTTTCACCCAGAAAAAAATAAATGTAAGCGAACCAAAATGCATTAGAGCACACCACGAGAGATTGCACTCTTCTCTTGTTGGTCACAAAAATGTAAACAGAAAAGTTAGTAATTAAAATAGCTCTACTTAAAACCGCATGGAGTGTGAAGTTGACAACTTAATTGTTTATGCATACTTGATCAGACTACAATACTCCAGCAAATAGCCAAGTGCACTTTGAGGGGACGTCTGGAGCAAATGATCCTCATTCACGCAGTGAAAAGACATGCTGCTACCAGACGATATATGACTTTACATGCTAAAGCAAACGTGTCCATTCTCAACGTCGCTTGTCCTCAGTAAGGTCACTGTTTTTTTTTTTTAATTGCTCAGTGAATTGTCGCTACCTTAAAGTGGAAGTCAACCCAAAACATATTTTTTTCAGAATATGTTCTATGCAGGCCCACTAGTTGAAACAAAGAAATATGATTAATATGAAATATAAGTTAAGAAGCAAAATGCACCCACTTTTAGCCATCTCAGGGGGCAGCCATTTTGTCACTTCTGTCGACTGAAGTTGCTCAGGGCTCAGATAAAGACCAATCACGGCTCACGGCTCGGTTTTCTGATGCTGAGCCATGATCGGTCGTTATCTGAGCCCTGAGCAACTTCAATGTCATCTTCAGTCGACAGAAGTGACAAAATGGCCGCCCCCTGAGCCAGCTCAAAACAGGCGGATTTCTCATATTTCACAAACGCAATATTAATCAGAATGCCATGTTTTGACTAGTGGGCCTGCATAGAACATATTCTGGAAAAAAGTGTTTGGTTTGACTTCCACTTTAAGTAACAACACCATAAACTACGACAAGTGAACTACACCTCAAACCCAACTGTAACTTTACCCCTGAACAAATGTACCACACAAACGCCTATGTTTTGAGCAAAAAGTCTGTTCAACATACACGTCTTGTCTTAAAGTGTTGAATTCTTAGAACTTTTATTATATATGATGCTTTCATATTTTGTTTTGAACAGAAACAGGCATGCTGAAATCAATCATGAAGAGGAAAGATGGTGAAAATCGGACAACAGGCAAGAAGAGCTTGCAGTTTGTTGGCATTTTAAATGGAGGGTGGGTGTTCTAGTTACAATACCTGATTCTATTGCATAAAGAATGACAATATAATGTTTTTTTTCCCCCACTAATATTAGCGGCATTGCTTGAAAAAGTAAAGAAGCCAAGCGTGAATTTGAGAGGTTTCATTGTATTTATATTCATTAGGTATGAATCGACATCCAGTGAGGAAGAGGAAGATGAAGAGGAAGAGGAAGCGGGAAGCTCCTCTGAAGAAAGTGGAGAGGGGGACTGCTTGGACAGCAGTGAGGAGGATGAAGTGGATCTGGAGGAAGAGACGTCGGAGGAGGAAAGAAACGTCAACCTGGATGAGAGCGACACTGACGAGGAAATTCTGAGAGCACCAAACGGGTCATCTGACGGCATCAAAGAGAAGTGCGTACTCCACTGTTGTATCCGTTTTGAGTCACGCATCGCTCACAAGAAATTGGTCAAAACAACGGCATATGTTTTCATGAACAATTTAACAACTGTTTTGTTTCAGGTTTGAACTGAGCTCCAAAATGCGCGAAGCTTGCCTAATTCTCAAGAATCACCTCAACGATGACATCCAAACACTGAAGAGTAAGGAAGTGGTGCGTCCCTTCATTGCTTCTTTGAATTTTTTCAGTTTCTTTCTGTCGTTACGACCGAAGGTTTATGTGAGCGGTGTTTCATACTCTGTTCCCAGCTTCAACACTTCAGACTTATTACATTAAATTCAGAAATGGGAAATGAACTGGACAGATGCTAACACCCAGTGGGTCGGTTTGGTAGTAAATTCAGAAATGGGAAATGAACTGAGCAGATGCTAACAGTGAGGGATTCTCTTAACACCCAGCGGGTTGTTTGGGCGTTCGGAACCATCCACACGTGCACACTCAAACATTCCAAGCTTTCACATGCCATTCTCATTCAGAAAGTTGTGTTGCCAAATGTATTTGCAGCTGGCCAGCACTCACATGGTCCAACTCGAGTGGTTCCGCGTTTCCAGCGCCAAAACGGCTCAGCCTTCGCGGGTTTCCGACTACCTGATGGCGTTCTCCGAGGTGTCCGCTCTGCTGCTTGAGCACGTGGTCAACATGACCGATGGCAACGGCAACACCGCTCTGCACTACAGTGTCTCACACTCTAACTTTGGGGTGGTGGAACTGCTGCTGGACACTGGTCAGTGGTCACAGCTCTCCTTAGCGGCTGCCCTGTTATGTTGTCGGCTAAAGCTCAATGATATTCCAAGCAAATGTTGTACTACAAGCTATACACTCCCCAGACACTTCATTAAGCACTCGAGCAGTTGAATGAAATCCTGTATGAAAAATTCTGCTTTCCAAATAACTGGAATAGCACACACATGGTGTAATTACTTGGTGAGCCATACATAAGAGTGAAGTAGGCAATATGTGGCACGCTGGCCGGACTTGGCTGATATTGGCTTCAATATGGCTAAAATTCAAGACCAATATTTTCCTTCTTTTTTTGACCTGTCCTAAACGTACAAAATTGAGAAACTGTTGGATTTCTACATCACAGCAAACTGCAACTGAACATATACTGTATTATTGTTGAATTAATAGCCTTCTGACAGTTTCAACAACACTGACTATTTCATTTGTAATGGCAGGGTTTTTACACTGAATCTCTGAGTGTATATAAGATTGCTTGCTGTTGTTATCTCAATGGCATTGACGAGACATTTGCCTGTTACAGGCATGTGCTGTGTGGACAAGCAGAACAAGGCGGGCTACACGGCCATCATGTTGGCTGCTTTGTCCACTGTCAAGGAGGACGACGACATGTCTGTGGTCAAGAAGCTCTTCAGCAAGGGCAACGTCAACGCCAAGGCCAGCCAGGCACGTGACTAGCAACTTAATTTATTACACTTGATTTTAGCCTTGTTCAAAACAACACCAACATGGTTCCTGGAGTCGGTGTTGGAACCATGTGACTTGACATGTTGAATAGCATTATTATCTGTCATCAAGATCCCAATCTCTCCAGGAGTATCTGTATACCGTGTTTTCCGGACTATAAGCCACTACGTTTTTTCCTAGGTTTTGAACATGCGACTTATATTGTGCATTTTTCTTCCACCGCTAGGGGCGCTCTAACCGTAATGACAGTACAATTCAATACAATACATTTGGCATGAACAGGATGTGACTGCAGGTAAAGGAGTTCAACAGGCGAGGGCGCTATGCACTAGGTTATGAATTGTGTGATATGTGGAAGTTAACTGACAAACTGGAGTGGCAGCGGGCAGTGAAATGAAGATGAGTACTTTATTTTCTCTTGGTGCCGTGTTAAAAGGCACTGTTAGGAAAGAATCTGTTCAGGTACGTATATGTAGCGTACATTTACAGTTCAAAATCGTTCTGTAAATGCATTAAATATCAAATTTTTCAACATAGATAGGTGCAGCTTAAATATGTTTTTGTCATATATATTTTTTTAAATAGAGGGTGCAGTTTATAGTCCGGAAAATATGGTAGTCTAGTTCAGGTTTCCAAATATCGCTAATTGTTCGGAGGTGGGACTGAGAGGTCCGTCGGTACTTGACCCGGTTAGCGACGGTTACACTGATGGACGAAATCCCGCTTCCGTCAGTGCTTAGTCCGTCATTTTTTGAAAGTTTGTCGTCATTCACAGCAAAACGGACATCCGTCAGTGACAAACCGTCGGACCTTCCGTCAGTACTGACGGAATGCCCACCTTAAGCCCAGGTTATCACACATTTAACGGCAGAGGTTATTTTTCAGTCAGACGGCAGCCTAGTAGCCTTTAACATATTGACAGCAGAAACTGTTATGCTACGTGACCTTTCCACGGGAAATACTTAACTTTGGCAAGCATAAGTTCCATTGGTTCCACTGTCGGTTAAATGTGATCAAACATATGTGTAGCATAGTGTCACAAATGAATCAATTGAGAATGTTTGTGGTCTTATCTGTTCGGAGGATTTAATCAGGTTGTGAACTGCATGCAACAGAGACGCTCACAATAGGAAGTCATAAGACCGTCTGGCGTCACGATCCGGACTTTAAATCCAATTACGGATGCTTGTTGTTGCGCTGAGGAGTGACATCGCATGCAGAGAAACTTTATGCTGACAGGCTATTTATAATGCACTTTTAATTAGCCACACACAGTTTTCCATTTGAGAGCTCACAAAATTGCTATTTAAGAGGGGAATCAACCACTTATGACGAGCTTTTGGCTTTTTAGAACAATCTGTATTCTTTCACGACAGCACTTCTTAAATCATTCACTGCCAGACATTTTCAGACCCCCTTTTACCCTAACGTTTGAAAAAATGTGAAGAAAAAATATATAGATAAGTTCCTCGGATTGAATGGCTGGACTGTGAAAAGACAAGTAAATTTGTCAATGGCAGTGAATGAGTTAATGCTAAATCAGTAATTGGATACAGAAGAAGCAACACCCTTCAGGGTGAAAGAGGCATGCTTGTTTTTGGAAGGTCAGTTTTTGGATTCAGTTAACCAGTGTTAGCAGAGCAAGCATTGTCTTATCTTAAATCACTGTAGGCAAACAAAAACCAAACATAGCTGCAAGCATAACTACACTGTCTACTCTGGTTTGACTTTTAATTTCACTCATTCCCACCATTTGACACAGTGATAATCCAGGATTGTATAAACAGAGATGTGCTGTTTTATTTGATGGGGTTTGCGACCTAGCTCGACTTGATTGTTACGCGCGTGTTATTCGTCGACCCAATGGCGGTCGGCGTAGGGTCAAAGTTTTTTAAAAGTCCCGACGTGTATAAAATGTCTTATTCTCTGTGCAGGCAGGTCAGACGGCGCTGATGCTAGCTGTGAGTCACGGCCGCCAGGAGATGGTAGAGGCGCTTCTGGAGTGCGGCGGTGACGTCAACGTGCAGGACGACGAAGGTTCCACGGCGCTGATGTGTGCCAGCGAACACGGCCGAGCTGAGATTGTCAAACTCCTTCTGGAGCAGCCTGGTTGCGACATCTCCATCGTTGATAATGTGAGATACGCCTTCAGTCACGCGCAATCAACGGCAATTCTATAACGCTTCAATGCTACTTGCCCCCGTCAAGCCATACAACTACACTCCTCTCAATGATTAGACTATCATGGAAAACCATTTCAATAGTTCATTTCATGGAGGAAAAAAACGAGAACCCAATTATTATTTTTTAAATGTACTTACAGTATACCAATCAAACGAGTGGTTATTGTCAAAGAACATTTCCTTTAGAATTCCTTACTGCTGTGCACTGAACAGAAATAATTTACAACAAAAGCCAAATTGTCGTGTCTCTGACAAATGCGTGCTTGTTCCGAGCATGCCGACTGCCGCATCAGAGCTAAAACCACGTGACCGTGTTCACATCTGTGATTCAGCTTCATCTGTAAACAGCTTGTCGGAGTTTATTCACTCGCCTCTAGTTTTGTTTATTTTTTTGATGCTTTTATTTCCATCCAGGAAAGATCAGATCACTTTTTTGTCTGTCTTTACTCAACCCCAAATTGTGCTGGTGACAGGACACACAGTGAGGGACTTAAGCACCCACAGGTGACAAAAAAAACAAAAACTCTTAACGAATGCACATGATTAACATCATGTGCATTAGTTAGACATTGATGAAACTGAGGATTTACTAAACAACCCTTTCAACCAACCAATGAATCAAGACAAAATCCTTTAAAAAAAAAAACAAAAAAAAAAACATTTTGAAACCTTTTAAATTAAAAGATTTAAAAGATTAGTCAGGATGCTTGGGGAAAAACGTCCAGACAAGCCGACATTTCCGCACTGACGTTGAGCCAGAATGAGTTGGCTGCTGCTGGATTGTGTTTCATTTGTGCACAGCTGGACTGAGGGTGGGGGGAACTCCAACTCCACATGACAAACCAAGACTGAAAGCAACGTTGCCCTTTTGAGTAACCGGGTGTCACTCTTGGTTTTGAAGTTGTCTTAATTAGACATTTGTTGCAGAGAGTGCGCAGTTTAGAGGTGATTGTTCGTTTTGTATATCTAACTGAAGGTCGCAGGGCAGCTGGAATCTATTCCAGCCTTTGCTAATCTTTTTGTTCTCCTCCCGTTGGACTGCAGGATGGCAGCAACGCTCTGTCCATCGCGCTGGAGGCGTCTCACAACGACACTGCTGTGCTGCTCTACGCCCATATGAACTATGTAAAATCTCCGTGTTCTGTGGTAAGTACACCTCTTCATTTGCATACTGTTTGTCCACATACAAAGTTGTAACAGCACGTATCTTGCAAATTTCAGGCAATAACGAACATGAATACTTACTTTTCAGTGTCTATTAGAACACATAAACCATTGTGCAGTGCTGTGCTGCCCCCTTTCGGCATCATCATGCTCTTGCAGTCTTTTTTTAATTTTATTTTTTAACTACAGTACCACTTATACACTGCAGTGTTACCAGGTTAGTGATTCCCAACACGGTGCCGTTCCATGAGAGGTCATCAGGGGTGTCATGGGAAATTATCCAATTTCACTTAATTTGGCCAAAAAAAACGATTGATTAATTACAAATATTTTTGTTCACCTATCTATGTCAGAACAATGAAATGCTCTCCCATTAGATGGCAGAAGCTGCAATAAACTGTGTAAAGAAATTCAAGTCACTTATTTGAGATGCTGTAAATTGTGCAACAATCACAGATACTGTAGTTGTTAATTAATTTAACCAAGTTTTCAATTTACCACTTTAGAAAATGTAACTACAGCCGTCAAATCCAGCCAGGCCGGGATAATAGTAAAATACATTCCTTCAGATAACACAAACGTAAATCACTAGTCAGTTGCACTCCACTAATTATGAGGGGCCGCCCTAAAGCCAAAAATGTCAAGAAAGATTTTTTTTTTTTTGTGTGCCCAGTCTAGCCCTGTGTTCAACTAAACAAAATAACTTGCATAAAAGGCAACTGGTGATTAATTGTACCTTCTGCTATGTAGTGCAAAAGCATTTACTCTTTCTGCCTGTCACTTTTCACCCTCTGCATGTACAGGTACGTAAACATTATTTGTAGTAAATGAAAACTCATTACTGTATGTGAAATTAGATTATTTCCCATGGCTCACATACAAATCATGTATCAATTCTCACTGGATTTTTATTGTTTTAAACTTTGTCATGTTAAATTGCTATGTATGATATTTATTTATGCACAGCAACTCTATGCATACACAAGTAACATGCCCAATAAATAAAGTTGGGTTTAGTAAACAGGCCAAGATTACACACTAAGTACATTTGTGAGTAAACTGAGACAAGATCTTCACTATTTCGGTGTACAGTACATTTTGTGACAATTTTGTTAGGTGGAGTGCTGTCAGTTTTTTTCTCATGGAAAATCAATGCCTTGGCACATTAAAGGTTGGGAAACCCTGTTTGACATTTTGTGTTTCAGGGAAGCCCAACGTCTCCAAGGAGCCCGACCAGCAGCCACAAGTCATGGCCGGCAGAGTAACCCGGCGACAGCAGAAAAGCAACGCGAACTGGACCCGGGCTGTGAAACGCTCCACTGGAATTGGCTAAAGTCTCAATGTATTTATATATTGTAATATGCCCTGCATTTAAAGTATTGTTAATATGAGAATATTATTTTTCCATAAAGATGATGAAAGTTATATTGTCCTTGACTAATGAGCTTCTTGCACGTCAGGGGGTTACAGGAGACTGTATTATTTGCACGTCACTAACATTTTATACTCGCTAGGCAACACGCGGAGGATGGTCTACATCTACTGTATGACACTGCCCATTTCAAGTTGAAGACTATACTGAAAAACTTAGGACACTACAATTCCTTGAGAAAATTCATGTGAATTCTGCGAGATTAAGTCGCTAAACGGAAATGCCAAAGAACACGATGCAGTACATCATACATATATGATGGCTGATGAATGTACCGTTTAAATTTTTGATAAATGATCTTGGACGGCCCAAAAAAAACAAACAAAAAAAACCCCCACACATATTCACAGTCATGGAAAAAGTTTCGACAATCTTGTTTTCTTCAATTTCTCTTTCATTTTAATGTATGTAGTCACGTATTGTGACTAACAGATGGAAAAGAAAACATGCAATACCTAAAAGCACCATTTTGCCAAAGCTATGATGAAAGAACTTAAGTGAGTTTGGTTCTATCAACAAACCCATGAAAAATAGCTCTATCAGCTTTTAAATAAAACTCTTATGAGGTACATTTGTTGTCATTATATTTGTCCAAACAAATGTACCTTCAGTTGTGCCGGCCAGGCATTTAAAATGAACTTCTATGAAAATGAACCCTCTAATCATTTTCTCCATTGTTTTGCCCCGACTGTGCCCATACTTGTTTTACTGAAAGTTCGGTCAGAGATGTCCCACTTTTCAGGAAGTCATCATGGCTGATTATGAAGAGAATAGGAAAAATGTAAACAAAAAAACAAAAACTCATAAACTAACTCCATCCAGCAGCCCGTCTTGTTTCGACATATATGAGTTTGAAATAAAGCTTGAAGCATTTGCTTACATTTTCTAGCAGAGTTGAACTGAGTAATATAACATTGTTTACGGTTTCTAAAATTGCACACAAACATTTTGAGAGGAAAAAAAGGAAACTATTACAGTACTATACTTCACTCACTTGACTTCTGAGCAGATGGGAGTGTGAGTGCAGTCTGTCTCCATACTGTAGTCTATGTGTGACGTGATTGACTGGCGACCAGTCCACGGTGGTGCAACTGTACAAATAAAGTCTCTTCTGCCACAAGTCATCAGGGGTCAGTTCCAGCTCCCCGTGATGCTGGACAGGATGGTGCGATGCGTTTTGTAGAAGTTTCAACGTTACATAGTTGGGGTGTTACTACGATCCAAATGATAATGGAAGTTCGATGAACTTAGTTACTCTAAACTGCTGGTTTAGTCAAATGTGGATCAAATGACTCAAGACGAGTGGTGCGAGTGTTGCCTTTCAGTCTCTCCCTCCTGCCCTGATCTGTGAACATTCTCAGCTTCACTGTCGGCACTAACTATCTATATATTTTAGGATTCATTAATAAAACATCAATACGCAGAATATAAACCATATGTATCTCTGTTGGAAATAAAGTTACCTGAAAGTTTCTGCAAATTGTGTTTTCTTCAAGTTGATATATTGTATGCTACACATATCTGATCTGAAATGCTGAATGAACAAACACGATTAGAAAGATGTATTATTCAATAAACTACATTTAGTTACATTTTATATCATTAGGACTTAATGAATCATCCGTTCATCTTGTGTGTGACTGCCGACAGTCACACTTCACCCTTGAGGCGCCCTGGGGACCATAAATGGTCCTTATCTGCATTCTCCTTTTTTCAATAGTCCACAGATCGTTCAGTTTAAAGGTAAACGGAATTTGGGCCACATACCTTTTGACAAGCTGTTCTTTAAAATTACTTCACATCTCCTATTGCAAACCTAATATAAGTAGGAGATTTTCATCAACTCTACAATCGCATCCCTTGGGCCATTTATGGTCCTTCTGACTCCCATTATAACACACAATTTTTAATATACTATAAATCCTGATACGTTAGAATGCTTTTCTCATGAAAACTGAATGCATCTATTAACCATTTGAAATACAAGGAAAATAAATAAATATATTGCCCCCCTCCCAAACCACAAGATGGCGCCGTAAATAAAAAACAGTATGTTTTAATGCACCCGCGACCCTTGTGAGGATAAGCGGTATGGATAATGAATGAATGTTTTAATGCAGATCGGTTTGCTTTTGCTCTGAAAAAAAGCTTACCAATACCACATTCAAATTCAAAGAAAACTATCTTGGTGAGTTGGGAGTGATATACAAGAGTGGTGTGAATGTGGCCGAGGTGCCGGTCTCCCTGGCAACAGACCATTCAGCATCAGTCCATCAGTAAGTCTGGCAATTAGTCCGTCAGAAGTCCATCGGTCTGTCCGTTCACCCACGCCTACCCCTCAATGCATCAAATACATTCTCATTGCATCAAAATCCAAGTTATGAGTTATTGACCTATTCCAGGCTGGGTTTTTTTCTATGTCTCCAGCGTGTGCTTGCACAAAAATTTGTGCATTTTCAGCCTGACTTTTTTTTCCAGCTCAATGTGCCGCTCCAACGCCACAGGGGTTAGACGTCGGCCTTAAGACTATTTGTATGTACAGAAAAAAGGCCTATTTCTCTGAAATGATGTTCACAAATCTGTCTAAAGCTGCGCTAGTGAGCAGTTCTTTTCCGAGAGAATCCTCACAGTTGTGACATATCAAGACGGCTGATGTGTGCCTTAGGCTGCCCACATTTAAAGGCCACTTTAAATCCTGTAGTTTTATCACGCGGCACAATGCCAAAGATTTTCACAAGTTTTAAGATAAGGTAAAGCATACAAGTGCCACGCCTAGAGCCAAAATTAACGGTGGCCCAATGGCCCGGGGCCACTATGGGACTGTGTCAGGCCATCACATAGCCTAAAGAAGCTGGCCCAATCGGGTCAGTACAAATGTTACAAAGTGGTAATTAACCCATTTTTGAAATATTTAATATTTTGACTTTTATCCACTTAAAGGGATAAGTCAAGTAAAAAAAAAATCTTTACAGTAATATGTTCTATGCGCCCCCACTAATCTATACACGGCATTCTGATTAATATTGCATATGCGGAATATGAATTAAGCAGAAAAATCCACCCATTTCTATCCATCTCAAAGGGGCGGCCGGTTTGCCACTTGCTGTCGACTGAAAATGATATGACAATTGCCTAAGGGCTCAGGTAATGACCGATCACGGCTCACTTTCGCAAGCTGAGCCCTGATGCTACTTTCAGACCAAATTTGAAATAGTGCGATGCGCCGCTTGTCTCGCATGTGTTTTTTTTCGATCTACCAGATCTGGGCATTTTACTAAAAATTTGCGGTCCCTTTATCCGCCATTTTGTCCGGCCATATCAATCGCCTATCGGTCGGTCCGTCTATCATTTTAAACGCGCTTCCGTCAGCGCTTCTGTTGACCCCTATTGGTAAACGGAAAGGCTAACGGAAGCCCATTTAAAATGACAGGCAGACCGGCCTATAGACGATTACTATTTGGTCCAGCCGGACAAAGAGGCGGATAAATGGAAGGTGGAAGGGTATCCCGGCTGCAGACGGAAGGCGAGTAAACGGACCGAGAAATTTTTGTAAAATGCACATCTCTGAAGTCATCTGAGCAATTGTAACAAATGTGTTTTCTGTTACTTCTGCTACTATTTCAACTATATTCACACAGAGCAAATTCAAATACTGCTCCATGGCACATGATAAAAAGCAACTGGAAACTGATTTGTACGCTTATTTTATTCATCAAAGCAGTAGTTTGAACCAATAATGAAGTATTGCAAAAACTTAATTGATTTCCAGTGTTTTTTCACATGATTATCTCAAGATTTCAGTCTTGTCCTGCCTAAGGTTTGCTGTTTGGTCTTTAAAAAGCAAAGGGACGTCCCCTCAGAAAACAGTGAGCCAACAGCGAACCATTGGGACAGATTCCGTGTGCGCTGCAACGTCTTTGAACACAGCGATAAGAGTCGGAATGGGAATGGATGGAGAAGTTTCAGGCTTTCTGACAATGAATAGTTTGTGCAAGAAAGATGAGGATTCCAATGAGACCACAGATGAAAGCAAAGTATCTCACAAAGAAAAAGGATACAGCACAATACTAAGGGATCTTGGTGAGGACATCACCCGATAGTGGCTTCTGCGAACACCACTACGTGCAGCCAAAGCCATGCAGTTCCTCACCAAAGGCTAGAAAGTAACCCTGCAAGGTTAGTTGTTCATCGTTTGCCTTATTCTTTTTGCACGCATTCCCCATTATGTGTTATTCTGTTTTGGGGTTCTTATTTAAAGAGGAAATCAACCCAAACCCCATATTTTTTTCACAAATATATTCCCAGCAGGCCCACTAGTTGAAACACGGCCTTCTGATTAATATTGCTATATTTGTGGAATATGAGTTAAGCAGCAAAATCCACCCCTTTTTAGCCATCTCAGGGGGCGGCCATTTTGTCACTTCTGTCGACTGAAAATGACATCACAAATGCTCAGGGCTCAGGTAACGACCAATCACGGCTCAGCTTCAGAAAACAGGTGAGCCTTTCATCCTGAAAGCTGATCATAAACCAATCAGAATCTCCAAAAATATGATCATAATATTTACATAATACAAGAAACAAAATTAGAACTGTCAACAAAAGGTTGTTGTCACCCTGAAACAAAGTACTATTATCCAGCTAACCCATCCCTTTTCTATAAAGCATGACTTTTAGGCGACAATCCCTGGACTGATGCCCAGCCAATCACAGGGAAATTGATATTATATTATATTCATAAAAGTTGTGTTAAAATCAGGTGTGCACAACACTCACCTGATTTGCCTAATATTGATGGCAAGTCTCTTTTGGGGAGTTCATTGGAGCACCTCAGTAGTACAAAACAGTCTGGCTTATTTTGTTATCTGGGCTTCTTATCTTGTCGTCTGTCCAATCACGGCTCAGATTCAGAAAACAGGTCAGCCGTGATTGGTCGTTGTGAGCAGTTGTGATGTCAGTTTCAGTCGACAGAAGACAAAATGGCCGCTCCCGGATATGGCTAAAAACGAGTGCAATTTGCTGCTTAACCAATTAAGGCCTAAAGCGCCTTTCTCAACAGCTCCCCAAAACCTAAGGTCGCCTTTGGAATTACCAGTGAAAACCAGAAGTTATCCCAGAAATTACTTACAAAATGATTCATATCTCAGCCCCTGGAGCAGACAGAAACAGAATTCCAAATTAAAGAGCTTAGACATGTGGCTTTCACGCAGGCAGAATTGATTATTATTTACATTTTCAAGGGCGGCACGGTGGTCGACTGGTTAGCACATCCGCCACTCAGTTCAGAGGTCGTGGGTTCGATCCCGGCTCCGGCCTCCCTGTGTGGAGTTTGCATGTTCTCCCCGTGCCTGCGTGGGTTTTCTCCGGTACTCCGGTTTCCTCCCACATTCCAAAAACATGCATGGTAGGTTGATTGGACACTCTAAATTGGCCCTAGGTGTGATTGTGAGTGCGGATGTTTGTCTCTGTGTGCCCTGCAACCAATTCAGGGTGTCCCCTGCCTACTGCCCGAAGACTGCTGGGATAGGCTCCAGCACGCCCCGCGACCCTTGTGAGGGCAAGCGGTATAGATCATGGATTACTGTTTCCATCGAAGATGTAAAAATAACGTGTCAGTGCAAGAGAAGCACTATTTTAATTTTTAAAAAATCGAGTGTTGATTACCATCGTCTATTCTGTTACAAAGACGTCATTACCGTAATTGTCTACAAACCATATCATATCACGTTCGACTGGTTCCATTGGTCGTGCGCGTTGTCTATATACCACTGCCGTTACTTATCAGAGCTCCATGTGATTGACTGCATCCGCTATTAGCCTACCTACGGCTCGAAAAAATTCCACGACATCCTTTGCGGTCTCACGCCACCCTCACGTGTATATTCTGATGCATTAAATTGGCTAAGAGACGGAGAATTGAATTAAAAAATGACAGTGATGCATCCACTCTCCCGGTTTGAAAGGCAGAAAGACGCAACAGCGTTCCCGGCTCTAGTGGTAGAAACGCGGTTATGCGCTCCCGGGCTTAATCGGTTGAAGGGGAAGTGAACCCAAACATATTTTTTTCAAGAATATGTTCATTGCAAGCCCATTAGTTGAAACAGGGCATTCTGATAAATATTGCGTTTGTGGAATAAGAGTTAATCCGCTCGTTTTTAGCCATATCTGGGGGCGGCCATTTTGTCTTCTGTCGACTGAAAATGCCATCACAACTGCTCACAACAACCAATCACGGCTGACCTGTCTTCTGAATCTGAGCCGTGATTGGTCGTTGTGAGTAGTTGTGATGTCATTTTTAGTCGACAGACAAGCATTTTGCTGCTTAACCTATATTCTACAAACGCAAAATTAATCAGAATGCCGTGTTTCAACTAGTGGGCATGCTGGGAACATAATCTTGAAAAAAATATGTTTGGGTTGACTCCTGCTTTAAGGGTGGGAGAAGACTGGCGCGGCTATACATATATGGCCCAGAGTTCTAAATTGATTTCTGGGCCAGATATTCACTCAACAACTGGCCCACATCTTGTATGCCAGAGTCAAGACAGTGCCTCCATTGCCAGTCCTAGGCCATGTCCAGTTCACATGCCATATGCCAGTGCCGACTGAATACCACCTGTGCCAGCTTCACGCAAGATCTGGCCCAAATGTCTTTGCTATGTGGGCAGGAAGGAGTTCCTCAGCCTCACCAGAAATTATTTTTTTGGAGTCGTTAATTCAGCTGCGATCATTGATTTAACAAGCAATGTATACAGATGCCCACATTGACCTTAAGTCAGTGAATTGCAATCTCTCAAGGAAATGTTTTTTATTTTTTATTTTGTTTGAACTTTACTGGAATGTGAACATGGTTAATAAAGTGTAAATGAACACCACTAACCTGTAACCTTTATTTTCTTATCCTTGTTCATTATTACAATGTATACGATTGTCTAATTATCTTCTTACTTCTAAACACAAAGACAAATATTTTGTTTCAGATTCAAGTAATGACAATACTAAATGCATGATTATACAAAAAGACTGGCTGCAGTATTGGCTGGCCTAATGTGTTCTGCGATTTTAACTTTTTTTCTTAACATAGTGAGCGTGAGTGTGCTTTTACTTCTTAGCTAAATGGATGAATGGCTTAGGATATTGAACATAACAAATGTGTTGGTCACATTCATCTTCTGCAGGGAAAACTGGTTAAAAAGCACCCAGATTTGACTAGAAACAGGGAGAGTATTATATGAAAATAAACAATCACCACTACATGTAAACATTATAATTCATAACTACAACATATGTTCTACTGTAAGTAGCTTTTACCAAATGAAGCTGCTACAAACATGGGGTAGTATTGAACCAATTAAGTAAAAACAAACAACAACAGCAGCAGCACCAAAATCCTTTCGACAAGAGATGTGCTGGCTGGGACACCACCAAGAGAAAAAGAACTGTTGGGGCTGCGTCTCCTGTTTTGTCTACGATGACCGAACATTTTTTTAACCACTTCCTTCCACACCACTTCTTTCATTATGTTGATCTGTGAAGTGGAACGTAATGCTGGCAGAGTAGAGAGGTCAGGGGCTCCCACTGCCTAGATACATACAGTCTAATATTAGAACATTTCCTTGATTTGTTAGCAGCATCTCTGCTGATTCCTAAGCACATGGCAACAAGCCGGCCAATAGAATTTCAGGAGCCCACTAAGCACCTCGCTCTGTATAGCAACAGTGGCATCCTTCTTTTATTTATTTATTTTAGAGCTTCTTTTTTTTTTTCCCCTCTCCCACCGACTCATTCTCATGCTTCTGACCCCCACTGAGCTGGCACACTATGCTCTTCAACTGTGAAAAAGAGTTCCAGTGAGAAGAGAGCAGCGCTGCTGCGTTTATCTTTCTCCTACTTATAAAAACCCAACATTTTGATAGTTCTTTGAAAACCTTTTTGAGGGGGGTAGATTTTCTGATATAATCTGAAATGTCAGCATGTTTACTCCCCACCCCAGAAAAGTTTTGTTTTCTTTCTTTTCAGGCTTTTCAAAGAATAAACAAAAATGGGCAAAGTCCTGGAAAAGGCTTCAGCATAATGAGGACAGTAACTGTCTCACTGGAGAAAAAAAGACATACCCAGGAGGAATGACATCGCGGGAAGAACTTGTATTCAGATGGGATATACAAACACCAGGAGGAGGAGAGGATTTTCAAAGATGGAGGATACAGGAGAAGAGGCGGTACAGGATAGGAGGATAGGAGGAGCGGAAGGACATAAGATGGCGTGAGGACCGAAGCCGGTGGTTGGTTTGATCTGAGCCACGTGTGCGTCCAGCCACGTCTCTTCGCCGCTTCATGGATGTCGACGAAACGTTTGCTTCCTCTGATGGCCGGTCTCTTCAGTCCCGGACCAGGTGAGTGCGTACCCCCCATACAGCTGGCATTCCCAACGATAGCTCCATTTTTAAGGCACTTTGGGTATGAGCCCCCAAAAAGTTGCCATTGCAAAACTTCGACGTACGTTTAGCCTTCATAGCATACACACGGGGCAAAGAGGACTAGGAAGGCTTCACGCAAATATGGCGAATGTCAACCGTCCCATCTGCAGAAACGATTCGATCCTTCGTTTTTATGCGGTGGATATTAGCTACTCAGCTGCCAGAGTCCTTTCAAACATCTCAAACAAGTATTCATTACACATTTTGACCTCACCTTTTTTTACTATTGCAATTTTCGTAGATCTTTTCCTCGGATTTAGTAATTCAGCAATAACGTGTGGACCGAGCCAACAAGATTGGATCGATTAAGTCATCATCAAAATCCATCCTAATTGCGTTTCGAATCTTTGACTTGACAGCTGCTATCAGATATTGGAAGACGCCGTTAGTTGATCATAAAATCAAGGTAATCTGGAAGTTGCTTTGGGAGCCATGTCTTAAATTACTCTCTTAAGAACAAGAAATTACGTTTTAAAACTGCGTCATGTCCGCATTTCACTTGAAATATTTCTCGGCCGATTGTCAACGTATTGATGTACGATCTACGTCGATCTATAATTTTAGATACAACCATATGCTTCTTTTAAGAAATCAGAAAACATCATGAGTAACGATTCATATATTTGATATAAAGAGCAAGGAACAATGAATGAATTACTGAAAAGCGGTCACTGTATTAATATGAATGCAGAATGTATAATTCTTTATCAGTGACATGGATAAAGGTTTTTAATACAAATATTTCTCGGCAGATTATCAACGTATTGACGTACGATCTGCGTCGGTTTATAATTTTAGATTCCATATGCGTCTTTTAAGAGATTACAAAACATCACAAGTAATGTGTCATATATTTACTCTAAAGAGCAAGGACCAATGAATAAAATACTGAAAAGCAGTCACTGTATTGATATGGATACAGAATCTATAAGACCTTATCAATGACCTGGATAAAGGTTTTTGTGCTGGTTTGTTTTATCTCAGTTTTTTTTTCAGTTGGAAATCAAATCAAGTGGGTTTTTTTTCTGTTTAATCCTATTAAGATAGTATGAACAAAATTGATTTCTCATTACTATGAAAAGAAACCCCCAATTACAATTGTAGTTATAGTTCGTCATGCGTCCAAGCAATACGCAAACCGAACACCCTATACAGTATTTGTCTGATAAGCATTAGAGCATCATAAATTGCTGACTAATTCCAGAGGCTTGGGAAAGGATTGTGTGGCATTCCCCTGAATTATATTGTCTCTATGGAGTGAGGCATGATGGGAGGAAAAAAAAACCCTAGTATTTTAAATGACCTGCTACATTATGGCTATGCTGGGGATTTTAAAAAAGGATTCAATCTTTGGTTTCATGTCTGCTTACTTTGATGTTGACGGGGTAGCAAAAAGTAAGCATTTTCTATCTTATTCAATATCGCATTACGTTGTGCAAGACTGGATGGCTCCTTGCGTCAGACAGATGAAACTACATTAAGGAAAATATATTACTAGATACACAGAACAAAATGTTGGCTAATGAATAAAGAAACAACTGTTTTTATAAAAAAAAACAAAAAAAACAATAGAAAATGTAAACTGCACATTTCCACTTGAAAGGCATTTCCAGTGATTTGATTAGACTCAACTCACCTTTTTATATCTGAAGACAGAGAGGGGAGCTTTTTGAATTGGATACATATGTGCTTGGATAGTTAACTAGATCGATGGCTGTTCATTACGTCAAGGAAATGAAATACAAAGCTAGAGAGGACTGCTTACATGGGTAAAAATACAGTTTATGCGACGCTGACTGTGTACATTTCCTGTTTTCAGGCTGATCATCGGTCACTTGCAAGCAGGTGCGCAGCTCAGCAACTAATATCAGGAACTAAATGAGCCAATCATTGCACCAAGCAGGCACGAAACTAAGAAAATGACTTTAAATGCAAACAACAGTCGATGGAACAAGATCTACTGACAATGTCCCTCTGCTCAAGGATGTGGTTCAACGAGGGATTTAGGCAGAGGAATGAGCACTACCTCCTGAACATATGACATCCATGAAATCCGCACTGTCTCCCTCTCTATCGTTGGCCATGAGTGTAACTGGAAGCTGATAGCATGTGATCAACAGCACTGAGGGACCTAGCATCCTGCTGCTATACCACCTCAATTAAACCGAGCCGTCTTTGCCGGGCAAAATGGCGGATGCGGGTGTCCGGCTCTGCACAGCGGACGAGTTCCAGGCTGCAGATTTTCTGACGTCACAAATCGCATCACTCAAACTAGTGGAAGAGAAGACCAACCAAACGGGGGATGAGCCTGGACCCAATTCTGCATGTCCTCCCATAACGTCATCGCCATCCAGCCAATCACAACGGGAGACCGGGATATGCTCAGCTTCATGCTCTTATCTGCCACGAGCTGATCAAGGTAAAAACGAAGATGCCGTGTCTTGACACAATATGCTTTTCAACAGCGCTTTGACAAAGCAGCCGTTTACATTTTTTGCGAACAAATCAAACAGGTGACTTATTAAGCCCAACTGTATAAAACTAGCCATGTGTGTTACCCCTAATAGGAAGAAGAAAAAAATACCGTTGAACCTCTAAGGTTGAACACAATTCATTCTAGGATGCTGGTCAACCTCCAATTTGCAAATTATTTTCTGCTGAAGAAAAATGAAGAATCCATTCCAGGGTCAAAATGTTGTACCCCTCTAAAGACTCATTGCTAAGGCTGCTCCTTCATACGGATTAAGCAATAAGAATCACAAAAGAGCCTTTGATGTTTGCTAAAACGAGGTCTCTTGAGACACACCAAGGCCTTACGTGATACGCTGAATTCATGCATGATGATCAAATTCATTTGAGGTTTTGGTGCAAATTTAGAAAAGGGATTTTAGCTGATAATATCTGTCACAGTCACTGCTTTGGCTGATTTTTGTTAAAATGCGCCAAAGCACTTTAAGACACTACACAGGAAACATCCAATTGCTTGTTTTTATAAGTAGGTGGACAAAAAATCAAGCCAGTAAAATCCCAATTTGGATCTTTTATCACTTGGAAACCAGTTCTTTTGACCAAATCTGATGCAATCAGAATTTAGGATTGATGTGACTGACGTTTTGTGCTTTTTGTTTTTAATTCAGTGAACACTCCACAGCTCCAAATACTGCCGTAGAAGTGATTACAGCAGAATTTAATTGTTACTCGTACATAGATGGGGAACGTAGGGTTTTCTTTTTACAATATATGTTTCCGTTCTTTTCTGGTTGAATGGTGATAATGATAGACAGATGGTTCATCAGATCACCTGTCAAGTATTTTGTGTTTTCTAAGGACAAGTTCACAGATGGCAAACCATCTGTCTAAAATGTGTTTGTGTGTGTGGAATACAGCAAATAAGATCAGGGAGTAAGCACAAATACAATTAGCAAATAGATATAAGACGTAGAACTCAAGATAAATGAGTACACCCAAACAGATTTGTCAGATAACCTTGAAACCTTGAAACCTTTTTGAATAAACACTTTCTATGGCAAACTGTACGACCAATCACAGCTCGCCTGTTTTCTAAACCTGAGCCGTGATTGGTGGTTACCTGAGCCCTGGGTAGTTTTGATGTCATTTTCAATCGACAGAAGTGACAAAATGGCCGCCTCCAGAGATGACTAAAAACGAGTGCATTAACTCTTATTCCACAAACATAATATTTATCAGAATGCCTTTGTTTCAACTACTGGGCTTGCATAGAACACATTCTTGAAAATAAAATGTTTGGGTTGATTTCCACTTTAAAGATGTGTTTGTGGCAAGTATCAAGAATTAACACATTTCTTGCAACGGTGTAATTGACTCATTATAGAGGTGGATCTGTCTTGTGAGCCCTCACCCCACACACATATTAACGGGCTCACTAATGGCAAGCCCAGCTTTCATAAAATTGAAACTGTCTCGTTTGTGCCTCTGTTTGGCCGTCTTCTCTTCTGCCTTGCTTGGCAATGACTATTCGCGCCAAGTGGTTACTTGCTCCTACTAGTGGAAGCAGAGCCCAGAGTGCGGAATAACAGCATTTAAAAAAAAAAATGGTATTCAAAAATGGTTATTTTGCTCTGGCTTCCAAGACATTGGCTGAGAAACTCGGTGGGGATACATTATGTTAATTAGTGCCAATGTTTTGTAACGGCGCACAAGTGGCAAATTGGAATAGGCAAATTGTGTAACTAAAGATTCACTGACAAATATATAAAAATCTTACTTTTCAGTCGAAGCATTTATGTTGAAGACAAAATATGATATTTCCACTATAGATTTCTATGCACAGTGTTGACTACATAGAGAATACTACCAAAGTAGGCATTCACGAGTTTGCTGTGCTACTCCTGTGACCAAAATATGATTACGGTTATTTATTTACACCGTTGTTGCGGCTTCCTGTCATGAGACAATTAGATGTGTGGCAACGTCAGTGCAACGGTGCCAATTGCTTTTAACACAAAGGACATGGGCAGTGAGTTTGGGATGTTAAACTTCACACTCCATTTACAAAGCACACATGCAGGGCAGCAGTCAGTAAAAAGGCAGGAAAGAGCCGGCTGGGATGTCCAATGTATAAGGGACTGCTGTTACATAACTAAAATGCATTACATGATTTAATATAAAATAAGTTTGCAGCCTGTGCCAAATTAATTGTGTTCCGACAGCTAACCGGTAGGGATTATTTGTGGAAGCTGCCTGACAGCAGATGACGGATATGGCATTTTCAAAAACAAATAATGTAATAAAATTACAATCATGTGGACTGACTTTTAGCTATTCACGGATGTCGCTTGCAAATCATAATAACAGCTTGTTCCAATATTTGGACTCTTTCGTGCAGCTAAGTGAGGCAACTAACATATTAGTATTGGTTCTCATGTGATGTCTCGTATGATGTTGTAAAGTTATACGCCACTAAAAATACAACCACCATAACAACCGTAGTGTTAAATCAACATCTCTCTGGCAGTTATAATTAAAATTAAGCATTTGTATATTTGTAAAGGCATAACCTTTGATTTAGCTCTGGCATTGGATCTCATTAAACTGTGCAGGTGGCTGTATAAACTTGGCTCTGTTTTTGCGTTTACAAAACTGCTGACACAAACATTGCTGTCTTAAAAAAAAAAACGGTCTGGGAACGTGGAACTGTCACTCACTGACTGGACACACTCGTATTTGCACTACACACTCAAACAGCGGTGGCACAACAAATATCTTGACACGACAATAGAACATAAATGTAAATGAGGCATCACTGACAGCAGCAATGATTTGATTTTAACTGCTCAGTGAGAGTATTCAAACAGATTTAACATTTATCAGCTAGATGCATCAGACGATTTATGACCCAGGTGAATTTTGTTTGTTTGTTTTTCTTCTAATTTAGGGCACGGATTAGTGAGTTAGGTCCTTTCTAATAATAACTGGTCATTCATGTTAGTCCTTCGACATACTGCTCTAGCTATATACAGTCATTTAACGAATCTCTTTGCATGCCATCATCAAGTGTCAAAGGTGTAAACTTTCCTCAACTGCTAATACCATGCGGTGGACTCCGCAGACATATAAAGGTCACCCACGCAATGTCATATACTGGGGAATGAAATCCTTTCTTAAATGGAAAGCCTTAAGACGCGCCACACAGACACAATAAACACACAGCAGCAGCTAAACACAAAATGTCTATGCAGACAGCTGTTGTTTGTGAGGCGAGTCGAAGCGAGGCGAGGCAAGGCGAGGTTGAGCTCTAAGCAGCATGGATTCTGGCCCACCGTGCCTGAGCATTGAGGAGTGCCATTGCTGGTATTCTAGGAAGTCAGACAGTGTCACCTGTCAGTAGACGAGTCTGGGCAGTGTCTCGTCCATGGTGTGGTACCAAGCAACATAAGCGTATCCCTTTCTGGAGTCCTCGTCAGAAGGACAGCAGTGTGTGAACAACGCAGACATGGTGCAGATTGTCATTTCTGGACTGGTCCGGGTGAGCAGCATGGCTAACACTGGACCTTTCTACATTTGACGTTGCAGTGTTCTTGGAGCCAACAATGAACAGAAATGACAGCGAGGCTCAGTCTCCGACAGGCTTTCCGCAGGACCTTTCCGCCATCGCAGATGCTGATAATGACGTCTTTCAAGACTTGGGAAACGTCCCCAAGGAAGACGGTACTCTCTTCAACTTGCTTTGTCAAAGGGAATCTCTGTTGTGGCAGTATGCCTTTTAAATAATGCATCTCATACACCTCCAAATACAAGATTTCTTAAGCTATAGGGGTTCTGACTGTTAACATTATTCTCCTCCTTTTGTGTGTGTCCCACTCTATATCATTGAAGACATGCGATCTTTAACCCATTAAAGTCTAAATGCCTGGCTTAACAGCACCCAAAAACCTAAGGTCGTCTTTGGAATTTACCCTTGAAAACCTGAAGTTTTCTCAGAAATTCAACACCTACAAAATAATCAATATGTCAGCCCCTGTAGCAGACAGATACATAATTCCAAAAGAATTAGAGACCTTAGACATGTGGCTTGCACACAGGCCCGAATTTGTTAATCTTTACTTTCAATCAAAGAGGTAAAAGTGTAAGTCAGTGTCAGTGTAAGAGAAGCACTATTTTTAATTTTAAAAATCGAGTGGTAATTACCATCCTCTATTTTGTGACAAAGACGTTGATATTGTCATTGTCTACAAACATATATCTTAACCATACATCACTTTGGATGATTGCACGGCTTTAAAGTCCGCGAGCGTGTTGTTTATATCACTGCCGTTACTCATTTCAAAGCTCCTGCGATCGATGGCGTCCGCCATTATGACTCGAAAGAATTCCAGAACATCCTCTGCGGGCCACCGGCACCTTCACGTGTATATTCTGATGCATTTCATTGGTTAAGAGAACAAAAATTGGATAAAAAAAAGAAAATAACATCCAGGCTTTAAGGGTAGAAAGACGCAACAGCGCTCCAGGATTTAAGTGTAGAATGACGGTTATGCACTCCCAACGTTAATGGATTAAACCAGCCAGACACTTGGATGCATATCTAACAAAATATGTGGAAAATTATATGGTTTAAGCATTTACTTTTTTTTGTGGGCAGGGATCCAACCCAATAACATCGTCACCAAAGCAATGGCAGCGTGTGATTCCTGCTCTGCGCAAAAGCAGCTGGCTGATGCAGAGTGGTACTGGGGCAATATCTCAAGGTGCACAGGCACTTCTCTCTTGATATAAAACATGATAGATAGATAGATAGATAGATGGATGGATGGATGGATGGATGGATGGATGATAGATAGATAGATAGATAGATAGATAGATAGATAGATAGATAGATAGATAGATAGATAGATAGATAGATAGATAGATAGATAGATAGATAGATACTAGCTAGCTATATAGCTAGCTAGCTAGCTAGATAGATAGATAGACAGACAGACAGACTTGAATTGGTCAGACACTTTAAATTAGGCTTTTTAATACATGCTCCAAAGTAGAGTTAGACATTAGACAGCTATTGTTAATTAATAATTAATCGTTCATATTGCAATACACAGGCTTCAGAAATGAGAATTTGTTTCTGAAAATGTCCATGTTGTGTTATTGACCAGAGATGAAGTAAACGGAATGATGAGAAACACACCCGATGGCACATTCTTGGTCCGTGATGCTTCCAGCAAGGTCAAGGGAGAATACACACTAACATTGAGGTAAAGAATTGTAGTCCTATCTGTTGAGGACACCTTAATTTGAAGCATTGCTTTCACTACAAAAAAAAAAAAAAAGCATCCAGCTGGGGCATACTGATTTCATATTATTATATTTATTATATTATTATATATATTGCTTGTTTCTCTTCTGTAGGATCATAAAGGATTCACTCTAAGTTAGACATAAATACTCCAACACCTACGCTGCTTTCATGTTTTCAACAAAGGGCAGTAGGTTGGAGTTTATTATATAGTAAAATCTGCCAACTATTTGCTCAGCCAGGCTCAGCCACCCCACACCTTTGTGTTGCAGCTTTTCATTCTGTGGGTAGGTGATGTGCAAGACTATGGACATTATTTTGGGGAAAATTACAATTTTTTTTTCCATAACAAATTGGGGAAAGTTCTTTGTAATCCCCACCTACAATCACTTGGGTAGCAATTTCTGCACTTACTGATCAGGGACTTTGTGTTAGAGTTCCACAAGGTGATGGGAAGGATGAGGGGTCAATGATATACAGAAGAAATGCTTTTACGGCTTTTTCAAAAACATGTACTTGAATCTTGCAGGAAAAACGGCTCCAATCGACTGATAAAGATCTTTCATCTTGGAGGGAGGTATGGCTTCTCCGAGCCGTTGACCTTCCCTTCTGTAGTGGACCTCATTCAGTATTACCAGAACAAGTCACTGGCCCAGTACAATTCCAAATTGGACACACGGCTGTTGTTTCCCATCTCTAAATACATGCAGGTGAGTCAGTTGTATTATATTCTGTATCATATAGTATAAGAATAAGAATAAGAATAAGAATAAGAATAAGAATGCCTTTATTGATCCCACAGTGGGGAAATTTTCATTGTTACAGTAGCAAAGATATAGGTCACACAGGGGCGGCGGCATAATGTGGCCATTAATGTATAACATTGACGGCAAACATTTAGAATCAAACCTATGTAGATATACGCAGTAACATGTGTATATACACATGTGTATACACACCAACCTACATCTACATAAAAAATATGAGGAACACTCATTTCGGCCTGTACATAGTACAGAGGAAAAAAATACTCTAAGTGACAGTGCTGCAGTGCTGTAGTGAAATGTAAGGAACAGCATTGGATAAAAATAAAACTAGACTAACAGTAGTGGGGAATGTTGAGTATTGCACGGTATTACAGTAGTGGGGAATATTGGGTATTGCACGATACGAGCTCAGGTGCAGGACTGCACAATTGCACTAATGACCGCCAGTTTGTAGAGACTACACAATGTTCTTGTTAAAGAGTCTGACAGCAGCAGGCAAGAAGGAACGGCGGAATCTCTCCTTTGCACAGCGAGGGTGTAACAGTCTGTCACTGAAGGTGCTGTGGAGTGCTGTTAGGGTGCCCTGGAGGGGGTGGTCCGGGTTGCCCAGCATTGATGACAGCTTGGCCAACATCCTCCTGTCCCCCACCGAGTCCACAGAGTCCAGGGAGCAGCCCAGGACAGAGCCGGCCCTCTTGACCAGTTTGTCCAGCCGCTTCTTGTCCCGGGCCGAGACGCCGCCTGCCCAGGTGACCACTCCCTGGAAGATGACCGATGCAACCACCGAGTCATAAAAGTTCCTGAGGAGTGTCCCCTGAACCCCAAAAGACCTCAGTCTCCTGAGTAGGAAGAGTCTGCTCTGACTCTTCCTATAGAGGGCGTCTGTGTTGTCGCACCAGTCCAGTTTATTGTTCAGATGAACACCCAGGTACTTGTAAGTTGAGACTCTCTCAACATCTGTTCCCCGGATATTCACTGGTGCAGGTGAAGAGTGCTGGCGCCTACCGAAATCCACCACCATTTCTTTGGATTTCCCCGCATTGATCAGGAGGCGGTTCTGCTGGCACCAGTCCACAAAACCCTGAGTAAGTTCTCTGTACTCCCGATCATCTCCGCCTGTGATGAGGCCGACAATCGCAGAGTCGTCAGAGAACTTCTGCAGGTGACAGGTAGGGGTGTTGTAGTTGAAGTCCGAGGTGTAGAGGGTGAACAGATAGGGAGCCAAGACAGTTCCCTGTGGGGCCCCCGTGCTGCAGAGGAGCACGTCAGACACACAGTCCTGTGTCCTCACATACTGTGGCCGGTTTGTGAGGTAGTCCTGGATCCATGTGGTGAGGTGGTGCGCCACCCCCGCCCGCTCCAGCTTGTCTCCCAGTAGGGTGGGCTGGATGGTGTTGAAAGCACTGGAGAAATCAAAGAACATGATCCTCACAGTGCTCCCCGCCTTCTCCAGGTGGGAGAGTGAAGTGTGGAGGAGGTAGATGATGGCATCATCCACACTGATGCCAGGCTGGTATGCGAACTGGAGTGGGTCCATTGAGGAGTATGTTATACTATGGACAATTTTATGTTTTTTACTTATTTTTTTTATTACTACACTCATGTCAGGCAGAATAAATAATTTGAAGAAGCAACAAATAGCTGAAATTGCGTCAATAAGATGGAGACTTATGTACTTGTAATTTGTGCTTTGATCAAACATTTGGTGGAAAATTTATTCTGGAATTAGCATACTCCTTAACCTCCGAAAATATTGGTTTCATTCAGAAAATATCTAATAAAATGTTGCACAGTTAGGCACTTTTTTTTCCCTCATCAATCGCATTTTTATTCTCATCTGTGCAGCAGGCTGTGATGATGGAGCTCGACATTGATGCAGTTGGAGAACGTCTCAAAGTTTTTCAGGACCAATACGAAGAGAAGAGCAAAGAGTATGACCGTCTCTGTAAGGAGCTGAATCAAACATCCCAGGTAAAGTCGTATTTTTTGCAAACAAAGTCAAAACGAGCTAAAGTGAAATATGATCGAATTGCCTGTTCAATATTGTTTTGCCTCACCAACGCAGGAACTGCAGACTAAAAGGATGGCCATTGAGGCATTCAGCGAAATCATTCGGATTTTTGAGGAGGAGTGTGAAACACAGGAACGCTACAGCAAGGAATACATCGACATGTTCCTCAAATTAGACAACAACACGGACACTGACAAGTATGGAGACAAACGCTTTTAGTTTTTATCATTTGTTCATACAAAACTACATGCACCAAAATGTGGCAAGTAGAAATAAAGACCTCTCTCATAAATCCATCTGGAATATTCTAGAACAGGGAACTCCAAGTCCGGTCCTCAAGGGCACCTATCCTGCATGTTTTCCATCTCTCCCTGCTGCAACACACCTGTTTTAAATGATCTGTATCGTTATCAGGCTTCTGAAAAGCTTGCTGATGAGCTGATCATTTCAATTAGCTGATCATTTCAATTAGTTATTAGTTCGCAGTCTAGCAGTAGCAGCATGAGGTCAACGATTAAAGTGTTAGTAATGTGTGGTAATATTTCACTGTTATACGCCACATTTTAGAATTCTTTTTTGTGGTCTGTCAGTTTTAGGTTTTACTATGCTGGGAGCTGTTAATGAGCAAATTATTAACTTAAAGTGTGATTATATTTGCATTAATAGAAAGTTGTAGGGCATCCTCAAAAGAGGTGGATGGAAAGGTAATTCCCATAGCAGAGATGACAAGTCATTAAGCTGGCCCACCAGTTGAAACTTTCTGAAATTCTGATTAATTTTTTGTTTGTGGAATAAAAATTAAGCAGCAAAATGCTCTCGTTTTTAGCCATCTCTGGGGAGCGGCCATTTTGTTTTCTGTCGACTGAAAATGTCATCACAACTGCTCACAACGACCAATCGCGGCTGACCTGTTTTCTGAATCTGATTAGTCGTTGTGAGCAGTTGTGATGCCATTTTCAGTCGACAGAAGACATAATGGCCGCCCCCGGAGATGGCTAAAAACGAGTGGATTAACACTTATTCAACAAACACAATATTAATCAGAATGCCTTGTTTCAACTAGTGGGCTTGCATAGAACATATTCTTGAAAAAAATGTTTTTGTTGACTTTGTCTTTAAGTATCATTTTTACTGAGGTTGCTAATCTCCTGCCTGTTTCCAGGATGCAGAACAACCCTGAGGAGCTGCAGTCAAGAGTGGAGGAAATCCATAGCAGCAAAATTAAGTTGGAGGAAGAATTAAGGAGGAAGATGCTGGCCCACATGGAGGTGGACAGGAAAATAAACCACTTGAAGCCAGACCTTGTGCACCTCAGGAGGATCAGAGATCAATATTTGTTGTAGGTTCCACTTCCTTAGTTTCAGATTAGCTGTTTCTGCTTCATTCAAATGCCAGTAATATTAATATTAATATTTTTGAAAGGACTGTCCGAAATTGTTCGGACAGTAAACCTTAGTCGAGAAACTGCAGACTGGCTTAAAGTGGAAATCAACCCAAACATATTTTTTTCAAGAATATGTTCCGAGCAAGCCCATTAGTTGAAACACAGCATTCTGACACATCACAACTATTCAGAGCTCAGGTAACGACCAATCACGGCTCAGCTTCAGAAAACAGGTGAGCTGTGATTGGTCGTGACCTGAGCCCTGAGTAGTTATGATGTCATTTTCAGTCGACAGAAGTGACAAAATGGCTGCCCCCAGAGATGGCTAAAAACGAGTGGATTAACTCTTATTCCACAAACGGTATATTCATCAGAATGCCTTGTTTCAACTAGTGGGCTTGCATAGAACATATTTTTGATAAAAATATGTTTTGAGTTAATTTCCGCTTTAAAGCAAGTTACTGTGTGTACTGTATTCCAAGATTGCTACAGGAACTTTGCTTTCCGTTACAGCTGGCTTTCTCAGCAAGGAACCAGGCAGAGCCAGATTGATGACTGGCTTGGTGTACGGAATGAAGAAGAGTGAGTGTCATGATTTAGATGGCTAAAAACGTGTGGATTAACTCTTATTCCACAAATACAATATTAATAAGAATGACGTGTTTCAACTAGTGGGTCTGCTGCGAACGATTTCTTGAAAAAAATATGTTTGGGTTGATTTCACCATTAAGGGAAAACAGCAAGCAGGTTATATGTTCACCAAATTTAAACGCAAACCTATCTGCTTAAAGATGCTACCAGCTACAAAGATTCCATTTGAAATCACCACTAGAACACTGATTCAATCCATTTACTCAATTCGCTGAGAAACATCAAGAGTAAGGCGAGCAGAACACAGGTTTCTCCTGCACATAAACTGGATTTGAAAATGAGGGCGGTCACCACAGGTTAGCTTCTGTCAGCATACCCACTGGACATTAAAGAGCGTCTCATGAAAAAACACCAAGACAATAAAAGTGTTGAATGCTTTCCAATGTTTTGTCCAAACAAAACTGACTCTTCCACTGTTTTGTTTAGCCCGTACACTCTGGCAGATGATACGCACCATGAGGAGAGGACTTGGTATGTTGGAGGTATGACTCGGAGGCAGGCGGAGGAGCTTCTGGAAGGCAAACGAGATGGCACCTTCCTCATCAGAGATAGCCAAAGTCAAAAAGGATCCTTTGCCTGCTCTGTTGTGTGAGTACCTTCCCATTTACTTCTTTGGGTAGCAAATCTGTAGAAACTTACAGAAAGTGACAGGTGTCCTCCTGCTGCACAGTGCGGACGGGCATGTGAAGCACTGTGTGATCAACAGGACATCCACAGGCTACGGCTTTGCTGAGCCCTACAACCTGTACTCGTCGCTCAGAGAGCTGGTCCTCCACTATCAGCACACATCCCTGATCCAACACAACCAGCAGCTGAATGTAACCCTGGCCTGGCCTGCTCTCAGCCAGCAGCCCAGCTGAGAAACCACCAGCACGTCACACTGATAGCACTTTCTCAACGCTTCACTGTATGAGCACTCAGAAAAAAAAAAAAGGGAAAAAAAAAACACAAAGAAAAAACTGAGGGACACCTTGAACCAGCTCAAACTGAAAAAAAGATTCGTGTTTTTACAATTTCAATGGGATTTTTTTTATAGTGTATATCTAACGATCCTACACATTTTATGTTATGTCAAAATACCAAAAAAAAAAGAACAAAAAAAACCCATCATAACTTCCAATGTTCCAAAGCAGTTTACTGTAAATGATGAAATACAGACATGGCTACATGTTAAGTTGATTAAGTTGTGTTATTGGGGGCACAACAATGGACAAAGAAAGAATGGCAGACATTAGGGCCTAGACTAGTGGGCAAAAACATTTTTGCTCAAGGCCCACATTACATTTTTAAAATGGACAAACGGGCCAGGTCTTTTTTTAGACAAAGTACAACAATAAAAAATTCACACAAAACAAAAAAGTTTAAATGTGTATGTAAAATATATACAATCGTTTATTTGAACATTTACTTGTTTTAGTTTAGAATTAAATTGAACACATTTTGTGTTGATTATTTTAAATTGAAATGTGATATTTTCATTTCATTACTGAGAATAACCGAATTACCTAATTATTTCATTAAATACATCAATACAAAATAAAGAAATGCATTTTAATTAACCTATTCCAGGCTAAAGAATTCTGAATTAATGCAACAACACATATTACAGGACTCTTGCTAATGTAAATGATTGGTGGGGCAGATTAAAAAACAGATCGGGCCATATGTGGCCCACAGGCCATACTTTGCTACAATGCATTGGCTTGGCCATGTTGTCTCTCAGTTGCCAGTTATGAGTGGCTATTTTTTGTGTGTGTGTTTTTATTTTTATTTCTAGAGATACACTGATTGTCTGACTTGCCAAATCTGATTCTGTCATTCAAAACTCTTTATTTTCCTGTAAAGTTAAATATTCTTTGAGAAAATAGAAGATTTGTTTTCTCACACCTTCCAAAATAAAATAAAAAATCAATACAATTGACTTTTCCAATCTAGTAAAAGTAATCCCATTACCGGTAATTTAATGTTACTAAAAGAGGCTAGATTATAAAAAGATCAACGCCATCGTTATATTCGGATGCTCGCTTTTTCAGGGTAATAATGGTTTCTTAAGTATTTCAGAGATCTTCCCAATGTTGATAGTTTCAAATGTATATGATAGGACAATAGTGGCGTGGACCCAGGCGGTCTGTGTTTGGCACTGACCGATCAGCCTGTTGCCAGTTAAGACTGATAGACCCAATAACTGTTCAATCAATTGGTGCATCTCTAATCACCAGAGCTAGGCATTTTACTAAAAATTCGGCGTCCGTTTATTTGCCTTTCAGTTTGTCCGTCTATCATTTTAAACGTGCTTAAATTAGCGCTTCAGTCGACTGATTCCGAATCTGCCTTTGTTTTTTCACTAGCTCACAGAGGTGGGCAATTTACAAAATTTTGCCGGTCCAATCATTCGTCCATCATTGTAAGTCCGTCATTTTTTTTTTCAAACCTCACCAAACTGTAATCGTCAGTCGATCATTTTAACCTCGCTTCCGGCAGGAAATTCCACCGCTCTGCCAGTCTGGCTATCAATAATCCAGCTCAGCATTGTCCAACCCAAGTATGTTGCGCACCCCTTCTCCGGTCTATAACTGCTCATCGTTTGCTTCTTCTTGCTCTTAGTTCATTGGCGGATTAAAGCTCTTTGGTGCATACTGCCACCAACTGTACATGAAGCGCAAAGCATTTCCATATAAAGTCACTGGAAGCAACCCTGCTTGTTGTATTCAGCCCGGCAAACAAAGACACGAGACAGGCGGGGCGTGGTTCTGTCAGTCATCAGCAAAATGTCCATCGGTGACGGACTGAGAGGTCCGTCGGTACTTGACCCGATTAGTGATGATTACATTGACAGACAAAAACTCACCTCCGTCAGTGCTTAGTCCGTCATTTAAAAAAAAAAAAATTCCATCGTTCGTCAGCAAAACGGGCGTCCATCAGTACTGATGGAATGCCCACCTCCCCACGCACATCAGGTTTTAATAACTTTACTTTATGGTCAAGTGGTGTGATTTCCAATCCCAACACACGCGCATGCACACAAATGTACACACACACACAACTGGCAACATTCACATGATAAACTCTTTCCAGATTGAAGTTCATTGTCCTGACTGTTTAAGCATCTAAACTACATTCTAGGCATTCATTCTAAACACATGCATTCTTACGAGTGTTTGATATGTTGAGTTTCCCGGTGTTGTTGGTGCATACTTGATCATGATTTTTTTTAAGATTAGATAAATGAATTGTCCACCCAAAAATGCAACATTTTCATACAACTTCATAGATTCTCCCTTTAGGTTATGCCTGTGTGTGGTAAACATGGAATTTCTGTAATATTATTGGATACACTGTATAAGATAAGAAGTCAAGATAAGAACATTCTTTCCTGTTAAAAACAAAACAAAACAAAAAAACACTGAAAATTCACTTTAAGGTTATGTTTGGTCCTTCTTATCTAGTCATAAAAGAGGACGATGTTAAAACACAAAATTGTACTTGATCCAAGTTTATGTATTACAATGCAGGGATGAGATGAGAAATGACCTCAAAGCAGAATGATGAAATGATGACAAACGACAAAAGCAGAACAAATACAATTTGGACTCAAGCTATTGAAGCGTTTGAGTGACTGCACTGAATCTGCATCTATCGATCCAGATTAAAAGATTTCAACAGGAGAAAGTAAGCGAGGAAATTCTGGATTAAAAGTGCCTTTGGGTGGTTTTGTAATGATATTTCCATTTGCACAGAAAAAAGAAGCACAACAAAAAAGTCCATTAAGGTTATTGGAAGGTTCGCTTTCAGCTCGGCCATGACTTCCGCTTTTAGGGAGCGTTTGAATTTTCTGTTCTGTTGACGAGCAGAATTGAAATCCAATTCAATTCCATTCATCGGTGCAGCGTTGCAGTGATAGGATGAGTTCTTCGAAGCATTTGTGAGATACAATCAAAACCGTGGTTCGTCATAAGGATTCTTCGTCACTCTAAATGTGTTTACATTTCAGATCTGTCCAGGTCCTGTCAGCTCTGGACAGGTTGTCTCTCTCCTTGATTGTGCTCTCAGAGTGGAGGTGGATTGGTGCTCATCAAATAACACTTCATCACTCAAAATTATTTTTATAGTACTAAACTAACACCGTCAAGTATTACGTATGACCTAAATGGAAAAGGTTGTCTTAGGGGGATGCATATTAGCCAATTTTAGTATAATTAATGGTCTGTGGCGTGTCACCTTTGCATTATGTTTTCAAGTTTGAAGCTGTTTTGCATTTTTTTTTTTTTTTTTTCGACTCAGCGCATGCTTGCTTTCAGTCACTCAGTGCTTCGGGTTAGTTGCTGCCGTGTACTTGACATCCCGTAAACGCTGCTACTGCACAGATTGTGGACTCAACAATGTGTGCAGTAACATTCGACGCTACAGTCAAAACGTGACGTTTGTTACAGCACTAGTTGTGCACAGGACTTTTACTGTACGTTGTCTACGGCTGGGGTTCTCCAAATTTTTGGGGTCCAAATGATTTGACAGCGGCCCAAGTCCCCCATGAGTCTCCCGACCGCAGTTTGAGAACACCTATGGGATGCTGCGTGATACATATCCATTCTGTTCGTGCGTTGAGTGCTTGTATTTGTGTTTCTGTTGTGCACATTCATCATATAACCTCAGTTTTAGCGTGAGTGCTTGACAAAAGAAAATCTATGAAATATGTATGCACATTACATTACAGGATTTGCACAGCAGCTCTAAAATGGGGGCGAGCTCAAGCACAGAATTTGCACTACTGCACCTCGATTGATGTAGAGGACGACGGCCGTGTTCGCGCGGTCATGTCGCGTTCTTGTCGATAACCAAGCAAGCAAGCTAAACGTGTTGCGCGATGTCATACGACTCAGAGGTAGCGCTTGTGTGGCATCTTAACCACGTACACAATTTCTATTTTCTTTTACGTCGACGACTTTGTGTTTGTGGAGTCTCTCTTTCTGTTGGTGTTGTGATTTACACCGTCAACGTTTCATGATGGTGTGGAACAAAATAGACGAGTTCGACGCACTTAAAATGATCACTTTGCTTTTTGGTAGCGATTACACTTGCCAGTGGAAGTTCACTATACTCGCCATGTGCATTGACAAAATGTCATTTGAAAAGGGTAGCCATTGAAACATTCTTTGAAATACCTCTGATTTTCTTACAGGTTAAAAAAAAAAATACTCAGGCCTCTAAATTGGGTTTTGACTGATTTGACAAAATGCACAAGATACTATGAGTTTGTGGTGTCGATGTGTAAAATGACAAGATAACGTTTGAAGGGTAAAAATGTTTCTTGAAAAGGTCATTTCAGCGGTCATATTGACAGTGATTCACAAACTCTAAGGAATCCATTACAAGTCGCGGGATTGTCAATATTTTCTTTGGGGGCTGCGGAATATGAGAGTGTGGTTGGGAATATTAGAAAAGCCAAGATGAACCCTCTCATTTTATATAATGTCCGGCTCGTGTGATTAACAAAAGTGTTACAATGAGAGACGGTATTTTTCATGTTGTCAATTTGTCAAACGGAAAGCAGAGTCATCCAAACAACAGCAAAAATCCATGTCAGGACAAATCCGAAGACTTGTTTGGCAAGATCTATATCCCGTGACGTTATATATTTGGGAAGATTTTGTTTCAGTTTGAGCTGTGCTGCTGTGCATATGATCAAATACCTCTTGTTGTTTCAGTAGGACACGCAACAAAGTGCGTCTTGTTTCCGTGACCTTGGCTTGTTGCTGTTGTGACCGTAGCAATTTGTCCCTTTGCTTTGATCCAAATCAAATCATTTAGCTGCACTTACTAGTCTATTGCTGTGAAGAAATCTATGTTCATGGAAATGTTTGTTTACTATTTCGATTATGCAATGACACTGTGCGTTGTATCGCGGTAGCTTGTCTTTCTTTTTAGAAGTCAGTCATCTGAAAAAAATGTGCTGGTTTAAAATGTTTTAGTTGCTGTAAAACTCCTGTCCTTCCTTGCCTTCTTTCAGAGTACCCTTTGTCCATGTATGCACTTTAACTACCAAATAAAGTCAAGATTATAAAGACTTGTGCATATGTGTTTGTCTCATTTTACAATATTTTTCGCCCCGTTTGGGGCAAAATTCTACAGTCACAAGTGACATTTGGTCAGAATAACTCAATTGTTTGACATGCAGACAACTGCATTACCGACAATGATTCCTTCAAATGACATTCATGCTCAAGTTTCAAGTAGAAGATGTTTATGTTGTATTGTTTTAGTTTGTAGTAGTAAGTGCACTACTATTCAAATATTTCTAATATTTTCACCGAGGTGGCCGATATGCCGGAAAAATGGTGGCGGTGAACTTCACAATAAGCAGCAGATAGAGAGCAAAAAAAGTGAACATGTGCTTACTTCAAGCCACTCCTAGTTGAAGTTTACGATAAAACTACACATAAATAAAAGAAAATTACACGTAATACAGAAACTAAAATTATTATACTGACTCCGGTGTCCCTAATCGTATTTTTAACATTTTGAGATACTTTCATTTTTTGTTTTTAAGTTTGACCTATAAAAGCATGCGCGATATGGATTTTACCAGCCTTTGTGATTTATGGCTATATTGTTTCAGAAAAAAAATCCACCTCTTGCTGAACCTAACCCTTAATTCATGAATATTACTCAATATATATCATATTATTGTCGTATTATTAGCATTATGAAAAACTGATGTGCTAGAGAAAAGCAGACTTGGAATCAGGTCAAAAAACTCATCTAAAAAAGTTTACTTGCATCTCTGATTAAAAAGAAACTGTATAAATGTGTTGACCATTGTTTGCTTTGTGTAGAATTTAAATAAAACATTTGCTTTTACTTTGGAAAACAATGATATTTTCTGACATGTTACGGACCAAACCAGTAATTGAATTCTAATTATCTTTTGCTTGTGCAATCTATTCACTGTCAATTTGAAATAATGTTTTAAATAAAAAGATGGAAATTTAAACATGTTTAGTAGTTACAGAGGTCACTGATGGTGTAGGGGTACACACGCCTGAGTTATGTGCGGGCAGCGTGGGATCGGTTCCCGCTCAGTGACGGAGTCTGTGTGTGTGCCCTGCGACTGGCTGGCGACCAGTTCGGGGTGTAGTCCGCCTTTCGCCCATTGTCAGCTGGGATTAGGCTCCAGCACCTCCCCGCGACCCTGTACAGGATAAGCGGTTTGGAAGATGACACATGACACAGTAGTTAAAGGCCTAACTGTATATTTGAATCAAATACAATATTGTGGAGTGCTATGTTTCTAATTAAAAACATGTTACAGACCTGATGTAGTAAGGATTCATAGCATTTAGATTTCTTTCAAAATGGAAAATGATTTGAGAGACCAATTAGGTCAGAGTCACCATTTTACAGGTACGTTGGGCACAAAATCACAACTTTGCCACTAGATGCCACTAAAGCTTCAGATTTTAAAAAAGTTTAGTGACCATATACAAACCTAATGACAATTTGTGTAATGTAAGGAATTCCGTGATGAGGGCACCAATCGAGAGGCCCTTTGGCCTCGTCAGGGAAAAAAGTATCCACAATGAGATAATCACACCGGTTCTTGTAATGTTTACAGGTGATATTGTGTCCAAATGAAATTCTGATGCCATCCCCTCCTTTCCAGGCAGAGCTGCCTATTCTAAAACCTACGTGTCGTTATGTGATTGCATTATTATGCAGTGTCATCAGTTTTCTCAGAACAGCTAATGTGTGTGCGCGTGTGTGTGTGGTGTGTGTGTGTCCTAGTGTACAGTGAAATCTGCAGCATAAGAATATATCTGCAGTAACATGGAATAACAGGAACAATTTCACATTATTACAAAAATGTAACAAGAGTAAACAGGATTACCTGATCATAAAAAGAACTTCTGCTGAACTGTGAGACTTGTTAGCATCTTTATGGATGACACCATAGTCATTTCTGGTCAAGGGTAAACGAACAGATGTTAAAAAATTCCTTAGATTAAATGTTTACTTCAGAAGTTTCGCACACCTGACTTTCCAAACAATGGGGAGCAAAGATGACGCTTGGTCTGGGTTCTCATAAGTATCTTCAGAATTTTACAAAGGATCAGTAGGGCGCGTCACAAGTTGATGCTACCAAAGCTTTATACTCATATCCAAGTGCTACCGTTCAACGAGAAACGAGATTTATGAAGTTCACTCTATTGGGTAAAAGCGAAGGCACAGACAAGCAGCTCGGGCGGCCTCTTGTGGCCACCAAATTATAAAGCAACTTTGAGGACAAGTTGTATGTCCCAAAATTCTACCTTTATGAGTTCAACATTATGAAGAGCCGTACGACAGAATGTTATTGCTCACTCTAATCAAGTTAAACATGCTATGCTCCACATTGTCCAATTAATGTTTTGTTTTATTTTTGCCCGTTGAAAATTGACTTTCTTTTTCATTTTGACCAGACGTTATAGTGAACGATGGTCCATGAACTCATAATCATCCCATCACACCTTATTGTATGCACCATGGACGTAGACGTATAATATAATAGATAAGGCGTTGAAGAGGTTCGCACGTTGCTGAGATACGCATGCGCCCCGCCATATTAAATGGGAACCAGCCAGCTAAAACAACAATTATGTAATTTGAGTGTTTACAGTACGTATAGCCAGTGTATTTAACTCAATTTCTGTGATGATAAATAGGCTATGAAATATTAATACAAAACTGTGATCTATGACTATAATAACCAGATCCTGAACGATATGCTGTGATTTTTTTGAACAAAGCACAAATTGATCTTGTTAATTATTCTTATATCCAGCTGAGATGTCAAATCCAGATCCAGAAAGTAAAAACCCTGGCACAGTTTGGTTTTTGCCACAGGTAGTTCTACTCAACCAGCAGGTAATCGATCTTGTCTGAGGAGAATTATACGCATCAATTTGAAATTGGCAATCACAAGAGACAATTTATTCTTCAGTATTTGTTTGTAGCATTAGCCACAAAATCAGCAAATTCTGTTGGCAAAATGATGTAATAATGGCCAAATGCATTCAAAAGTCATTGTTAAATCTCAATCCCACAAGATCTGTCTTTTAGTGTAAAACATATTGCTCCATCGCCCAGCAGCAATAAGAGAATAAGAGAACCATCACAGAAGGTCGACATACGATTTAGCGCTCAAGGAGGCATTTCTACTAACCCAGGGGTTACCAACTCCGGTCCTCGAGGGCACCTGTCCTGCAGGTTTTCAATCTCTCCTGCAGCTTTTCAATCTCTCCCTGCTGTTAACACACCTGTTAAAACGATCAGGATCATTATAAGGCTTCTCAAAAGCTTGCTGATGAGATGATCATTTGAATCAGGTGTGTTGCAGCAGGGAGAGATGGAAAACATGCAGGATAGGTGCTCCCGAGGACCAGAGTGGGTGACCTCTGTACTAGCCTTTCTGTGTGTTCACCATTGATGAAACACTCAACTTAAATTGATTTATATAGCACTTAACAACAACCGTGGCAAAGTGATGTACATAAATATACAACTCGATAATTAATACAACCGAAGTAGAAGTCGCAGTATTATTTATGTCTCTAATCAAGTTCTTCGGGTAATCTCCACATTGTACAAACGAGACACTGGAGTGTACGAGGGACCATGAACTCATCATCGGTCTTTTACACCTGGCTGTAGTCAGCTGATTGTGATTTATGTCTGTCCTCAGTGGAGCGCACTCCCTACACAGTTCCTTCCTTCCGTCTTGCTTTTTTCTTTCACATCCAGCAGACATGAAGCTCGCGGCTCTTGTTATCATCCTCCTCTACCATATTTGGAGCACAACCTCGTCACATCCTAAACCGTCCTGCCGATATCCTCCATCGCAGTGGTGTCGCTCCCTGGAGATTGCTATTGAATGCAAGGTGAGTGTACCAAGTGTTGTAGCATTGGGTTACTGTTAAAATACAGACACGGGCACTTTTTTCATTCACTCTGTCAGAGCAGTGGTAATTAAACATAGATTATTTTCAAAATAGCAGATTGCCGGTGCATTGTATTTAGTTTGAGGTCTTATTAAAAAAAAAAGCACATGTGTTCATTTCCTGAAAGATTCCTAAAAAAGTATTTTAACTTATGAAAGCATTTTTTGATTGGGTGGAGGTATTTTACATGGCTGCAATTGGTAAATGCTTGGTGTATTTTTTTTTCCTTTTGCTGTAGCTACTGGGGAACTTAAATGAAACTGTCACAGCTTTTCATCAGTGCTACTGGGGGGGACCATACACTTCCTAACCAGATGTATGACAAAAATGTCATTTTAAATATGGATAAAACATACATCCATGTCTGTTTTTAATGAACCAATTTACATCATAGCATCTTTTATATTTATTCTTTTTATATGTTTTTCAATGCATGTACAGAATAAAAGATCCAGCCTTCAACAGCAAAAGATTTGAACAATGAAACATATAACCACATGTGTGTGTGTTATCCCCCAGTACAAAGGGCTCTCTTGCATTAAAAAATTCAATTCAAGGATGACACAAAACTGTTGAACACCTAAACAATAAGTGCAAACAATTTTCTGCATTTTTTTTCCCCCTACTAAAATCAATTCACTCATTCATTCGTCATTCAATCCAAGCCAATAGTGTGTGGAGGTCCACTGTAGCAGAAGAAACGTGTTTGTGATTTCTCATCCAAAATCATAAAAATAGAACATTTGAAAATGTTTTTTGGGGGGGGGTAATTATTCAAGGGGCTCCTCAAAGTGTGGTCACAGGCCAGCAGTTGGCCATCCTTGGCTTACACAATGCAGTAGTTGCAAGATCACTGAAAACAGTACATCTGATTTGAGTTTAAACCCAAGTGAGTTGAATGAGGTTTGTGTGGTCAGTTGTAAAATAAGAGTCATGCCTCAGCTATTTAAGGCCTGCAGTGCTTCTGCATGTGACCGGATGGGCTGTTATGGTCCAAATGGATTAAAAACATAAATTAGATTTATAAACTGAATGTCTGAACTTGTTGTTGGACTGTTTTTGTCTGTGAGCCGCACGCCGGATGAGTGGTCGGCACATCTGTCCGAAAGTCCGAATGAGGTTCGAATCTCGGCTTGGTCCTTTCCATGTGGAATTTGCAAGTTCTCCCTGTGCCTTTGTGGATTTTGTCTATGCTAATCCAGTTTCCTAACACATCCCAAAAACATTTTATGTTAATTGAATACTCCAAGTTGTTCATTAGTGGCTTTTGGTTTGGTTTGTCGTGTGGTATTTTAAGAGTAACTTTTGTTTAATTACCTGACTAGAGAAAGAAATGCATTAGATGTGTTGTTACTAGAAAATGTGAAAATTTTGAAGTCGTGTGTTACCAGCATCACTGCTGGTGGGGTCATCTCCAGGGGCGGAGCTATGGGTGGGCCTGGGTGTGCAGAAGCCCACCCAGATTGACAGACTGCCCACCCAGCGAGATTCATGAAAAAAATATGCTTTTACATTTTTTTGTAAATTATGAAATTATTTTTGAATTTGTGTTTTGTTGTTTTTTTATTGCATTGAATCTTAAGAATGGCATAATTGTGGTTGTCTAAGGAAGATCCGAACTTTATATTATTCAGTTTGTCATTTTATTTGAATATACGATGTGTCAGGACAGCAGGATTGTGCCCAGTGAGGGAAATATTCAGGCCCAGCCTGATTTCTCCAGGCCCACCCATTAGCCACGTTCTGGCTCCGCCCCTGGTCATCTCATGTTTGTCTTCCCCTGTTGTAGGTGCAGAAGCAGTGTATGGAACTAAGCGCCGTACGTCCAAAGGAGGCGGCTCCTCCGGTGTCTGTTGCCCTTTACTACGAGAGTCTGTGTCCGGCCTGCAGGCTGTTCATCACTCAGCAGCTCTTCCCCACCTGGACCATGCTGCAAGACATCATGAAGATCACACTGGTGCCATATGGCAACGCTAAGGTGCACCGATCTGTTTGGTAGTGCTTCCTTGTTATCATTATTAATCAATCAATCACATTTTATTTATAAAGCACTTTTCATACATAAAAATGCAACTCAAAGTGCTGTAAAACATCCAAAGCAAAACATTAAAAAAAAAAATCCGTTCACACCCAGCCCGGATTAGACAGGCGGACCCCACACAAAGTGCAGAGGCCGCCGGCCACCCAGACCCAAGGAGTCCCTGCGATGACAGCCCCCGTGGGAAGGGCAGCCACCCCCTCCCTCAACGCGGAGGCCCCCCCATGAGGATTAGATACGAGGAAATTATTTTCAAAACCGTCTCTCCCTGCAGGAGCTGGTGTCGGGCAATACTACCTTCGCCTGCCAACATGGGGAGCCAGAATGCCATGGGAACATGATTGAGGTTGAGTATGGCTTCACCCAAGGGTGGGCAAACTTTGGTGCTCAAGGGACACATTTGATTTTAAAACGGACAGATCGGACAGGTCGTTCCAATTGTAAGGGGGGGAAAAAAAAAAAAAAAAAAAGAATATAATTATTTAGATTTTTAATTAATTTGTTTTATTAAAATTATTCATTCTATTTTTTTTCTATTTAATTGTGTTATTGATTTATTATTAAACTGGTATATAACAAGATAAAAGTGAAATGTATTATTTTCAATTTAGTAATTAAAAAATATTTACACTACTGCATATCAGTTAACCAATTATTTCGTGACAAATGATTAAATCAATAAATTAAATCAAATGCACTTTTTTGAATTTGTAATGAACTTATGATTTATATTTAATTATATTAACATTGCTAAATGGATATTTCATTTTTGTTTGACCATTTTCAAATTTTATTGACAAATCAGTTAACCAATAAATCGAAAAAATAATTAATACATCTAAAATAGTTAAAAGGGAAATCAACCATACCAAACATATTTTTGGTTGTTTTCCCCTTTAAATCAGACAATTAACTTTTTTTGGATTTATAATGACTGGAATTCTAATTAACATCCATCCACCCATTATCTTTCCTGCTTATTTCTAATTAACAATCATATAATAAAATCACTAACTTTAAATGTATACATTTTATTACGTTAGTTGCAAATGTTAAATCAAATAATTCACTCACTCAAATGATTTAATTTGAATTCCTGTTAAATGTAAAAAACTAAATGACACACACTGTACATGTGAAATGGTTAAAGCAGATTTTTTTGTTTAAAATTAACCATGTATTTAGTAAAAGCTATTGAAGAACTGCTAGGTCAACTGAAATGCGCTTAACTCTTGTGACGAATTGTTCCTCCCCCCAGGCCTGCATCCTCCATTTGTGCGGCCCTGCAGCTTTTCAGATCATCTACTGCATGGAATCTGCTGCCGATGTTCTCACTGCAGCTCAGACAGTGAGTGTTTTCTTTGAGAAATTAAAAAAAATAAAAAAAGTCAAGTATAGCTGCTGCATTTATGGTGACTGACTGAATTAAGAGGTACAAGTTGGTGCCGATTGATTTATTCCGTTTCAATAAACATAATTATCCACTTTGTCCAAGTATCCAGCCAATAATAACATAACCCTCTCACCTTGTAAATACACAGCAGCGCTCTTTCACATTTATCACTTTGAGAATGAATAAATTGTCACTGGGGAATTAGAACAGGAGTGTGACTTGAATGATGGGTATCCTATTTCTAGCCGCCGCCTTGTGCGTGTGTGTTCTTGTTGCCGTAGTGTCTTCGGATGCATGCCCCCGCCGTCTCTTGGGCCAGCGTCGACTCTTGTGTCAAGGGAGGTGTGGGCCGTAGACTGATGCACGCCAACGCGGTCATGACTAGAGCGCTAAGCCCTCCCCACACGCACGTCCCCTGGGTCACCTTCAACGGGGTAAGGAATCGTCTCCGCAAATGAGTCACACCGGGTGATCCAAACTGTTTACAGACAACATTTTCAACATCAACACATGAAAACACCGCAAGGTCTTGTATACCCAAAAATTGTTCTGTGGAGCTTTATAACCAAGAAAAAGACCTTTTGGGCCCAACAAAGATTAAATAGGAGGATGTTAATCCTCAGTCTTACGGTAGTCTGTTTACATTCAGCTGCTCTACTGTTGTGTAAAGATTGCGAATGAGTCAGTGTCAGAAAATACTACAAATGAACTGTTTGGCAGGAATTCACAGAGGAGTACGAAGACAAGGCCATGTCCTCGCTCTTCCATTTGATATGCCAACTTTACAAGGTGAGAAATGATGCATGCTGAAACTTTGCTTTTATGTCATTTTAGCATCTTAACTTCTATGATATGAAAACTCTATCGTGATTTTTATTTGTGCGTTGCTGGTACAGACAATGTTTTCCTATAAATAATTACACACTTACATACATGCATACATACATACACACACAGGTATATCTGTATAATCCAAATAAGGTGAATACCGGTAGATGAAATGTGTGGACAATAAGTAATTGTTAAAGTAATACCTCTCTGACAGTAGCATTAAGAAAATACAAATAGGGCTGCTCGATTATGGGGGAAAAGAAAAATAATCACGATAATTTTGGTAATAACTGAAATCACGATTATTCAAGCGATCATTAATTTTTTGGTCCAACCCAAGAAAATGTTTAAACGTAAAAGACAAATACATTTCTTTGAAACACTATAATTGTATAAGTTCCTTTTGGACCAAATCAAATGTTTAACATTTGTTATAAAAGGTGCAAATGTATGATTTCCTGGTGTAAACAAACAGTGCATTGGATATAAATGCATATTATTAATCATTTTTTATGGTTATGCCAATTTTGTAATCGTGGAGTGTAGTAATTGGATTTCGATTAATTGCACAGCCCTAAATACAACTACATTTATAAAGCCATTGTCAGGCCCACTAGTTGCAAAAAGGCATTCTGATAAATACAGCGTTTGTGGAATAAGAGTTAAGCAGCAAAATCCACCAATTTTTAGCCATCTCTGGGGCGGCCATTTTGTCACTTCTGTCGGCTGAAAATGACATCATAGTTGCTCAGGTAACGACTAATCACAGCTCACCTGTTTTCCGAAGCTGAGCCATGATTAGTCGTTATCTGAGCGATGAGCATCTGTGATGTCCTTTTCAGTCAACAGAAGTGACAAAATGGTCGCCCCCTGAGTTGGCTAAAAACAGGTGGATTTTGCTGCTTAACTCATTTTCCACAAAAGCAATATTAATCAGAATGCCGTGTTTCAACTAGTGGGCCTGCATAGAACATATTCTTGAAAAAAAAAAAAAAAAAGTTTGGGTTGAATTCTCTTTTTAAGAAGTGGCCTGTGACTTTTTAGCTTTGAGAGTCAGTTGGACGTCGCTGAGACATGACTGTGTATCATTTCAGGGAGTGAAGCCACCAGCCTGTAACGGAGCCCCGGTCAGACTTGACAGAGGCTTCTGCTGAAAACGTCGAAATGAACTTGACCTTTTTTGTAACATATGTTACACTGGAGTCCTACTAACACGTTGTGTAAATAAGACAATCATGAAAAAGACTGACATAAATTTCCATGTAATTTATTGGCATTTCCCCCACAAAACATCCTAAACTCCAGGAAAATCATTTGGTTTAAAAGGACACGTTTTTTCTTTGACAAAAATGTCAGAGTGGCAGATCAGCCGTATACTTGAATATTTGATTTTGAGGCTCAACATATGATTAATCAAACATACAATTAAATGTTTTTTAACAATACTTTTCCCTTAACAGGCATGTATGAAGAATAAATAGCATTAGAGAAGTTTGCACGACATAGAGGCTGAGCAACATTACTAACATGATGGCAACATGAGCTCAACACAACAAGTGAGCATTACGCTTGTACACATTTAATACTTTTTGGCACTAGTGTTCATGTAAAGAACCACGGTGCTGAATTTAACTGGCCAACCTTTCTCTGCCTTTGACTCGAAAGCCACACTGCTCTGTATTGTTTTTTGACTATTAAAAGGAATTGATTCTGATGACTGGCATAGTCATTTCATTTTTAAAATTTTTTTATTTACAACATCCTGTGGCTCATCTTGGTTTCAGCGTGTCAAAAACAGCACATTGGTCCTTTAGCATCCACGGCCAACGTCCTAAGTCACACGATCAGTAAAAAGGCTGATCAATAACGCACACTGTGTTCATGAAATACTTTTGAGACTAGTGTTTCCTAGCACGGCCTGACTTGGGAGTGCAATAAAATGTGTAGTGCTGCTTAACGTCCTGCTTTCTTTCCGCCTCCAATCTCCGTTGGCCACAAAGATTCATTCTAGAGAATGGACGCACACTCGGAGACACAAGAAGTCTTCAAAGTACACATTCTCAAATCTTAACTATCAGATTAGAAAGGCGGAGCACTGCTTCTAAGTAGCACAAAAACCAATTGTCTGCTTTAAATACACTTGAGTTATCATTGGTAAAAACTATCACTATAAAGTCAGTGACTTTGATACAATCATCCATTTAAAATCTCGTGTAAAAATGTAGCATTGTAGGCTGGCAGGTGTTTATTATTATTTTTTTTTTCTCCTTCCAAACACTAATGGCACACAGTTATTACAGTCAAGCACTTCCAAAGGGTGTCAATGATTCCTTGGTTCATTTCTTTAAACAAATTTCAAAACTTTTTTTCTTCTTCTTCTTTTAACACTGTCAAAGTGTAGGCTACCTGTGGGCTGGGCAGAGAGTAGAACCTAAATGAATTTGAATTGTAACTAGGACATTTTATTTCAAGTTTATCAACTTTGGTCCTGCCTTTTTGAATGCGAAACGTAAATAAAGTGATGGGCTCATTCTTTTCAACAATCACGCTCACAAATCTCTTTAAAGGATCGTCAGTCAACAGGTCCCTTGAACATGGGGGTGACCAGAACAATATTAAAGGAATGAATAAACAATTGAGGTGACTTGACGCTTCACTGACAACCAGGCACTGCGGTTACGATTATCATGAGTTAAGATGTGAAGGCTGAAACTCACTAAGCTCGAAGTATTGATAACCATAGTAAAGTCCATTTTAAGAGAAAGACAAAAAGTAAATGTTGCCAAATGTTTTGACAGCGACTCAAGTGAATCACAAACTTTGCTGCACTATTTATTGTATATTGTTAATGTTTGTAATGAACAGTTTTAATAATTTGTTCTGAACTTGTAAAAACCTTTGGTATGCCTGAGCATACTGCAAAAGTTCTTAAGAAACTGCATTGGATCCATTTTTCAATAAATACCTTTATAATGTATGCATACAGCAATGCAAGCGTTAAAAGTTAGTGAAAGTTCCGAGTCACTGACAAAATATTTGGACTGTATATTTGCACCAGTTTGAAATGATTTAAGGGCAATGGCAGGCCAACAAGGTGGAAAAACATTGAAATGTAGCCTTGAGTTTTTTTTCTAATGCAATTAGCCGACAAGACCAAAACTACAACATTGCCTCATTGTTATTACCGACCAAACGCATCGGTTGGAAAAACAGACATACGCCGATACACCGCCGCAACAGTTTATCAGTGCGTGTCGTTTATCTGATTGTTCCGATGCAGGATTGGAAAAAATAAACTTTTTGTGGAGGGGGGGATTCCAATATATCATATGAATCCAATGAAGGGGAGAACACACACACACACACACACGCATTTTGCTGGACTTGGAAGTGGTAGAGGCTGTATAATGTAATATTCAATCTCCCAATGGCCAATCAAATGGCCATACCTATTTAAGACACAGGCCTGTACATAGCGATAAATAACCAAGTGCTTGAAAACATTACCTTCCTATGCTCACTCGCGCTTGGTGGAGGTAATGAAAGCTTGATGACTGAAAGCTTTTGGGTCATACGTTTGGCATAGATGGGATTTCTCTTATTTAAAAGCAATAAATATATATGTATATAAAACCAATATAAAATATAAAACCAATAATTTGAACTCACTGTAGAGATGTTCCATCTAGTTTGTGAAAATCCATACCAACAAAATGTTTAATTTCCTGCCCACCTTCAGGTAACTTGTACTGTATTTCTGATGTGCAGGCCTACAGTGGGTGAAGCCCTTAGTAACACATTCGAAGAGCTTGAGCGACAGAAATGGTAAAGTGCTACTGTGGACTGGAGGCACCCTGATGAAATAATAATAATAATTAAAAAAAAGCTTTTCTTTTTAACCACATAAAGACATGACGAGTGAATGGACAATGAAAAATTGTTGTAAGTCATAACATGTTTGAAAAAGGGCACCATATAAATTATTCAGGTTTAATACAAAAAAAAAATAAAAAAAAACAGGGCAAACCTTGGACTACAGGTGGTGTCTTCTTCAGTGCTCAATCTGAGGTGCTACAAGCTGGTTTCCTAATATATACATATATACACACACATACATTGAATGTATATATACAGTGTATATATACACACACAAATATATACTGTATATACAAATATATATGTATACACATCTATATACATAGTTCATATATACATACACAGATATAATATACATAAATATATACACATATATAGACACACACATACACGTTTATACACACAGACACACATACATATATGTTTATATATGTATATGTATATATAGATATATATATTAGGGGTGTGCATCTCTCCACAAAAGACGATTTGATAACGTTTTCGATGTTAGGTGTGAAACGATTCACGGACGATTGGAACGATTCGACTCAGTGAGATTACGATTCCATATAGTATGGCTCAGTTCGATAGTATATGATGCAATTACTTTTTTGTTGTTATTTTATACACATTTGACTGCATTTGTCAGTACTGTAAACGTGCCAATTCCTTCTGAAATATTTCTTTCCAATACAAGAGGATTCGATACGTATCTCATTACATTTGGAGGTGGAACGATTCGATTCGATTCTGTTCGATTCGATGCACTCACACTTTTTAAATTAAAAAAAACAAACGGTTTTCCGGTTCAAGACGTTTTTTGTTACACCCCTAGTGTGTGTGTTTGTGTGTATATATATATATATATATATATATATATATATATATATATATATATATATATATATATATGTGTGTGTGTGTGTGTGTGTGTGGGTGTGTGTGTGTCGGTGTGTTTGATTGCTCTAGGTGCCTAATTTAAAGGGTTTCGACTGGTTAGACAAGTCCCAGTTGTGTGGCTAAGAGGTAAATTCAAACAGGGAATGACTTTGGGGTTAGGGGCATGCACGATATCCATGCTACATTCGATTTGCGTTTCTCTTCATACCCTGAGGATTAGGTCCAGCAATTCTCTCGCTGCTCCTCACCGGTTCCAATATGAACTCAAAATCAAACAAAATTAGAATGACGTATACATTTAACAAGATAAGATTCTGAATTTTAGATTTTAAAATGGTGCAAAATAATCACCAAGACCCTGTCATACCACTGCAACTCTCATTTGCTCACGTCCAAAAGTTAGTTATTTTAGAGGAAGACATTTCTTTTGTCATGGGAGAGAGTCACTCTTTTTATTCTTCCCCATCCAAGTGACATTCCCAATGCAGGGTGGGAAACAATAAAGACTTAGGAGGCACCCGAAGAGAGGCCAATATAAATATGAAATTAAAAAGAGGGGGATCGTCCCTCTGTCTACAGAGAGGCTGTCTCCAGTGTAAAGGGACTGTGGTGATTTTACAGACTTTATTGGTAGGTAAGGGCCCACCCTGCCTCCTCTCAGCGCTGCTGTCTGTCTTTCGAGCAGGGCAGGTTGTGCTGGTTGTTATGTGCCTTCATGCAGGCAGGGGGCACTGTCATCTTCCTCGCCGCTAGCTCCCTCCTGGCTCGGCGAGGTCGCGGTCCTGTGCGGGTGGGGGCTCTGCAGCGTCAGACTGGTTGGCCGCGGCAAATGAGGCGAAGGAGGGTGGTACCTGCTGCGCGGGTCCGGGGATGTCGAAGGCGAGGACGAGTCCTGGGGCCGCTCCATCCCTAACTGGGGCTCATCCTCTAGTGGACTCTCTAGGTCGGACTCCAATTCCTCATCCTCCTCTTCTTCCTCCAGTGTCAATTCAAACTGGAACTTGTCCCCGCCTACCCCTGTTGAAGGGTTCGGCCCACCCGGGCCACCTCCCGATCGGAGCTCAGCGTGGGACTCGTCAGGGCTAGAAGGTGAGGGGCTACGTGGGATCATGCTCTGGTACCACTCTCGGTTGTCCTCCAGGGTGTCCAGGATATCCTGAGCATCGGGGTGCACCAAGTCCGCCCACGTCTCCCACAGAGGGTGAACTATGTAGTCGATGAAGCCCACCTAGACAAGAGAGGCACAAAAAAATGTGCGTGTGAAGAGAACATGACGGCTGATAAAGACATTTAACGCAAACGCTGTATCAAACACTATCAAAGTGATATTCATTTAACAATGCCCTCCTCACCAAAAGTTGGCGATTTTGGGCTTTCGTGTGAGATTTCAGGATGAAACTAAAATGCACAATAACCTTCGCAGGTGAACCTAATTTGATCTTGAAACTTTTTGTGAGGACTGTATGTTTATTGCCGTGGTTGCAGTTGTATAGAAATTCATCGCATCGGGCTTTGAAATATTTTGTATATTTGCTGCATGGGAGGGAAAAAAGCGGTGCCTTGAAATATGAGTTTAATTCATTCGCGCTTAACACTGGTATCGCAAATGAAATTTTACCAATGAAATGAATGGGACGCCATGAAACCATTCCAGCCTTCTCAAAAAATGCACTGTGTATTCAAGGAGGAAACAGTAGCACTCCATGATATTGCTCTCAATAAAAACATACAGTAATGACATAATTAAAGAGAATTAAAAAGAAGTAAAAGACAGACAGACGGCTACACAGTTCATTGAAGCGTTACTAGTCTTTGGTAGCAGCCAATCATATTTTAGCGGGACATGTCAATGTCTCAACTCCTTTCTGACCTCATCAGTACAACACTAATATTTGTCTTCCTCTCCAGAGGATAAAGAATATATGACTATGACTGGAACCATTATGTCTAGCCATTTGTGTTCAATCCGTGGCTTGAAGGGTTAAATCACCGCGACATAAATGTTTTTTTTCTCAGAAAGATGCCTGAAGATGGCTACAAAGGGGTGTATTCTGCTGTTTAACTCATATTTCACAAATTAATCAGAATGCCTTGTTTCAACTAGTGGGCCTGCTGGGAACATATTCTTGAAAAAAAAATGTTGGGGTTGATTTCACTTTAAAAAAAAGAAACAAGTCAGCGAGTTTCACTCCCAAGTTCCAAAGCAAGTTTCAGTGTGTGTTACCTGGCTCTTTTCAATGGATGCGTTGTGTTTGTCACACATGGGACTGATCTCCATGCCCTTATCGCGTTCCCTGTCTCCCTGCGTGAAGAATTCCACCATGATGCGGTCCGTCCACTGACGGTAAAGCTCAAGGGGCTTGGTTGGGTTGCTGAGATCGGCACAATGAACCATGTTCTGAAGAACCTGGGGGAGGCACATTTCAAACGTAGTCATTGGGACGCGGCGAGTTTTGAATTCTTTTTCTATGCCCATTCTAAACCAATAGCACGGACAAATCAATTACTTGACATGAACACGATGACAACAAAACGCCTTCTCGGTCAGGGTCATTTTTTGAAAAAAATGTAACTCAAATCAACATTTTCTGACAACAAAGATCTGAGGTTTTACTGGAAAACATGGGATATACTGTGCACCAGGGGCGGAGCTATGGGTGGGCACAGGCCCACCCAGATTGACAGACTGCCCACCCAGTGAGATTCATGAAAAAAAAAAAAAATACAAAAAATAAAATGTTTAATTATTATTAAATTACTTTTGAATTTCTGTTTACTTGTGTGTTTTTTTATTTTTTTTATTTTATTGAATATTAAGAATGGCACAATTGTGGTTGTCTAAGGAAGATCCGAACTTCATATTATTCAGTTTGTCATTTCATTTGAATATACGATGTGTCGGGCGGGACAGGAGGATTGTGCCAAGTGAGAGAAATATTCAGGCCCACCCGGATTTTTCCAGGCCACGTTCTGGCTCCGCCCCTGCAGTGCTATCAAAGTATTTATTAGCTATTCTGGATGACAATAACATTTTAAGATACTTGTAATGTTACACTCCAGTTAGATTTTTCCATTTGTGTGAAAGACAGCCCTGCCCCAGCAACAACTGCAAACTTTCTGCTGTTGTGTGTCAACAGGAGGCACTCTAACCTGGATTCGGTCTGAATAGTTGTCAAGCAGCAGAACTCCCAAGCTGGTCACTTTCTTGGTCTCCACCATTGTTTTCATGTCCGCCAAGAAGTTCATATGTTTGGACATGTCTGTGGCTAGCACCTAATGACAACATTAGAGGTGACAAGTAAGCATTGTAATTAAATACTTACATTAAACTAGGAAAAGAGATTTGAATATATTTCACAAAGGTGGCGCATCTGGCTCTCAGTCAGAGGTAAAAAAAAGAAAAAAAAAAGTTAAGGTTCAAGCCTTGCTGTGGACAAAAAGTGAACAATGGCAGCTAGTTGTTGGAGACATGCTCGACTGCTTCCCGTCACTGTACCCTTGAGCAAGCGAAGGTATCGTTTGTTCATTGAATGTTTGTTTTCTTTTGGGATTCGTTACCGTGTATACTAGAATAAACATGATCTGAGTGAAAATGTATGGACAACATATGTTTTTTTTTTTTACTTCTTTCTACTCCCTTTGAACATGTAAACTGCGCTGAACTGAGACATCGGTTGATCAGCCGTTCTTTCAGTTTTTCATTTTTTAAAGGTCTGTCGTGTGTTAACCGGTCTAATGTTCAATACATCAAACCAAATCGAATCAAGACGGGTTTCCGCAGGTTGCGCACAGGATATGTCACAAACAGATCAAAGCCTCACCATGTCTATCACCATCTTGCGGAGGGAATCTCGTTGTTTTTTGTTGAGGTTCTGGAAGATGTCACAGTTGTCCCCTTGGAGTAGTTTGAAGCCCACAGCCAGGTGATGGTTCTCTAGCACTGAAGCATCATTGTACATTAACGCCAACTCGGAACCTGTGAGGGAAAAGGTGGAAGCTGCTTCAAATGTGTGACAGGGAAACTCACCCGAGAAAGTTTGAGACCCTCAACCAAAATATTGAGAAACGGCTCTCAAGTAGGATGCAGTGCAGCTCAACAGAACTCAAAATGAATACGTCTCTGACAGTGTCAGTGAAAAAAACCCCAAATGAATTGTTTGTCACACATCTCTTTCAAAATTATCCAAAAGCTTTGTACTCTTCTTATCTTATTTCTGGATCTAAATACGGACACAAAGAGCAGAAGACTTACTTGTGTTTATTAGGAACTGGTTTGTAACGCCCGGGTGGTCGACATCATGAATGGCACTGGCAAACAAAACAGCCATGATTTCTAAATCCGTAAATACAGCCTGTAAAGAAATGAACAAACGCATCGTATTGGAAAGAGCGCACGTTGTTAGTCACATTCGATTCCAAATGGTTGAATAGTTCACCTCTAGAGCCGGGGTAGACAGGAGCACGTGTGTAGACTGCACAACATCCGCTGCATGGATGTTGTTGTGATAAGCTACATCAGCACGGTAATGGTCCTCTAAGGTCATCATGAAGGTGATGAAGGTGCTAATTGGGATCCTGAACGTTTTTAGAAGATCTCGCTCCTGGCAGGATTCACAGACAGACCTCATGTGGACTATATTTGAGCAGATCCGCAACATTCATGTCCACTGGATGTAGATGAAGGTTAATGAAGAGCAAGAAAAAAGATAGAGAAGATCCCCTACAAAAACATAACGGCGGATACTGCCACAGAGCGGAGAGACGATATGCCTGTGGATAATGTTGTATGCTCTGCTGTTGAAAGTGTTTCTGTTCCATGTGTGTTAAAGGAGAAGTTTGAAGATTCATACAGTAGCTACTGTAACATCTACGCTCATTTCTTTTTGTCCGTCTAAGGCGTTTCGTATATGTTAGCATTAAGCTAGTGGACTATATAGCCAAAATTACATGGTTTGGTTGAACATTTTTGTATTTAATTCCCTTCTGTTTTGGGTGTCAGTTTTACAGTAAAATTCAACTGGACAAACAAACAATTTGAAGCAAGCATGTTTTGCCTCTTATTTGGAGAACTGTTGATGCAACCGAGTGTTCTTATTTTTGTTTCTCAAAAGTGATGTTATACAAGGTCTCTCTTCTCCCAGCTAGAGAGTGAGAACAGGCTCTAAGGCAGCGTTTCCCAACCTTATTGAGCCGAGGCACATATTTTATATTTGGAAAACTCTTAGGGCACAAAGTCATCCAATACCAAATCCAATATCATATTAATCATGTACCTTCTGCTAGCTAGTCAAAGAGCATTTACAGGTAATTGTTCTGCCTGTCACTATGAGTCATTGGCATAGATTGATGAAAAAAAGATACATTATTTAGAAATAATTTTTGGACCACTTCAGGGAAATTGGAAGAATTTTCAACAGCACACCAAAAGAATACTTTAACGTGTGTTTGTATAGGTTTAAATGTGTTTAAAGTGGAACTCAACCCAAACATATTTTTTTTACAGAATATGTTCTATACAGGCCCATTAGTCCAAACACGGCATTTTGATTAATATTGTCGAATAAGAGAAATCCACCCGTTTTTTGCTAGCTCAGGGGGGGCGGCCATTTTGTCACTTCTGTCGACTGAAGATGACATCGAAGTTGCTCAGGGCTCAGATAACAACCAATCATGGCTCTGCTTCAGAAAACAGGTGAGCCATTTAATCAACTAAAAATCACAACAAAATGCCAATTAAAAAATCATTTAAAATGATACATTTTAAACTTTTTTCTGAGATAGCTAAAAGTGGGTGCATTTTGCTGTCTAACGTATTGTCCAGAAACACAATGTTATATCTTGTGGAAAAAAAATATGTTTGGGTTGTCTTCTCTTTAAAGCATGTGGGAGGGGTAAAATAAAAAAAAAAAAGCTGTTTTTGTTGTATAGTGTGTCTATCCCTCTCTTCACTTATTGCGCATGGGTCTGGAACGCATCCCCTGTGATAAACGGGCGTTCGCTGTAATTTGTAATTCGTCTGTAGATCCAATTTTTTGTTCCTCGAGCCATAACTTTCTTTGCGGTATATTTGCTTTAGAGGTGTTCCTACCTGGAAGATGGAGAACATGATGACCGTCAAAGGGCGGTTTCCAGAGTGTTCGGCTATCTTGAATACATCCAGACCCCAGCGGTTGAGGTCCTCAATCTCCTGAGGAAGTGAAACATGACATGTATAATGCATGTTTTCTTTCTCTGTGTGTGCGTGTGTTTCTATATGTTGACGCACGCTGGCCAGCAGGTTCTCCTGTGGAGTGTCGACTCCAAAACGAGGGATGCAGGTAGACGCAAGGCTGGGGCTCTGTGTGACCTTTTTCACACCACTGATCTGTGACATGGGCCTCTTCTTCTTCTCCTTCTCCTTAGGCGGCTGAGATAGGATCTCCACATCATGTTGTTTTTCTGCAACAAGAACAACATCCCCTTTTACAACTGTAAACACAAAATATACATACCGAATGTGTGATACTAAGCATTGTGTGCTGCTTTTCAAAATATGAAAAAAAGCAACATGTTTTATTAAACGTCCTGTCATTCATGTGCACTAGCAATCATCCAGAGCTCGCAACTAGGCGTGCGTACGTATAAATGAAATCCCTGAGCCTGGTTCACCATATACTGTTTCACTTTTATTTTCAATTATGAAAAAAACAATTTCATAATTGGCACTTTGTCATTCCAGTGGCTATACAGAGTGCAGTTCAGTGGGAATGTCAAAGGCCAGAGAAAGATTTACACAAGAGATGAATGTCTCCTTGGTCCATTCCAGAAAAAAATAGGTCACATATTCACTCAACTTATGAAATGCTGCATTGAGTTTGCTGTGTCTATATATATATATATATATATATATTTTTTTTTTTACCATTTGCTCATTTCGGAAAGCAAAATTACATTTTCACTGCACCAAATGGTTTCCCAAAGCAAAAGAAAGAACAAATCTAAACCAGGATAAACCTGTTAAATCATTGGCAGCCAGCATTGGTACAGCATTCATGTCCATGTTGACGATTTGCACTTCATCCCTGACAGCATGCCCCTCAAATACTCTTTCTGACACCACACCTCAAATGTGGGTCACACTGTATTTTTAAATAGCAATGTGTTTCTCCACTGGGATTTTGCTCAAGACCAAAACATTTTAGCCCTAAACCTTGACAAGAAAAGCCCATATTCATAAAGACAAGCTCATAAACAAGTAATACATTCTTTTTTTTAAAAAAAGCATACCTTTAACCTAGTGTTTATAATATAATGCATATTGTAGAAATACAAATGCAATCAGTAAATAGGGTCCAATCCAATCTAGAGTATTTCTTGGAGTATTACTCACAGTATTAACATGTTTAAGCACTGTGTAAACACCAGCAGAAAGTGATGTAAACTGGTCAACAAGTTAGCATTTTTATTTGAATTTCGGGAATGTAAATACTTTTTGACATCATTTCTGTCCCCAGTCATTGCAGTTTGTCATCCTTTTATGCAAAAACATGACGTGTTGACACAAAGATGCTGTCCCCATGGGCACGTGCGTGTTCAAAGTGACTCATCGGGTTGTTGTATTTTGTATTCATTTTTAACATCCGGCAAAATATTCCACGTGCCAATTTGGAGTCGTCCGATCGGACATCAAGCTTTCGATTACAACCCGTAAACTCTGCAGTATCTATAAAGGATGGCGTTTACCTTTACATATAGGAACAATCAAATAACATCCAAATCCGAGCCCCAAAACGCACACGGCAAGCAGAGTGCTGGCATCACACAAGAAGCCGTGTGGCCCCGCTCACCTCCCTCATAGCGCCTTCTTTTTCTCACACCAGAAACCATGGTGGTCATCTCCGAGCACAGCCAGGCTGGACGTCGAGGCACCCATATCAAAACACTGTGTGAGGGACAGATACCTCCTTATTCGGCTCAAACGCCATCCTCCCGGCATGGCTAATGTAGACTGATTCTTCTATTGATGCAACATGCCCTCTAATAATATTGCACCCTGTTGCTACGACAACGGCACACAATGTGTCCGGGAATGCTGTGTGTCACCGCGCCGCCTCCTTTTTTTAGGGTAGGAAAAACCCTCGTACTCGCTGTCTGCATAAGAAGCACCCTCTCCTCCTTCCTTTCATCTAGAAACAATCTTTGTATTCCGCTCCAGAGCTGTTCTAACTTTTACAATTCTTCGTGTGACCTTTCATTTAAAATGTTGAAATTCGCCTCTATTCGGTAAGTACATGGACAAAATTGAAGAATTAACCTTAATGCCCACATTGATGAAGACTATTCTAATGTAAAACTGACCTTTGTTCTTTTGGAAAACAATACTGTTCAGCATTGTGCTAAAGTCTTAGGCCACCGTAAGATTTGTTGTGTTTGTAATTAAAATTACAATGGCCATTTGTAACTATACGGTAATGTCCAACTATAGAGCAGACCTCACCAAAGCTCAACTGTTAATAAAAGTGAGAACAATTCATAGAGCATTGTGCAGCATTTGTGTTTGTTAGGCTGGCAACACACACACAAGGATTTTTCATATCTTAAAAGATTTTAAAAGATATCTTTGGCAGACCCCACACTAAGAAAGAAATAAAAATCAAGCATTTAGCAGATTTGGTCATATTGTGAGTGGGGTGTTCCAATAATCTCAACGCAGAGCACCACACATACAAACATTTTCTTTCACCATGATGTCCTCAGAAATGAACTCAAAATCTTAATATTAGTCAATATTCATGGCGAGTTCACAATCTATCACAGCAGCCGTTCCCCAAGCCATGATACACGTTTGTGACACTATTAAGCGTTGGATATACAGTATCTACGCTTTACACCGACACAAATTTAATAACTCCTCATGCACTTCAAACGAACTGTACAAGTTTCTTGTGCGAAAAAAAAATTGCTGTTGTTTGTGAAATCGGTGATGTAGTGGCGACTTCAAATAAAATCTTTGTAGCTGGTAGCATCTCTAAGCAAACTAGGAAGATAGGTTTGCGTTTCAATTTGGTGAGCATGTAACCTGCTTGCTATTTTACCTTAACTGAAGGACGACGTTTTCTTGACCTAATTAATTGACCCCAAATTTATTGAAGGGCACTCTGACTCTGCTAGTTGCCAATCCCTGATCAATAGTATCACCAATCTAGTGTTCTCCCTTGTTTCATACACCAGCCCTCTATAATGAATTATGGAAATTGTTTTTGCTATTATTTGCATAATCATTCCCAAATGCATGGGTCCTACTTTTCACTAGGGCCCGACTGATATGGAGTTTTTTAGGCCAATGCCGATTCCGATATTTGACAGAATATAATTCTGATAACTGATTGATCGACCGATTAACTTTAAAAATATATCATGTATAAAACAGCTTCTTTTTTGCTTCCTTAACACTTACAACAAAAAAGTCTCAATTACATGCAGATCATTTGACTGGTTTACAATACAGCTTTTAAAAAAGCTAATATTGACCGAATAAATTGGCCAGACGATTAATCGGTTGGGCACTACTTTTTACTGTTTGGAACGTCAAATGAATGTCAAAATATTAATAAAAATAAAGCTAGTTGAGATTTTTTTAACGGTACTGTATGTGCAATATTTCTTAACATGGATTCCAAAGGCTTTTTTTTTTTTTTTTTTTTTTTTTTTTTTAAATCAGTGTATTGTTGGTGTTTATTTTGTTGTTTCTACTTTGTGTGAAAACTCACCGAGGAAGGTGTTGGCGATGAACTCTGACACCTGATTCCCTGAGCGACTGGTCTCTGACAGTTGAGTCAGCTCTCGGTTTAGCATCCTCTTAAACTGTGTGGACACAAAAATGTGGTTAGTGCAATAATTCTTTTGACGTGCCACTGAATAATAGTAAAGCACTCTTGGGATGCTTCTGTCTAAAACCATTATTTCTTTGTTTCATACAATAAGAGGCCAGTAAGGAATCTAACCTTTGAATACTAAGGGCCTTATTTTCTTTCCGGTCGCAAGTCTAGTGCAAAGTGGAATCTATGGGTGGAGTTTTCTTTCTTTTGATATTTTGCTTGACTTTGCGACGATAGAATTGCGTGTAACGGGGCGTTTGCGCCTTTGTGCTCCATTGTGGGATGGAACGTAGTGTTTTCCTGGCTAATCATTGCAGAAACAGAAATGAGACTCGCTGGACTTCGTGCATGAGCTTGGCATGTAAACTGCGAGATCTACCCTTTCGGATGATGTAGTCGGCCGTGTGTGTGACATGGGCAATTGGAGACCACCTTGCACCTCCCGATCGTGCGTCCGTGTGTGTATTTAAAAAAAAAAAAATTACATAATAAAATTGCATGCGGCAATACAGTGGTAACTACCTGCAAATAGACATTACATTGTATTACTACAATCTGTAATGTTAGTGTGATAAATATAACAAATATTAATCATTTAAATTGGGCAGGGGTTCTGAAACTTTTTACAGCAAGTAGCACCTATAAATATGTCGCTATGTACCACCATTGAGACTAACAACATAGTACAGTAACATAGGGGGCCAAAGTGTTCTTAAAAACAAGGTAGAGGTTTTATTCCTAAAATACACTTTTTGTGTTTATTTTTGTAAGCCACTGCAACATTAAGTACAAATCAAACATTTCCACTGTGCTAGAATATAGGAAAATAAAAGCGTACTAAAGTAATGATTGCATGATGATTACTAGTAAAAGTGTTGACAATGTTGAATGAAAATCATAGTCCAATAAATGTTTAAAAACATTCAACAGACAATTCCTAAATGACCCTGTAAAAGTGTTTTTTTTTCTTAAATACATTAAATATGTTGGAAGAAAAGTGTTGGAAACGTGCAAAGACTGTGAACAATTTAGTACTAAATTGATGAGATATAGCGTAAAACTCTTTAACTCAGTTGTCCTGATTTTTGGGGCGGGGCTAAAACGGAGATGATCTGAGGCAACCAAGAAACAGCACGAGTTGCTGCTCCCCACTATATAAGTACTCAGCGCCCTAATTGCATGTGTGGCGATTTGGCGCAATTGCCATTTCCTTATTGTCAGTAACTTGGGCCATTTCTATCACGCAACATGCAGTGAACCATCGTGCTATGCCTACAACCCGAGAAAATACATCTTCCCTGAAGTGTTAATGAACGTTTGGTGTTATTTGGGCTACAATGTCTTTGCTGTGTGCCTGTATGAGCGGCGAAACAGACGGCACCACCGCCTTGCGCCAAGTGTTTAGACACGTAAACAAGTGAGGCCGTGGCTAACGACACTCAAATATGGCTAGGAGATGTTTAGCCACATTGGCGAAAAGGCTTCATGACCCGGTGCCAACTCTGATTATCCAAGAAACGTTATATGAATTTAGGCAATGTTGACGTGAAATATTGCTATCACAGTAATTCATTTACTGATTCTTGTTAATCTATTGTTGAGCAGAGTTGGGCATTCTGTCCCAAGGACATGGACGGAGGACGAGAAGTCTTTTAATAAGGACGGACTAAGCAAGGACGGACGTGGGTTTCCGTTCGTCCCTCTATTCGTCCCTAACCGGGTCAAGTACCGACTGAACGTGTTGTGTTGGGTTCTTTTAAAAAGCAAGACCACTGCATTTTCTCTTCTACGGAGTCGCCTTCATTAATTGACTGCACAAAGCTTTTCATGTGCTTCGCAGTAGTCACATTGCACATGCATATTCTGCCCTCTAGTGGTTCAACACATGTAATACCATGGATAATGCCACAGGAGTTAGGACGCCATTTAGAAACACGCCCAGCCTGTCTTGTGTATGTAATCCGGGATAGCAATTTTGTTTTGTTAAGTAACTGTTAACATTTAGTACCTTATCCCTTTGCATGCAAAGTATGTCCTTGTGTGGGACATCTTTCGACCGTAAAAACTTCTACCAGCGTATACATTTAAACGACCCAGAAGTGGAAGTCTGTTTCCTCTTAAAATATCCTTGTTGTTATGACTGGTTGTTTACATGTTGTATCAGTTGCTCTGCAGATGTTATGGTCCTTTTATTCTTTGTCCTTTATGATGTCATATAGGCCTGAAGTCTGACAGTTTAAAAGTTTGAGTTATATAGGCCTGAAGTCTGACAGTTTAAAAGTTTGAGTTACACACTGACACATCGTCAGGACGTCAAACCTTCTTTGAGTGAGGATGCAAACTCTCTTCCAGTCCTGATCTGTTGTTACTTTGTATTTTTCTTGATAAAGACTTTTTAGTCTTCAACTTGCGTGTCGTATGGGTCCAAATCCCGATCCTCACATGACACTTGTTGCTTTGCAATAATTATTTTATAAAAAATGAAAACGTCTTGCATTGAAATGAAGTGGATCGATGGAATGTAAGGACGGGAGCACTTTAAAAGGACGAGGACGGACGGGGTTGGAGGACCATTATTTTCATGAATAAGGACGGAGGGACGAGCGCGGAAGGGTACCCAGGTCGCGGACGGAGGACGGACCGGCAAAAGAGGGTCAAGTGCCCGGCTCTGTTGCCTAGTATGATCACTTGTCGTACGACCATAAGACGCAAGACGGCGGCTATCATTCGGCTCACAGATTTGGAACCAGTTGCGTATGTCCATTCAACAACACACTCAGCTATGCTGCATAGTCGTTCTCAACGGTGAGGATGTTGCACAAACTTCAAAAACTTCAAAAATGTCCACCCTTCATATCCCCCCAAAGTATTCAGCATTTACGTTGTATCACAGCACAAGGCGTTTACTGTATGTAACATGGCTAGCATGTGGTAAGTGTGACATAAGGGAGAGAAGACTGTAATGGTGCAGTGGTAACACACATGCTGTGTGCCACAGCTACAGACACAAATATGCATAATGATACAGTAGATGATGTTTTGTCTGTTTAGCTCATTTGCAAGCACTCACTCTGCCATGCGTGAGGTTTACGCTCGCTTTTATTTATCACGTCCACACATACAGTAAAAATGGAATATGCATAAAAATGCAACATTCCCAATATAACGCCTGCTTCTCTCCAACATGCATGTCCTGCTCCTCACTTGTCGCACAGCCCCTGCAAAGCCTGCACTACTGACCACTACAAAGCGCATTCCAGATGTAAACAAGGCGTGCTCACCTGCCTGAATCTCCGGCACAGACAACCCCAGAGAACCAACATGGGCATGCCATTCCATGCATGTTGATCTTTCTCTGCTTTAAATCCAATCCAACGGGTGGACAAATGATTTGTTTGCTTAGTTCCAGGCTAGAACTGCTCCCTGCGCTGCTTTACACTCAGCAGAGATGGTTGAAAAAAAACCCCCAAAAAACAACAAACCAAGCACCAATGAAAATAAAAGTTTCCACAGTCCTGAAGGTGATGCAGAGTTGGGGTGGGTTGTCAGGGGGAGAGTGGGGTGGGGGGTGCAGAGGAGATGACTGGAAACGTGGTGTGCTAAAGGGGGAGAAAAGGAGCGACTGATGCCGCCCATTCAAGTACTTTCACACACTGTCAATGCGAAAAAGAAAAAGCCCAGAGTGTGAGAATCCTTTGTCCCTCCCCCAGCCGAGTGTTGGCTCCCCTCTGTCCAATCAGATTGGCCTCTTCCAGAGGATGGGCAGAGGAGGGGACGCTGACTCGCCGACTCAGAAATGGAGGAGGAAAAAAGCGGCGAGGGATGGATGAGGGTTAACTCTTTCAGTGACATCACTGATCATGAGTCGAGTGTTTGTATACACTCACAGTGGCTCTGCCTTAAAGCGGAAATCCACCCAAACATGTTTTTTTCAAGAATATGTCCCCAGCGGGCCCACTAGTTGATTAATAGTGCGTTTGTGCACTATTGTCTTCTGTCGACTGAGAATGACATCACAACTACCCGGGGTTCACGGAACGACCAATCACCTCACCTGTTTTCTAAAGCTGAGCCGTGATTGGTCATTACCTGAGGCCTGAGTAGTCGTGATGTCATTTTCAGTCGACAGAAGTGACAAAACGGCCGCCTCCAGAGATGGCTAAAAACGAGTAACTCTTATTCCGCAAACGCAATAATAATCAGTGCCTTGCTTCAACTAGTGGGCTTGCATAGAACATATTCTTGAAAAAAATATGTTTGGATTGATTTCCACTTTAAATTTGTAAAATGCTCTTCATAAAAAATAAAAAAAATGCAATGAATTGTACACACCCCAATTCCAATGAAGTTGGAGTATTGTGCAAATGAGAAAAGAAATCAATTATTGTTCCAAAAAAGCTAGGACAAGGCATGTTGACCACTGAATTACATCTTTTTTAACAACACTCAATAAGCATTTGGGAACCGAGGACACTAATTATTGAAACGTTGTCGGTGGAATTCTTTCCTCAGAGTGGCCACTACCGATTGCGGAAACTGCTACTGACCAGAATTTGTTTGGAGTAATCCCTCACAAATATCGGCAGCCGTGCCACATCCCATATTCCATATGTCCATATTCTCACTTTATTAGACGCCATCTCGCTGACTGAGTGTCTCGTCTGGAGTGTCTCTAGCTGGTCGAGACACCAGTCCAGCTCCTCCAGAGTCTCCACTGCCAGTTTCTGATAAGGCTCCTCTGAAAGGACAAACACAGGTATCGGGTCAGTTGTTAAAACGCCCCAAATCATTGCGCCATCATCATTTTTTTCACTGTTACAAGACGGCTTTACAATAGAATGAATGTAATCCTGTGATACATAGCAAATTGAATACCGTAATATTTAATATCTATTTACTGTCTAACGGACCTGCTTCACAAGTCAGTGAAAGAGTCTCCGTATGAACTCAACATGTTTGTATGGAAATGTGGTTAATTCTATAATATGGAAGCATATGGCATCACTCTTGAGCCTTTTGAAGCGGTGCTGCTTGTGCTGACCTGTGTGACATGGCTTACACAGGGGTGGCTGGTTACTGCTTGGCGGCCACCTGCAACAAGCACCAGTTGGGAAGATAAGGTATAGAAAAATGTCTACAAGACATATAATATAGTCAGTCGTATTGCTTGCTCTTACTTGTTTCCCACACGATCTTGCAAGTGTGTGAGGACGGCAAAATTACTTCTCACTGTCCGTAGACTGGCAAGAATCTGAAGAGACAAATAAACGTGGAGTGAAGATGCAGGCTTGAGCTTGACTTGACTTGCTTTTGTTTTCCCTGCTTTGCTTGGTAAATTCTTTCGTTGCTTGTGTGAAGCACATTGAGTTGCCTTGTGCATGAAATGTGCTTTTTAAATAAAGCTGCCTTGCCAGTTTGATTGAGATCATGCTGACAAATCTCTAGAGGCTCAATTAGGCCTGTCCTTTTGGGTCTTATCATCCTCACATTCATCATCATCATTCATACAATTTTGCAAATCTCTCATTTGTCTCTGAAAACAGCACAATATAACAGTGAGCAGGCTATATGGTTAATTTGAATAAATACTTGGTTAATATCACTTACCGTGTGTATTATTTAAATAGTTGATGCGTATTTGGGGAATATTTGACAGAGCCATTTGACTAGAATAAATGATTCTGAAGCTAAAGAAAACATGAATTGGTGCATGAGTGTTTACAGTTAGACAAACTCACACTCGCATTCATAAATGATTAGTTTGGATGAAAACAGTCTATATGAATGGAAGCTATCAATAGTATCTTGCTTTAAAAAGTCACACAGTTTAAATGTGTTTTCATTAAATCCAACATCTTCCTGAATGCACTACGTAAAAAGAAAGAAAAAAAATGTGTGTGTGTGTGATGTGTCAATGCTACCAACCTGTGCAAATGGGGTAACTATCATGTCTTCTCCATGCCTGCAAATACAAACATGCATTTGGTAAGACTTTAAATTGGATGTTCCATTTGAGTGTGGCTGCCAAAAGGTCTTTTCTGTTTAGTCAACAACATGCGACTTACTTTCTTTTGCAACATTTTAAGTTCATAGTGGGGAAAATATGTCTGTGTGTTGGCGTGCGTGCATGTGTGTGTGTGAAGGAATTTTTAACACTTCCATTGTTGTTAACATATATGTTCTTCTACCTTTGAAAGGAAAGATTTTCATCAATTTCTCAGTGAACACACAGAAATTACCAAAATGTTCATGATGATTAGACTCTACTGTGGTTTCATTGTAATTTTGAATTTATATTTTGTAAATCTAAAATGTAGCTTTGTTGAACTTTTATTGGTGAGTACTCATTTTTTCACATCAAATTAATGTGGTAGGGAAAAATGTGTGCACATTAACGTTTCTTAATGGCCCACCTGCGTGGCAATAATTCGTCAACCTCCTAAAAAAAATTGGCCAGTCATTTTTTTACTGTTTGTTCACAAAATGCGAAAAAAAACAAACTGATTATATTTATTAACTAAGTATTACGTTTCAGGGGCAAAATTGAATGATCTGTTTAACTAAGGATGTAGCCAATTTTTGCAGTGGACAGCATCATGAAGAGATATTTAAAGGGATCATCCGACCAATTTTATCAATTTAATCCATTTGCTTTGGAGAAATTAGTAAATACCAAACTACTCTCAAAAGACCCCTTTCTAGTCAGCAATATAGCCACGCGCCCCTCCCTATTCCCGTGTCTTCATGGGAGTCACGGGAGGAAATGGACCATATATGTCCATTCAAAATAACTATACAGTACACACTGCTAACAATTTACAAAAACGGCGATCAATCGGCACCAATATTTATGTGGACATCTCTACTTATGCCCACTACAACCTCTAAAAATATCCTAGGATTAGACTCTCCATGTCTGATTTATAAGAGAATGAGGAAATGAGCAGTTGACATGCAGCAATTCCCAGATTTGCATTCTTTGATGATTCCGAGAGGCTTTTCGTGAGCTGAATTGTTCGTTGATCATTATTAGGGATTTAACGACTAATCGAAAATCGATTTTAAATCGATTCGATTCTTGCTGGATTTTTCAAAGTCCAAATTTGAAATTTCGCCAACCAAGCTGCTTGTATATCCCAAATATATTGAAGCAACCACTTGCATCGCGACACAGAGCAGCTTCTCTGGCCGGACAGAATTAGTGTTTTCTCCGCTACGGCTGCATGAACGGTGGGCGTTTTCCGGTGTCTATTGTATATAGTGTTATAGTGTTAATTTATTGCTTTCACTTGTTGCATTATGACTATTTTGTTGTTGTATGTAAAGTGCTTTGTTGCAGCAGTAGCTGTTGTGTAATGCGCTATATAAATAAAATTGTATTGTATTTTATTGTATTGTCACCATTTTCAGATACGAGGTGACAACAGAGTGGCAAAGCAAGCCAGGATATTACAATTCTTGCCTCCTTGCTTAACTGACGTAGGCTGAGATGAAAAGGTTTTTCGGGGGCGGGGTTGATGCTGAAATCATTTTTACATACAGGCCTATTGTGTAAGTGCCAATGTTCAGCCCAATCAAGTGTCCCTTTAGGCAAAAAAACAAAACAAAACAATTGTCAAAATATGACATAGGCCCTTGTTTTTGAGAGAATAATGATTTTATAGAATATTGTATGCCATAAAAACAGTGAAATTTCATTCTTGAAATGATTGCTGATTATATGTTTTATATGTATTATGTTTAGTACTGTACATTCATATAAAGTATTTCAAATAGTTATTGTATTTCTATGTTGTATTTACTGTACTTAGAGAATGGAAGTGGCAACGAATATTTGTGATGAAAACAAGTGATATTTGTTTGGTGTTTGTTTGACAAAACAACTATTGTTTTCGTATGATGTTTTCTTTCCAGGTTTTTTTTTCCCATAAGTGAACAGTGCAAGGAATAGGGGGTATCCATGCATCAGGTGCTGCTAAAGGCCGTGTTTGAAAAGTTCAAGTTTAAAAGTATTGGGTTCACAGCATGCATGTACACTCAGGGTGAGAATGAAACATGAAAAAGGGCTCACATCAGCAAATAATGTACATGACTTGTAGTCCAGCAAACATTTTCACATGAAATGTCTGCAGATGTGATGGCTTATCCATCCATCCCTTATCTATACCGCTTGTCCTCACAAGGGTTGCGGGCGTGCTGGAGCCTATCCCAGCTGTCTTGGGGCAGTAGGCGGGGAACACCCTGAATTGGTTGCCAGCCAATCGCAGGGCACACAGAGACAAACAATCACACACACTCACAATCACACCTAGGGGCAATTTAGAGTGTCCAATCAACCTACCATGCATGTTTTTGGAATGTGGGAGAAAACCCACGCAGGCACGGGGAGAACATGCAAACTCCACACAGGGAGGCCGGAGCCGGGATCAAACCCACGACCTCTGAACTGTGAGGCGGACGTGCTAACCAGTCGACCACCATGCCGCCGTGATGGCTTATGTCACAAGTAAATCTTTATAACTTGAACTTGAAATTTCAAAACAACAGTCTTTGGTTGACTTGTGATGCACATTGTAGGGATTTTGTTACTGTAAATGCTTAGCTTCACTCCACACCTTCAGGTATGTGGCAACATCATACTATCACCATCTTAAAGTGAAATCAACCCAAACATATTTTTTTAAAGAATTTGTTTTATGCAAGCCCACTAGTTGAAACACAGTATTCTGATTAATAGTGCGTTTGTGCAATATGAGTTAAGCAGCAAAATCCACCCCTTTTTAGCCATCTCAGGGGGCAGCCATTTTGTCGTCTGTCGACAGGAAATGACATCACATCTACCCCAGGGCTCAGGGAACGACCAATCACAGCTCGCCTGTTTTCTAAAGCTGAGCCGTGATTGGTCGTTACCTGAGCCCTGGGGCAGTTGTGATGTCATTTTCAGTCGACAGAAGTGACAAAATGGCCGCCCCCAGAGATGGTTGAAAATGAGTGGATTAACTCTTATTCCACAAACACAATATTTATTAGAATGCCTTGTTTCAACTAGTGGGCTTGCATAGAACAAATTCTTGAAAAAAGTATGTTTGGGATGATTTCCCCTTTAACATAATGTCCTAAGTCATATTTTGCCAGGAAAAAATATTTTTGCCTTAAAAATCTCCTCAGGATGCTGGCCACTTCCATTAAAATCGTCTAGATTTTTAGTTTAACAGATCATTCAATTGCAACCCTAAAATGATTTTTATATTAATAATAATATATACTATAGAATCTGTATTTGGTTCAGTTTTTCGTGTTTTCTGGAAAAACTGAAAAAATGACTTAGGTCATTATTTTAGTAAGTGACAATATGACAAATGCATGCTGGGACTGCTTGAGCTGTCCAACAACTTTGCAGTGAATGATGCTTTTAGAGGGGAGCATCCAAGACAGTGCTTGGGGACAGCACGGCGGTTTAAATCATGGCCATCTTTACACTTTGTCTCACCGAGGTAGCCAACTGACTTCCCATTGCTTCAATCCCTCCTCCCTTCAAAACAAAGGAGCCACATATATTGGTGGATAAGGTGCCACTTACGCCACAGATGAAACCACAGATAGGGTTGTGAAGTATTTACAAAACAGTGAAACAGCACGTTTAATTATACAAATTTACTGCAAAACAAAGTACATTTACATCATTACGTAATGAAGTACTCACAAATCGCTGGCCGTGGATGAGTTGCGCGACATGGTTTTGGGAGAGAGGTCATAATCGGAGTCGGAGCGGTAGAGGAAGGACTCACGGCGTTGACTGTGGGGGGCATTGGATTGTAGGACCAGACCAGAACCAGGGCTGGTCTGAATGTCCAGAGGACTGCGACCCACCGATAAGCCATTCTCCACATCAAAACTAAAAAAAAAAAAAAAAAAAGACAGAGACAGAGAAAGGTAGAACATTCAATGCACTGCACTATAGAACTGAAGCCGAGCTTGTTCAATGGGTGCAAATAAATACACAAGCATGATACTAAAGCAAGGCAATAAAGCATTGTTACTACTAAATTGTCAGAAATTCAACACCGCTCTGGTATTGACTTTCGTTAGATACAAATGGCCATATTGTGGCCGGTCTGTGTACTGTACAGCGCATCAAATATAAGATTGCCACAAGGTATGGCTCAGTATGAAACACTGATGTTTCAAGCCTAAGACACATTCTCGATCCTTGCAAGATTGTTTCGACCTTGAGACAAGTTGCTTTTCAGAGAACCCTAGTACGCACACCTCCTCCCCGCTAGCTCATTACATCAACATGACATCAACACTGACGTGAAGCATGTTACATCAGTCGCGCTCCTCAATCATATAACCTCTCCACACCCGTTATTAACCCGTCACCGCATCTAAAGAGTGTATCTGTGTCCAATATGTAACTGTATAATATCAATATATATATAATATAATTCAGGATACTATTGCCTTGGACACACCGAAGTGCATGATCACTTGTCTTGGGTTATCCATTTTTAAGACACTGGAAGCAATGCAAAGTACGATGCAATAACCTTGTTGGAAGGTAATGTGACTTTAGGTGAAAAATTATGTGCTGAGAATTTTGGGTATTTTTCCTCATCTTTAAATAATAGGCCACCCCACCCCACCCTGACTCTCTAGCCTGGTTGCAACAATAGAAAATAGTGCTCTCACAGAGCAATTGAAGGTTGCTGGAGTCTATTTTTAGCACAACCTGTCTACAGCACTCCACTTATAGCCGCGGCTGAAAAATGGAAGAAGGCTATTATGCAACTGATGCTGAATGAACCTGCCCGATTCACAGAGAGAGAGAATTGAGGAGGATGGTAGGGGTGGGGGTTGAGGAAGTCTGCATCTAGCACAGTGACGCAGTGCACCATCTCGCATCTGATTGGCGTGACATAGCAGAGGATGGGCGGGGCTACAGCAGCCCTTACCTCAATGATGATTCCCTCTACCTAACCCAGGCCTCTTTCCCTCCCCACCCGTGCCAGCTAAGTGAAACTGGCTGTGACGAGGCTCCATCAGAGGAGGCCAGTGACGTCAGAAGCTATAAATAGATCCGCCTGGGGAACTGAGGCAGCTGTGAGGGAACTTACGTACGTAGCTCCCCCAAATACCCTTCACCAATTCATCTGAGAGGAATTCTTGCTCTACATTTTAGTAGTGGATGTGTGAATAGAATACATGTTAAGTGCAGTTTTGTCGGGACACCTTCAAGGTTTGCAATCCTTTGCATGTGAACCCGTATCCTTCAGTAAGTGAAGGTTAAGGTTCGTTATAGCCTGCTGGTGTGTTGTTCAACAGTGATTAATGGAAGCATAGCTCCCACTATTGATGAAAATGTGTACTACAACAACGGCGAAAACAACTCCTGCTTACGGCATGTGTTTTAAATAAAAGCAAACAATCCAACCCCCAAAGGATTAGCGGACCCTTCCTGAAAAGGACTTAATTAATGCGAGCAATGTGTTCACTGATCATCATATTTGGTGGTGTACAAGATTAAGATCGAAGTTTTTCCATCATTGCAAACCGCCATACTTAGTGTTTAATGTCACAAAGCTGTTATTGATGTCGACAATGTCAGCATAACATCAAGTTAAACTTTCCACTAAGCAGGCAGACAGGCAGAGAAAGAAAGTGAGAGGGAAAAAGAGGCAGGCCGCCGCCTTGTTCATTCGGTTATACTGCATTCATAACAAGATGACCTTGGTGGTCTTCTACCTTCAGCATTGTTCTCCAGTTCTGTGACGCAAATGACAGCCCCCCTTTTCGCTCTTTAACTCAGTTCTACTCAACTTTTCTCACACACCCACATCCTAACGTCGGCTTTTGTTCCCAGGATGTGCAGTTTGCATTCACTGCCAGGCCTTCCCTCAGTTTACTTGAAAGCAAAGAAGGCTCAAAAGTTGCGCAACAAGGTTTAAGGGAAGTTTCTGTCCACTTTTACGTAGCTCAAAACGTCTTCAATTATTATAAATATTTTATTTTTTGGCCTCTTTTTTTTTTTTTTTTAACTTTTATTTCATTCCAAGCCGATACTACTTTGTAGACACGTTTACCAGAACTCTACAATGGTGTCGCTTCACATGTTCGTACTCGGACAGACAACAACGCACAGGACATCAGTTTTACCCCAGACATATGGACGTCTGACTGGCAGTGGAACATAAAGAGGAATATGGTGCACGTTGTGCTGAGGGACAATGTGCAAAAAAATGATCAAAGCCATGAATGAATGTGGGTTCGCTAGCAAGGGCTGTTAGCATACACTTCAGCTCGCCGGAAGCATGCTGTCCTGCGCCAAAGGAGAATATGTGATTTTTTTCCTGTATTTCGGTTGGTGTACGTGTATCATATCGGCGGCCAAAATGCAAATCCTCCTATCTGACAGGTGTCAAATCCATGTCCAGAAAGTAAACCCTGCCACAGTTTGTCTTTAGCCACAGGTGCTTCTACTCAAGAGCTCTTTTACCTGCCGGTTGAACAGCAGAGACTTGGCGCTCAATGCTCCTAAAGTGACAGTAAACACACTAATGATGAATGTGATGTCCACAATATCAGTGCAATAGTTATCAGTCCCATAGTTATCGTGCATCCCTATTTCAAACTTTTTCAAAATGCTTGCAAAATGATTCCACGACATTTCCTCTTTCTAATATCTTAATTGTCTACCCAAACATATTTTTTTCCAGAATATGTTCTATGCAGGCCCACTGGTTGAAGTACAGCATTCTGATTAATATTGCGCTTGTGGAATATAAGTTAAGCAGCAAAATGAACCCACTTTTAGCCATCTCAGGGGGCGGCCATTTTCTCACTTCTAAGTTGCTCAGGTAGACCTGTTTTCTGAAGCTGAGCCATGATTGATCGTTATCTGAGCCCTGAGCAACTTCGATGTCATCTTCAGTCGACAGAAGTGACAAAACGGCCGCCCCCTGAGCTAGCTAAAAACGGGTGGATTTCTCATATTCCACAAACGCAATATTAATCAGAATGCCATGTTTAGACTAGTGGGCCTCCATAGAACATATTCTGGAAAAAAAATATGTTTGGGTTGACTTCCGCTTTAAGTCATTTAATTTCTTCTGAAGTGGAATTAGGAAACAACAAATGTGTATTGGTTAGGAGTAGGAAAAAAGTAACCAATAGAATGATCAGAGGTGGACATTTTACAAAATGTTTCTGGTCCGTCATTCGTCATCTGTCACAGCGGCCAGGGTACCCGTCCGTCACTCGGCCGTCCGTCATTTTTTGTGACGAACTGAATTGTAATCGTCAGTCTGACAGGTAGACCGTCAGAAGTCCGTTGGTCCGTCAGTCTGTCGCACAGAAAACGTCAGAAAAACGTGCGCCCGCCAGATGATTACACTAACGGATGAAAACCCACTTCTGTCATTTGTCAGTCCATCATTTTTAAAAGTTGTCCCGTCATTCGTCAATCGTCAGCAAACGGGTGTTCGCCAGTAACGGACCAGTAAGTCTGATGGAATGCCCGCCTTTGAGAATGATGACTACCGGTACATAATGTATATACTTTTTCACCACCCTTTTATTTGACTATTTTCTAATTTTATATACACAACATGATTTTTAAAAAATATTTTATTGTTGTAACTAGTAATTATTTTATAGACAAAGACATCGAGGCTCTTTGGAGGTCAAATGAAGGCTTTGTTCTGTGGAAACCACACCGTATCCACAATATTGAGAGCCTTCCTCATATTAAAAGTAACAAGGATCATACCACTTCCCATTGGAATGGAACTTATCTTTCATTAATTACTGTCAAGTTAACTGTCAAGTGAATACATATTTTGGAGTTTAATTTACTTTAGCAATAGTCCAAACTCCCAGTAGACTTTTGAGAACTAAAAGACGAATCCTAGGGAGACCTTCAATCGGTCATGGAGTAAGTGCAACCATGCTAAAGAGTCAGAATGTCAGGATGGAAAATGACAGCGTCGGAATATGTGTGTGTAATGTGCTCATGGGAACCGGGGCTGAGGGATTTAAATAAGCTACGCAAGCGAGAGTGGTAGAGAAAAGAACACTGATGGCCAGATGTTATTTGATGGGGAATGACACAGGACTGGTGTCAAAGGTCAACCCACACATCCAAACACATACTACCTCCTGTTTTCATTTCTTGTAGCGTGGGAATTGGCCGGGAGGCCTCACACATCACACCAGGAAGGAGGCAAGAGGTGAGGAGGAGAGAGGCAAAACAGATGAGGGAACACTGCGTGGAGGGGGCGCTAGCGTGAGAGCTGTTAACGACCACATACTGTACGTTAGTGAGAGTGCCGGAGTGGGAGAGAGCAAAAAAGGAACTAAAGAGAATTTGTTTTCTTTGGACGGAAAACCAATTGCAAATTTGATTTGAAGAAGCAGAAAAAAACTGCCTCCTTTGTGCTGCCATTTTAAACTGGTCCCTCCTTTCATCGTGCCTGTGTTTATGTCTTCATGACGACACGCAGCGAGGAATTGTCAGGCCTCTTGGTAGACAAACAACCCATGTGTGTAACTAAAGTTCATAATACTGTACAGATTCTGAGAGCCACATGTCAAAACAAGAAAGAGAACGATGCCCCCTGCTGCCCATCAACAGTAAAGTCCCGGCAGAAGACAAACCATTTAAAAAGCAAGAATGTTTCCTGGGATAGACTCTAGCTTGCCCGCAACCCTAATGAGAACATATGGTATAGAAAATGGATGGATGGATTACTTAAAAAGGAATTCAACCCAAACATATTTTTTTCAAGAATATGTTCCCAGTAGGACCACTAGTTGAAACACGGCATTCTGATTAATATTGTGTTTGTGGAATATGAGTTAAGCAGCAAAATCCCTCAATTTTTAGCCATTTCAGGGGGCGGCCATATTGTCATTTCTGTCGACTGAAAATGACATCACCGATGCTCAGGGCTCAGGGATTGAACAATCACAGCTCAGCTTCAGAAAACAGGTCAGCCGTGATTGGTCGCTACTTGAGCCCTGAGTAGTTGCGATGTCATTTTCAGTCGTCAGAAGTGACAAAACGGCCGCCCCCAGAGATGGCTAAAAATGAGTGGATGAACTCTTATTCCACAACTGCAATATTTATCAGAATGCCTTGTTTCAAATAGTGGGCTTGCATAGAACATATTCTTGAAAAAGTATGTTTGGGTTGACATCTTTCCTTTAAAAGCAAAATAAGTAAACCTTCATATGTCTTTTATAAACCATGATGACAGTATACTCTGATACCTGTTGCTCTCGACACCAACCTGACCGACCAAAGTGGACCACTGTCAAAACACAGCAAACACTCACAGTCCAACATCAACATCTGATCTCAGAGCAGCTACAGGTCTAAAAATAGCCGAGGGAAGGACAAGCTCACGTTCAAGGCAGGTCATCGGTTGTGTTTAGTACGTATACACATACTGTACAGTACATATGTCCATGGCCTTTGGCTGAGAGCCCCACAGATAAGAGTATTGTGTCAGTGTCCAAATGTGTATATATATAGAGTAAATAGAACGTGGCCACAAATTAGGGTATCGTTTTGACAATTCTGTACTTTTTGAACATGGTGGGAAAGGCTGCCAAATAAACAAAAAACAGGATAATAATCAGGGTAAACATACATTGCAGCATACTGCATCCATTTTTTATATTCAGTTGGAGCCACCTGACTTGAAAAGGCCGACGACACACACAGCGTACTGATGAACCGCAGTTACTGTATAAAAATGCTCGGCAAGCTGAACGGATCAGAATTTTTATACATACAATAGTAAAAACAACACATCATCAAAACGTCACATCTTTGATCTGCTGTACCATCTTCCCCTTTTGCTCACTACCTCAAAAGATGGAAAATTGGCAGAGCAACTCGGCCATTCCTTGTCATCGGTGATGCTGACAAAGAAGTGCAAAGCGGGACTACAAGCACATTTAACCTTCTTCGCTGTTTACAATCGCTACTGCGAACATCGTTGCTTTTCTAGTCTGAATAACCCAATATGAACCCCGAATGTTGAGGCCGAGAAATCGCGGCCCTTTTTTTCGGTCCGACCATTTATATATAATCACAATTGATATTTGTGGACTACCTCAACGGTAGATTCACTCCTCCGTGCAGAAAGCTATCGATCAAGGAGTCTGTGGGGAGTGATTAGCTCTGTCCGTCCAGTGGCGCAGAATTCAATGCAGTGGCTGATCAGTATTAACAACATTAGAAGCTGGAAAGGGCAGTCACACACTGGGCCAGCACAGACCAGAAACTCACACAAAACACACATATCCACACACGCACGCACAGAGGGCAGTGATTACCCACGCTGTGGTCAAGGCCCAGTATTGGCTCCGCTATCGATCCAAAAATCGAACAACCTGACGTCACACTGATACACAAACTGGATATGCTAGCTCAGGCCACACACACACACACACACACGCACACACACACACACACAAACACACACACTACCTGGGCCACTAACAGGCCATGCTGCACTCTGTCCTAATCATGTTCATATAGGACTAATTGGCGCCTTTCGCTATACAGTGATTGAGTCCGACAGAGAGTCACGATTGTGCCACTTCTTCCTCTAATTAGTTAAAGGAAACTAAGGAGCAGCCAGTCCTCAAGCTCACAGTGGGACAAAGACAGCAAAAACAAATTGAGGCTGTTTTCTTTAAGGCGTTTATTCTTTTTAACCCAGTAACAAAAAAGCGTCTATATTTTTGCCATGTATTGCGAACATGTTTCAAACAAAGTACTGCCAAAAAGAGAGTTACCGCTTTCTTCCATCATTAAAATGAAATGAAAATGCCTATTCTAAAAGTTAAAGAACGTTTTTTTTTTAAAAATATGTTGCAGGTTCACGAGTTGAAACAAGATATTCTGATAAATATTGCGTTTATGGAATAAGAGTTAATCCACCCGTTTTTAGCCATCTCCTGGGGCGGCCATTTTGTCACTTCTGTCAACTAGAAATGACATCACAGTTGCCTAGGGCTCAGGTAACGACCAATCACAGCTCACCTGTTTTCTGAAGCTGAGCCATGATTGGTCGTTACCTGAGCCTTGAGCAACTGCGATGTCAATTTCAGTCGACGGAAGTGACAAAATGGCCGCCCACAGAGATGGCTAAAAGCGGGTGGATTTTGCTGCTTAACTCATATTCCACAAACTCAATATTAATCAGAATGCCGTGTCTCAACTAGTGGGCCTGCTGGGAACACTTGAAAAAACATGTTTGGGTTGACTTTCCCTTAATAAAGTGATTTGTAAATATGCAACATTCATGTTGGCTTATTTAAACCAAAAAACATTTTTTTTTTCATAGCCGTGCCCTAGCCGTTAGGCCAGTTTCACATTGACTACACTCACAAGCGTATCAAATAGTTTACAAGAGCAATACTGCACCGAAACACATTCGTCGATGGGGGTTGGTGTATCGGCCAAACAATCGGAAGGCCATTCGGGAATCTCCCGGAATTCCCAATGGCCACCACTCCTCCTTTGGGCCTGATTGATTAATTTGCCTGCTGATTTAATTGCCCGATATTAAAAAATACAAAAAACAAAAAAGGAATATTGGCTGAAAATCCATTAGGGCCTGGACATTAGTTTCACTTTCATTTTTAATTTTTTTCAAATTACCTCTATTGCTCTTTTCACATCATTTCATTATTTCCACTTGCAATTTTGCACACTATCCTTCTTTACATTTACCTCCTCCTGTTTTTTTTTTCATATCACACCAAGAAATAGCATTCCATTTGATCATGCACTACAATGACAATAAAGGCTATTGTGTTTTATTGGATTCTATTCTAAAAGCCCATCTGAAACGTTGTTATTCTTTTACAACAGAGGCCAATTTTCCCTGAGTTGATCATTTACCCAAAGAACAATTAAGCACTTAGCCGGTCTATACTCTCCACTGGTCCAATGATTAGCTCGACTATTTCCTCAAATATGAAAAAAAACAAAGGGTGACTGAATTTCGCTAATCTTCTTGCATTTCATGACACGCAAGTGCACAATATGTGCTGTTGTCAGTAGAGAAATAACAACCATAGAATTGGAGCCTGAGTAGCGGGAACTCAGCAGGTTCGGTCCAAATGAGGATCTTCTAACTGGCTGCACAAAAACAATGAATTATCAATTATTATCATGTCTGACTCACAAAAAAAAAAAAAAAGAAAGAAAATGGGGGTGCTCTGGAAGAGCAACTCTTCATATTACGTTACACCAATCAGCCAGAACATTGCATGTAGGAAAACGCACATTTCAGCCGTTTATTGAACGTCGGGTGACGGTTAAACAGAAACGGCACACTCGCGCAGGAGCTGCTGGCAGCCGCGGCTCACACCCAACACTCACACGTTAGACTTGCCGACATCGCGCACACACCCCAACCCGCCCCGCCTCCTAAAGCCACGTGTACAGGTATGTACACAAACACTACAAGTGGCACTATACTGTGTATATTTTCCATGTTTGCATTTTGGTTTCAAAAATGTCTTTTATGTTTAAAGCCTGTGTGGGGGAGAGAAAATGATTTTTGAAAAATGATATAGTCTGTATATTCTGGATACTGGATTTTCAACGACTGCAGGATAGTGCCCTAAGAGTGTCCATCAAAATGGGATAGTTTGACACAGCTTTTAAATTGGATCACGAGCATGTCACAACATGGTGGCGGCTTTCGACGGCCTATGAGTGAACTGTGCGTCATGTCTCAATGTGATGACACCGCTGAGACCCAAAGGCCTGGCTAACCTGCTGGGATGCCACCAGAGTTCACAGCTCGTTGACAGACAGGACAAGCCATGCGATACCGGCGTGTGTTGCCTGTGACATTTCAACGCCTTCTGTAGAAAACGATCAATGTCCAGTTCCAACGTGGTGAGCACGCAGTCGCCTTATTCACATTTTATGACGCGCCTCCAGGTCCCACAAGAGCAATAATTATATATTATATATATATATATATATATATATATATATATATATATATATATATATATATATCCATCCATCCATTATCTGTACCGCTTCTCCTCACAAGGGTCGCGGGGCGTGCTGGAGCCTATCCCAGCTGTCTTTGGGCAGTAGGCGGGGGACACCCTGAACTGGTTGCCAGCCAATCGCAGGGCACACAGAGACAAACATCCGCACTCACAATCACACCTAGGGGCAATTTAGAGTATCCAATCAACTTACCATGCATGTTTTTGGAATGTGGGAGGAAACCGGAGTGCCCGGAGAAAACCCACGCAGGCACGGGGAGAACATGCAAACTCCACACAGGGAGGCCGGAGCCGGGATCGAACCCACGACCTCTGAACTGTGAGGCGGACGTGCTAACCAGTCGACCACCATGCATATATATATATATATATATATATATATAATTATTATTATTATTTTGTTTTTAATCTTTTAAACTGCGTAAAGTATGAATCAATGTAAAAAATGAATATTCATCATCAATCAATATTGACATTTTGATCACAAAAGGATTTGTAATGACAACAGTCAAATCTATTGTACATTTATTTTCAAGTTCAGCTTTGGCACTAACAAAACACTAATAATAATACCAAGACAAAAATGTAGTCAAACAGTCAAAATTATTAGATCATTTTCATTTTTGGGGTGTAAAATTACAAAAGGTTACTGTTTGTTACAAGGGCAAAATGCAGATGTTAAAATAAAAACGTTATGTTGTAAAATGAGTCATTCATTTTGTTAAAAAAAAAAAAAAAAAAAATCGAATCGAAATCGGGAACTGAGAATCGAAAACTGAATCGGATCAGAGCTTGAGGGAATCATTACATCCCTCAAATACATTATGATGATTTGATGAGTAACAACAGTAGAACCACTATTTTCACAAGACAGTGGAACAATTCAAAATGTATAAAACATGTTTTAGGAAGAATGTGCCTCTAAAGTTGCCAAAAGAGGATCATTTATTTTCGCTTTTGCTGGTGATGACCTTTGGCGCCCATCACATTCGCGCGATCTAAATTGTCCACTAAGTTTTGTTATTCACTTAATGGCAGTCCTCAACTTACGTTTTATAATTGTATGACTGTTGTTAATGTATGTCCAAAATGCATAATTACATGTTTGATCCAAACTGTTTGTACAATTTTATGATGACAATAGTATAAGTCTGGAACTTTGATTGATTGCATTTCTATTATTTCTGCTGAAAAAATGGGGAAAATGAAATTCTGACAAATTCCATAAGCAAAACTCAAATATATTACTGATTTTATGCTCACATCTATTTCTGGAACTTTAAGTGGTCCCCAATGTCCTCTTTTTCGAGTTTCCACAATGGTCATTGTGTGCCTGTCTAAATCCAGGCAGGCTATTCGAGGTTATCTCACTTTCTCACTCACTCTCACTTATTTTTCCAGTAGATTTGAAAACGTCGCAGCTCTAGTTAAAAAGAATGCTGGTTGTTGCCCGCAATAAATCTCGTACAATTGACGACTGAGTCCACAGCTGCGACTAACCATCAGTGCCCGGGTCAAGTGGACCTGGCTAAAAGAGCACTAATCTGCGCGCACCAGTGAAATATTGTGCATAAACTATAACATTTACAACCTTACAATGTAAAGTCAAGACATATCTTTTTTTTTTTCATGTTAAACGTGCACAGGGTAGCCAGTGAAAGTCATAAAAGGCAATTATCCTTCCTCCACTCTAGGTTCAAAGTGTTATTACGCACATGTGGTTTATCCATCAGGCCCATACACTGTCTGTGGTCGACTACAATCGTTAGCCTCGTCTCTGCGAAGGCGTTTCACCAACGGGACACACTTTGATCCTCCTCTTTCTCCACACAGGATAAAATTGCTTTTTTTTTTTTTTTTTTTCTCAAAAGGACGACTCTGAAAATAAGTCACACTTCCTTGGTGAATTGGAAGGCAGTGACACATACTGTCTATTTCTTGGCAACAATATGAACTCAGCATTGAAAAAAATGCTTGATAAAATAACTCATATTTATCTGAAAATTTTGGAAATCAACCTTCACCCCCCAAATGCAATTTTAATCTACGTAAGCATAATTGACAAAAAAGAGTGGTATAATAAATACCTAATAAAAAGTAAAAAATACATAATATGCAATAGAAAACTGAATTATATTACAATCCCGATTATTACACTCCATGTTTACAAAATTGGCATAATTGTAAAAAAAAAAAGATTATTAATGTTCATTTATATCCAACGCACTGTTTGTTTACACAGGGAAATCATACTTGAATTTATACATTTGCACCTTTTTTTTTTTTTTTTTTTTTTTTTTTAAATAATAACAAATTTTATAAATTCTGTTTGGTCTAAAAGGAACTTACTTACATTTATTTTTCTTTATATTATTTATGTTAAAACATTTTCTGATGTACCGGTACTAAAAAATAAATGATTGTCTAAATAATCGTGATTTCAATTATTACCATAATAATCAGGATTGATATTTTAATACTGATATGTAATGATGCAGCCCTAATATATCGTCGCTGTCATGAAAAACACTCATCTCCATTTTTTTTCATTTTCTTATTTTTACCTGAATCATGTTTCCGCGTCACAGTAATCTCATTAAAGTAAAAATGAAAAAAGTTACCAAAATTGGAGATAAGAGTTTTTCACAGGACAGCGACGATATGCACTGCTATGTTAAAAGACTAAGAAGAGGCATTGATTCTGCTGATGGAGCGTAATGAGATTTGGTGGAAATGATTATTTCGGGGCGGTGCTTTTGATAAGAGATTTCACGAAAAAAAAAACACGTCTAACTCAGCTTTTCAATTTAATTCATTCACATTTGAACTAGCGTATTCAAGAAAAAAAAAACACCTTCAATTGATCTCGTCTCAACTTCAACCTCTGTGAGAGAAGGAGAATGGGAACTGCTTTGTTTTCCATGTATTCGGGTTTTTTTGGTATGCACAGCTAACATAAATAGCATATCTGCCTCCTGTTGTAGGGAAAGCAAGAAATAACTACAAGTTTCAAATAGGAGTAAACTGTAGCAAATTAACGCTGATTAATGCTAAGAGATTTTGAAGTTTGAGGACAATCTCATCAGACTGAGCATTCCAATGATAGTAATTCACACACGCATCATGCATTTATTCATATTATTATGAATTCAAGATGGAGTTTGATTCTGACAAGTCAGTTGCTGCCTATGCCTTTTCTACAGCCATCTGCTTGAAATGCTGCCAATTCAGGATACGCTTGATTTTTTTTGCTCTGATTTAAAACCGACTGTACGAGTTGCTGGTTCTCGGATCAGAAAAATCGTATAGAAAGCTCAAGCATGTTCTTTCCACACTTTCATGTATTTTTTTTTTTTTCCGGGTAATATTCCAAAAACGGGCATGCTAGGTTCATAAAAGACTCAAAATTGTCCTTTATTGTGCGTGTGAATAGTTTTGTCTATATGTGTGCCGACACTTGGCCAAAAGGCACCTGAGATAAGCTTCAGCTTCACCCATGACCCTAAACAAGATATTTAAGAAATATATTACTGTAAAAATGAAAATATTCAAATTTCCCTAGCAAGCAGGAAAGAAACATGAGACTTATTTAAGGGAATCAAATAACAATGAATTTCACTGAGAGGGCAGTCTAGCATAACTCTTATAGGTTAAGACCAAAACAAAAATTATACAAATTCAATGTAATTGCCATTCAAAACATACAATTTGTGTTTTTGAAATTAGCACCGAAAAACACACTTTTATGGACGTGATGTCCATGTGTCAACTTTGGATTCACGAAAGCACAATTGAATGACTCTCTTAAAAGAAACAGGCCGACTGTAATTATTTAATTCGATGAACACTAAGATTTCAAAGCAGAATCCCCGAGTGAAGGACTTGATCCTATTGTGTGTTATTTATTCACTTTGCAGCTTTCAATGTGTAGCGTTGGCTGATTTATGGGGCAGGATACCGGCAAAAAAACTGGGGTGGGGTGTCCCAAGTTTCACAAATGAACATTTTTTGGGGGGAGAAAAAAAAAAAAGAAGAATTTGACACAGAGTATTGCAATTTGTGCATCGACTCCACATCTTGCCTACCGTCTTCGTTTCTGCACAATATCGATGGGTCTATTGACAGCACACGGTGAACCGCCGATATTCCCATTGCGCATTTTCAAGTAGCGGTCCTGGAACGAGGGGGCCAGATATACACAGTTAGTGGGCAAACTCATGTTTTTAGTGGCTGCTCGGGGGTGTCCTTCCTTTCTTCTTGCTCTCCGCTAATCGCCCCCTTCCTCCTCTCCAGGACACTCCGCTACTCCTCGACTCTTGCGTGCACTTTCCTTTCCCCTCACGCCACACCGGGTTTCCTTTGACGCACGGACAGATGGAGGAAAGCCCTCCTCGGTGTGTTTCAGACGCATGCCTCCAGTCCAAAGCATGAAGAAAGCCAAGGTGGTGCTGGCGTTAAAGAGCCATTTCCTTCGCTCACAGTTTCATGTGGTTCTGAAGACTGAGCGCGAGAGCGAGAGCGAGAGCGAGGCGGCTTGTTTCAAATCCAAAGTGAGCGGAACTCTCTGAGGATACACTCCTCCCTCGCTCTACCCCTCTATGGCTCGTTCTACTTGTCTCCTCCTTCCAGGCGCATGGCCGGTGTGCCGTAAAAAAAAAACAAGAAAAAAAAAAAAAAAAACAGCATATGTATGTACAGAATGTGTATGTGTGACTGAGTGTGTGTTGCAGGGAAAGAGGAGGGTCTGTGGTTGGGCAATCGAGTGCGGTTGTCGGAGCTGCATCACGTGCGGCCGAGCAGTGAGATATGCACATGTGCAGTCGTAGTTTTGCCACAGTCAAAGTTGTTTAATATACACAAGAAGTTGGAAATGTTTTGAGCTACACGTGGTCTGCTGGTTAGCGCGTCTGATTTACAGCTCTCAGATTCCTGGTTTGAATCCTTCCCGTGGGGAGTTTACATGCCCTCAATGTGCTTGCAACGTGAGCTTAACTGAAGACTAAATTATCCATACTGTAGGTGTGAATGTGATTGTTTGTTTTTCCACATATGCCCTGTGATTGGCTGGCCTACAGTCAGCTGGGACGGGCTTCAGCTCACTTATAAATTGTAACCCTAATTCGGACAAGCGCCTTAGAAAACTGATGCATGCATGGAAATGAATCGAGTAAAAATCCCTGACAATGTCTGTACATGCACAGAGTAAAATAGCTGGACTATACAATAACACATATTACACTTTTAACTAGGGATGTAACGATTAATTGGAAATCAAGTTAAAATCGATTCACCCCAATTAATCGATTAATTGATTTGATTAATCGAAAATCGAGTTGCTTAAATTGATCTAGAAAATGATGTCTTGAAACATTTTTTCATTCCAGATGTAGATCAAATTATGATTTTGCGCCAAACATCATTGCGCATTGCGTTTGTGGATGGCTGCAGAACCACATTAGTGCACAGAAACAAGCATGGTGCAATTTTTAAAATATAGAATCGAAAATCGGGAACTGAAAATCGAATCTAATCTGGGCTTGAGTGAATCGTTACATCCCTACCTTTAATAGACTTCACACCGCTCGGACCGGCTCCATCGGAACGGAAGATTTTTTGCATTTTATACAAAACCTGTGATTGTCTATAATGTCATTGATCAGATCTGCCAAATAAGACATTAAGGCAAACACAATCTCGTTCACTCCGGGAATGTACTGTGCCCAAAAGCTTTTTGTAGGGATGCGCGATAACTATCGGACCGATATTCTTGAAAAAAACATGGCGTCACTTAACAGATAACATGTAAATTAGGCCGACATTGAAAGCTGCCTCAAATACACTAACGTTGGTCTGGTTACTGTCACTTTAAGAGTCCAAGGTTCTGCTGCATGACGTAGGAGGTACTATGGCGCCGCTGCGCGCAACTTCAGAAGCAACAGTGAGCCTTTTGTTAACACGGCTCTAGTTTCCCCAGAGCAGTTTATTTGAACCAGGCGCTCAATTGGGCGTGCTGGCGCCCAAATTTCAACATGTGGCGAAAGTCTCCTCGACTCGAAAAAACATATTTTGTTATAAATATTGAAGGTTGGAGTAAAAAATATTTGTGAGTGTATGGGTCCCAGTCACTTGAGTGAGAGCAGCAGCCGAGGCTTCCTCGACGGTCGCCCAGCCTGACGATGGGGAGAGATTTGTCTTAAAATGATTTAAATACATTCCTAATTTTTGAGATCCACAAATGTATGCATGATTTTCATGTGTTTTTCAGATCCACAAACATATCGTCGCTGTGTTGTATAAAACACTTATGTTCATTTTTTCAATTTTCTTATTTTTTACGTGAATGGTGTTTCCGAGTTACAGACATATCGCATTAATGTGAAAATGTTTTTTTCAAAAATTGGACATAAGTGTTTTTCACAGGACAGCAATGATTTGCGCGATTTAAACACGTGTTTTTTAATGTGTGAATATTTATCATGACTTATCATTTGTAAATATTCAATTCTGCGTGTGGATTGTTGAATGTGGGTTTGTAGATCAGCGGGCACGTGCATTTATTTTTGAGACAAACCGTCGCTTCAAGATATTCACACTAAGGCCCGACCGATTAATTGGCCGATTATGGCCATTCAAACATCGAGCAAAACTAACCGGCCAAATGGCTGTTTGCAAATTGTTTTTACCTTTACACACTCTAAACATTTACAGCAGTTGTACAGCAGTAACACTAGCCTCGTTATTTAATACACATGTTTCTATATCATAAACTTGTATTCTTAAATATATATAATGACATTTTACAAGCAGTGAACAATGCGAATAGTGCAAAGAATGTCACCATTTTAGAGACAACCTTAGGTCACAGTTTGTTTAAAAAAAAATAAAATAAAATAAAAACGTTGTGGGTACCGCCAGTGAAAAAAAGAATTCTGCCAGTATAAAAAAAATAATAATAATAATAATTTCCATTTAATTAAGAAGTCCATTCCCGCCAAGGAAAAAAAATAAATAAATAAAAAGGAGAAGCCCTATTTCCGCCAGTGGATTTTTTTTTTTTTTTTCTCGCAGAAGCCCCTTTCCACCAGTGGAGGATAAAAAAGGAGAGGGGGGGGGGGTCTTAATTGTACTATGTCCGTTAATAATGTTTGATATAGACGGCATCTGAAGAGACCGTAGGTATACCCACCAACCCTTTGCTTCAACGTCATGGGCTATATCACATAAAGGCCGATAAAACCACAACTCACACCATTTTAACACACGTTGTCAAATACGAGTATACATTAATACCTTCATAAAGTAAACTTTTGCATGCCCTTTGAGTGTGACTTTCTGTAGTCTGCAAGTTAAAAAAAAAAGAATTTTAAAACGTTTTTTTTTTATTTTTACTGACGGGAATGGGCTTCCATACTAACGTGTCTGTATGTTGACTATTTCTCAGTATTTTTTAAGGATTTTTTTTTTTTTTTTTCAGTTTAAAAGAATTGTTCTCCCCATTGCAATTCAATGGTATGGCTTTTAATTTGGACTATTCAAGTTTTTACAAGCTCATTAGGATTTGTTTCGCACTCATCTTCCCGCGGCGGCTGGCGGAACCTGATACGGCACAATTGTGCTGTCCGCTGACCTAGCTGCTGCGCCGCTCAGCCCTGCCAGTTGCCCGGTTTTTAATGCATTTTACACTCTTCATTGGGGGCCAGCGGGGTCGGGCCGAGGTGTCTGCACTGCTTGGCTCTCTACCCCTATCCTGTCCTCTCCATCCTGTCCTATTATTGGTTAGTTGTTAAGAACACAAATCCTATGTCAGCTTATACTGTAGATGTCACACACCTTTTGTACCCTGCGTTTATTCATGTTCATTTGTTGTTAAATAATCTGAGTCTACCTCCTTTAGTGTGCTACAAGAGAGGATAACTGCACTGCTGCTGTAATAGTTGCTGCACAGGGATGAATGGACTTGCTGGACCTGATATGTCATCAACTCATGGACAAATATTTGTCTTTTGAGACATGGGGCAAGGGGCTGACGCAGAAGTGTTGGCAGGCACATCGGACAGAAAAATGGGTCAAGTGGGGAGGGACCCTGAAAAACCTCAAACAACCGTTCAAATGTTACTGGAAACCCTTATGAGGGTAATGGAAGTTACTGACGTACAATGAACTTTGGTGCAGAACAACTATCAAACATGTTACTATAATCAAATATCATTATAAATGTTTCTAGTGACGGGGTTCTGACTGTTATAAATATCACCTTAGGTTGCTATTGGCTGATTTTTACTCCATTTGAGCAAATTTGGAACATCCAAACTATGAGAACTTTTGTCACTTAGCTTTTTTCTGAGGCTGAGTACCAGATACTAACCTGGAAAAATTCAGATACATAGGAATATACAAAATTTTATGCCTCTCTGGATATTCTCTCTCAATACTGGATGCAACAAAAGTGACTCATTTCTTCACACAAATGAAATAACCCCTCTGCTAAACTTTGATCATGAATTATCCCTGACCTCTTTGTTGAGAAAATTGTGTAATATATTGAATCTCACAACCCAAACATATGTTATTCAATAATATGTTCCCAGCAGGCCCACTAACTGAAACACTGCATTCTGATTAATTTTGCATTCGTGCAATATGAATTAAGCAGCAAAAAGCACTCATTTTTAGCCATCTCCGGGGGCGGCCATTTTGTCTTCTGTCGACTGAAAATGACATCACAACTGCTTACGGCTGACCTCTTTTCTGAATCTGAGCCGTGATTGGTCGTTGTGAGCAGTTGTGATGTCATTTTCAGTCGACAGAAGACAAAATGGCCGCCCCCGGTGATGGCTAAAAATGAGTGGATTAACACTTATTTCACAAACGCAATATTTATCAGAATGCTGTGTTTCAACTAGTGTTGGAAAACATGTTTGGGTTGATTTCCGCCTTAAACCAGGCATTCTCAAGTAAACGCTAAAGAGGACCAGTTCAGAAAGTGTATTGTCTTCAATCAGTATACCCAAAACACTAAAAAAACATTTGGATTAAAAGTAACGCAATTTTGGGTCAAAAACAGGCTGATCCACGAATTGGGTCCATTTTTCTTGTGTTGTTTTATTCAAAACAGCCCAGTTTTTGGGGTTGTTATTGTACAAAATTACCCATTTTGGGGGGTGTTTTCTGCAAAAACAACCCAGCAGGTTGGCTCAAATTGAACCAAATTGTGGATCAGTCCATTTTGACCCAAAATGGTGTTATTTTTACCACAAATGTTTTAAGAGTGTACTTTTTCTCCAACCTGATCCATCAAATAAAATAATTCATCCATCCATTTTCAATTGCACTCATCATTACAGTACAGTCGCGGGTGACCTTTAGCCTATCCCAGCTGACTTTGACCGACAGGCAGGGAGCCAGTGACTCACTCACTTTCACACCTATGGACAATTTAGAGCTTTCAACTAACCTAACATTTTTGGAATGTGCGTGGAAACCGGAATACCGACCAACGGAAGCACAGGGAGAACACGCAAACGCCACACAGGAAAGCAAGTGTCAAGATTCAAACCCTCAAACTCGGTACGGTGAGGCAGACATGCTAACCACTAGTTTGCCGTGCTGCCTGCCAAAATAAAATTGCACTGTATATAATTTAGTTCAAAATCGCCCTGCGAGATTACACAAGAAATACCAAACCAAAGGCACCTCCTATTCCTCCCACTCGTGGCCACTTCCCTCCTTGTGCAAAGCGCTTGTGAAACACGCTGGAGCTCGAAACAGATGCTGGGATGGATGCTCGATGAGAATGAGGCGTTTGTGAGGCCACCGTGTAACTGAATCCAGCCGCCAAATGGCTTCTGCAGCCCAGCTGGCTGATGGCTCCTATGACAACATTAACTCGGCTAATGAGAAGAAGCTGTGACGGGCAAGTATGATTTATGGGCAAGTGCGTGTTCTGTGTAGGTGTTAGCGTCTGCTTCATAAAATTCCACTGTTGTGAATATTGAAAAGGCTATTTTCATATTTCATGTTTTATTGAAGTAGAAACATTTGTCTATTTATTTAGAAATCAGTACAGAGCACCCTTTTCCCAACATAAAAAAAAAGAGTAAACTTTGCGTCTTGACACCAGGCTTTAGACTTCAAAAGTCCAGTGGCATTGTTTATAGAACAACAGATCATGTCCATGTTTTACCACAGCATAATCAATGTCTGAGGATGCATTATTATGCTTTGTATAGTATTTTCCGCTTTGTAATAAAACGCGCAAGCATGCAGACAACAAGACTGAATAATTTATAATGAATAGCCATGGCTTCAAGACACTGTAAATGTGAATGCACAGAAATACAAGAAGCAGTTTGAATTGAAGCCATGAGCATTTATTTTATATTTCATTTTTTTCCCTATGCATACTATATCTTTTTTTTTTTTTTTCAAATAAGTGCATTTAAATGAAACGTTACTATAAATACAGAACAGTGTTGCACAAGGTGGCATGAGGTGAAAGTAACCGTCACGACAACAACAAAGGTAGTGAGTGTTTTGTTTGCCACCTAGTGGAGAAACTGAGTTATGGCATTTGGCATTGTAGTGTTACCGGTGCCGGACTGTACACAATAGACCACACCAGACACCTTAAGATCATTTGCATAGCATAATGATATCCAACACAAGAGCGCAATCAAAAATCCCAGTCATGGAGGTATGAATAATGTGTTTTTGATTATGGTTGTAGTTTACAGCAGTATAGAAGTCACAGTTTGCAGCACATTGGGCTGCGTTTCTATGTATGAAAAGTGCTATATAAATAAAATTTTATTTGATTTGAGAAGTGCACAGCATTATAATGAGTGCTGTGTCTAATATATGTGATACTTAACTTAGTTACAAGAAACAGTCAAATATTACAAACAGCTGTCAATGACAAGCAGTATAGTTCTACAGAAGCTGCAAACTACGACCACAATAATAAACATGCAGTATGGTTACATTAATACAGATTTGACAGCATTAATTAAAAATGCGCATTTTTATCTAAGAGGTAGAATATTTGATACAGTTCATGCATTGCATATATTATTTTGTTCAAGTGGTCACAATATTGTTTTTAAGTATCTGCCTTTGCTTTAGCAAGATAAGACACATTTATCAAGACAAGGAAATCTAATGAAATATAATATGCATTATCTTAAAAAGTGTACAAATAATAATACTAATAATTTCTATTCTTCGCAGAAGACAAGTTCATTATTTTGCTTTGTGGAAATAAGGCGTCATACTTGAGTATTAATTCCAAATATTTAACATTTAATACATATTTCAATATTTATTATGAGTCAACATCAACATTCAATGTGAATGTAGCCATGAACTTTTTGAGTCATTAAGAATTGGTTCCAATAGTCAAGATGCTGCTTTAGTTATTTCCTCCTTCACAAATGAGGATTCACCCATTATCACATACCTCCTTTAAAACCTCCAGGCCAAGTATTGTCTTGTCTGTTCTACTTTGTTGGAGTGTGGTTTCAATGTTTGTCTACTTATACATTGTAAACCTCAACATGAACTGACTTACCAGCAGATGTCGCTCTAAACCAAGATTAGCGATCGAAACGTATGACATTCTACTGACATCCAAACTGAACTAGTTTTTGATTACAGGACGCGATTCACGTTGCATACTTGCACTTGATGAGTGATACTTACTGAATCCCGTATGCTATTTCACAGATATGCCACCATTCATTAAAAACAAAACACATCCACAAAAGAGATAAATATTTGGCATTGTGCAGCATTCCATATCTGGCATAATTAATATGCATTTGGGAATGGTGACAGCTACGTGCGCTCAAGTGCGTGTGTATATATGAGAAACAAGAAACACATGGTCACATTCACGTGGAATGAGCAGCCAGGCAGGCGGGGCTGATGAACTATTCCAAGCATTGAGGGTTTATTTTGGGGGCCTGTTGTATTATTGTTTCCCCCTTTACCACTCTTGCTCCGGGTAGTGCTGGCTGCTGGGTCAGAGTCACTTACTGAGAGTGCACTGGACAATATACAGAACTAAGACAGGACTGATTCACAGGATTATAAACAAGTTAAAAAGGGAGGTCAACTAAAACATTTTTTTTTTACAGAATATGTTCCATGCAGACCCACTAGTCTAAACATGGCATTCTGATTAATATTGCCTTTGTGGAATATGAGAAATACACCCGTTTTTAGCTAGCTCAGCGGGCGGCCATTTTGTCACTTCTGTCGACTAAAGAGGACATCGAAGTTGCTCAGGGCTCAGATAATGCCATGTCATGCCAGCTTCAGAAAACAGGCGAGCAGTGATTGGTTGTTATCTGAGCAACTTTGATGTCATCTTCAGTCGACAAAAGTGACAAAATGGCCACCCCCTGAGATGGCTAAAAGTGGGTGCATTTTGCTGCTTACCGGTAATTTATATTCCACAAACACAATATTAATCAGAATGAATATTCTGTACACCCGAGAGTGGTCGCCAGCCAATTACAGGGCGCGTATAGACAAACAATTGTTCACACTCACACCTAAGGACAATTTTGAGTCTTCAGTGAACTTGGCATTCACATTTTCGGAATGAGGAAAGAAGTCAAGAGTAGCCAGAGCAGCTACAAATTCCACACAGAAAGCCCAGATTCAAACCCAGGACCTCAGAACAGTGACGCGGATGTGCTAACCACTAGTAGACAGTGCCTCTGAGGTCATTTTTAATCTCGCTTGAGTAAGAAAGACTCTCCAAAAAAATAAACTTCCTCAATTTCATTCCGATGGTAGTAACGCATCGATTTCACACACGGTGAAATACAACTGCAGACTGTTCTCCTTTGACAAATAAAATGCCATAGTATACAACTTATGTAAATGATTGCCGCCATTGCTTTTAGCATATGTTTGTGGTCAAGCTTGGATGTGTGCAGCAGCTGACCCGGCAGTCCGGCAGAAAGCTGAATAATCCCAGCCCGGCCTGACTGGGAATAGAAACCGACGCGAACACGCAACACAGACGTGACCGCATGTAAACACACAGACTACGGGGCCATACAGAATGGTGCATGTGCTTATGTTTCAGCAGCATGTATGTCCCTAAAGAGTTATGACTTGAGCAATAAAGGACAGCCACCATTCATCAATAGCCTCCGTACAGAGTCTAATAAAACGGATCCGACAGACTGACTGGCGACATGGTTCCAATCTTAAACACATGCACAGGGAAATGCTTTGGCGACAAATCCAACAGTCTTGCAATGTAAACCTACTTTGTATTCATTCAACTTTGTTTAAAATGCTTGAGTGCAACTATTTCCACATGGTGGAACACTTATTGCAGTGCAATTAGTTTAGGCAGTAACACTTGCACTATATTTCATAGCACCACATTTGTCAAAACAAGACTGCAAAACGTCCGAGCAAAACAGGAACTCTCTTACTGAAACATCAGACAGTGACAACAACATAATACATCTCAGGAATGACTGCAAATCACCCGCCACATTAAACTCATTTTTGAACATTATTTTCAAAACGTAACTCACAATCCATAAAGCTAAGAGCATTACGAAAGTCCCCGAGGCAAACCTTTGCCGCACCCGTCAATTAGAATACTTCAGTTTGACGACACACTACTTATCCTTCCTTCTTGAACAATGTGAGTTATGTTCATGTTAACTCCCATGTGGGAATTTCAACAACACTCTAAAAACAGCCGGGTCAAATATAATTAGTTGTGTCAGCCCATTTTGGGTTATGTTGCACCCAATTGTTTTGTCAAATGAAGGAACAATAAGTGAAAGTTAATTCAAATCCAAGTATCTCCAAAAAGGGGGTTAAAGAAATGTGGATTAAATGTGCCGGTGTTTCTTGAATGACTTCATTCACACGATGCACCATTGGCAGTGTCAAATAGCTAGCAAACATTGTTGCCCTCGTGTTTTACTATCAATCAGTGAATCATCTTTCTCGGCAAACACGCTCTCTGAATAAGACAACAAAAAAGAAAACCTACCCCAAGCACGAATGCCGTCGACCATGTCCAAAACCTGCGGGCACCCCTTTCCTTGCCAATCGAGAGTCTTTGTTCATCGTCCCACTCAACCCTTAAATCACACTCTCGGCCGCAATGACAGTAAAATGTACATCTGAACCAAGCCTCTTGTGAAAATTCTTGAACTCGTGTTGTTACTTTCATTGATGAACCAGTGGATGGGTGTGGACCGAATCCATGAGTAGTGTTTTTTTTTTTTTTTTTTTGTCCGCCAACCCAAACAGGTGAGAGACAAAAAAAAAAAAAAAAAAAGTAATGCAAGCAGATGCAAGATCTGATTAATCCTCAGGGCATCAGGATGCAAGGAAAAAAAAATGCAGAAGAATGCTGAACAGATGATCCAGTGAAACAAGCCAGGACAAGACGGGCTGGAGCGCAAATGTCAAATTTGTTTTCCAAAGGGAAGTCACAAAATATTTTTTCTCGCCTTCACTCAAAGCTTGTGAGTTCGTGTTTAGCAGCCATTGCCGTAGCAAGTTTACGGCTGTAAACAAAAACAAAAAAAAACAGACCAAAAATATGTCATTTGAAAAAATAAAATAAAAAGGAAAAATTGCTTTTTTCATGCAATTTGCTCTTTAGGTTTCTTGCGAAAGAGGAAGGTTTCAGTTGCTCTCGCAGGCTAATGTCCACATGGGTTAACCTCTTGGTCCAGCAATGCGCTTGGACAGTCCCCTCGGTTTGCTGTGGCGGACTGCCCACGGAGTCATCAGGGGCTGTCAACGAGTCGGGATCTTTACAGGGTATCCAGTACCACGGCAAACACGCCAACCCTCAATGACTTGGCATCAAGTTACAGGGGATTATCTTTTAAGCTGCACTTTGCGATGACTAAAATGCCACAACACCGACCGACCTAAAGACTGTGAGAGTGGTGAACATTTGAAGACTTACAACACGCCAGCCTTTTGATAGTAACCAGCAACAATGAGGGTGTTTCACCTTGGCACATGGAGATTCGACTCAACGTTACATCCGGAGGGTGTTTTTATCTCGGGTGGCGAGTAACAGAGTGCTGGCTCAGCCCAGTTCTTGTTGAGACATGCAATCGAAAGGAAGTCCAAACTGAAATGAAATGCTACTGCAAGTGTTGATCAATACTATTGCATGGGACGAAATGATAAGCATCAAGATATGCAATAGAAGCTCTTGTCGAAAATTAATCATCAAAACACATTTACACAAAATATTACAGTGTACCAGGGAATACCATGAACCAGAAAATGAATTGGGGAAAGTCATTTTGAAAATAGTCTTGGAGTTAAAATAATCTATACTTTAATTGACAAGCTGCACTCAGTTCTAAAACCTTTTATGAGATTAATACTAGAGATAGACCGATATGTTTTATTTCGGGGCCAATACCGATACCGATTATTAGCAGTCAGTGAGGCAGATAACGATATTCATTTTCAGTAAAACAGGAAAATATTGGTGTAAAAACATAAAAAAAGAAATTAAAGCTCTTAATTTTGTTTAAGCGTGTTTAAGCATGTGTTTATTGAACTTTTTTTTTTTCCAGATTTGCATAATGTTGACTTTACTTATTATTATACATTTTTGACAATATTCATTTTTGTTGTAAAATTCTAAACAAGTTCAGGGAGCTCCCAAGGTCATCAGCATGTCTTATAAAGTTAAATGAAAACGTAAACAATAGCTCCCTATATTTTCTACAGCAAATAAAGTTCTCCAAAATGTCAAAATGACAAAAATGTGACAATTTACCTTCTTTGTTTTGATTTCAAACAAAACCAAAAAGGTGCAGAATGTTTCCAGGGTCAGTGCAATCTTGTATAAAGTTTACATAAATAGTTCCTTGAAGTGAACATAATTTTAGATAGATTTATTATCGGCCATCTCATGTTTAAAAAAAGTCCGATACCGATAATCGTCAAAATGCCGAATATCGGCGCCGATAATTGGCCTGGCCGATAATCTGTCCATCACTAATTAATACTGAACTAGAAGTCTTACATCAACATAATCACTTTGTGTTTATTTAACAATATGCTAAGTCGTGCCAGCTCAAAGTCAATGTATTTTCTTTTACAACACTGTAAGAGGTAGGATATATTTCATTGATATTGATCATCAAACTCATCATTTAAAGAGGAAGTCAGCCCCAAATGTTTCTTGACAATATTATGTTCTATGTAGCCCCACTAGTCTAAACACGGCATTCTGATTAATATTGCATTTGAGGAATACCGTTTTTAGACTATAGTGAAGGTAAATGGAACATATTCTTGTCAAGGAAATGTTTGAGTTGGCTTCCAATTTAAAACGAAATATTATCTACATTATTTTACATACAGTATTTATTCATTCCTATTATATCAGATCAACCTAAGCGTTTTGTTGTGTTTAACAAAACACCAACGTGGGACCAGTTGGCATACGGTGTTCCCTCAACACTTCGTGGTTGAGTTATTGCGGCATCACTCTATCCCACATTTTCATTTGTGACTATAACTCTATTTATTGCGGTTTTACCTCACTATTTGGTGGCTTTTCTTGCTATTTTTCTTCCTCCTAAATCGGACCAGTCAAGAAATGTTGATTTTTAGAAAAAAATGCTTTGTTGCCACCTTGTGGCACTATAGGGAATTACAAACCTTTTTGTGTGGGCGCCAATCACTCACAGATTTTCACTCAGAGTCTCGAGAAACTGGAGTTCCCTACCCCTGACCCACAGATAGCGTTTTTTTTCTTTTTTTTCTTTTACTAGAGTATGCATTTATGTGGCGCTGTTACATCTAAAAATTAGGCACAAAAAGACAGCCTTTCTGAAAAATATAAATAGCCAAAGAAAATTCTACTATCAAATGAACGCGAGAGACAAAGATAGAAATGGAATACAAAGACACACTTCGCATCTTCTCAACTCATTAACGTTTCACACAGTTGATGAGAATCAGTCAAAGCCAGTGCAGCGAGCGACGTAAACACACGGATGCTGGTACAGCCAACAAACTGCTTACTTGGGGGTGAGCACACAGCATTATACATCCCGAATGAAATTTGACAATTGATTGTCTTCTTGAATTCAGACTAAAACTTGGACAGGTGAGAACATCAAATGCAAATTCATTTTGATGATAACTGAATTGTTTGGAGACCTTCTTTCGCTTAAAATTGACCAAATCCGGTCCAATTGCAGCCCCTCAGCATTAAATCTTCTCATATTTCTGGAGCCCTCCATGAAACAAGACTGAGTGATTATGTTTGTTTAATCAAAATAAGACATTTGCAAACATCTGCTTCTTGGAAAACCAAGAAATGAATCATATCAATGAATGTCTGTTTGCAATAATGTCCTCTGTTGGAATAAAAGGATGGAAATTTAAAACATCTTTTTAAATCCCATTCTTCGATTAAAATAATAGACGGAGGAATTGATTACTAAATATAATCGTTTGAGGCAGGCAGCCCAAGTATTTCCTGATTCACTATGCCCGTTCAAGGAGGATTCCTTTAACAGCTCATTTACGCTTGTAATCTTCATACAAGCCCAAAAACATTTTTTACTGCGAGTATGCAGAACATCAACTATAGAAACCTTTGACAAGGTCGGCTTTTCACAAGTTAGCTGACCAGAAAGACACAGTAGTTGGCCCAGATGGAAAACAACTTGTTAAGACACTGTAACCTTCCCTTTATCTACAAACCGCCAAGGTCTACCGAGATGACTCTTACAAAAGCACAATTCCAAAATATTCCTCCCCCTGCCCTTTTTTTCCAAGCACAAAGCGAAGACAAATATTTTGACTGTGTAGTTTGTGAACATTTTATCCGATAGGATATTTGGGCAAAACCTCCAAAAAGTTGATGACATTCATCCCAATAAGATGTTTTGATGACAATACCTGGGAGTGTGTGCCAATGTAAAGCGTCTTTGCAAGGCAATGCCCCGGTTGACCAAGAGCTTGCGGAATATCAGAGGAGAGCTGCGAGGAGAGTCACCGGGTGACATCCTTGGCGATCCGCAAGGCGAGGCAGATGTGGAACGCGGCTTCACTTTGCCCGTCTGAGTGCTGCTGAGTGACAAGGAGCAACTAACCCGGAGGGCCTCACTCATCTCGTCGTACGACTTCAACCTCTCACGTTGAGCTCTCGTACAACATTTCTCATGTTAACGCGCGGATCAGGTAGTCCACCGGCAAAAGGCAACTCAAGCGTGATGCACTTCATGTATGCACGCTCGGTTATGGGGCGATGAGAAGGAAGGAGGAGAAGAGAGGAGACGAATCCTCCTCCTGCTATCTCTGTTTACAAGGCGCCGAGAACCTGCCTAAATATGGACAAGACTCCATTTCTGAGACTCATACCACAGGTACCACTTCCTGCAGAAGTAAACTAGCAGCGGCAGTTCACATCTGTTTCCTCCTTCAACGCATCAGGAGGTGGACAAATACCAGGAGCTGTTTTGTGTCAACGGGCAGCAGTTGAGGTCGACATTTTCAACGTGATGGTCAGTGGGCCCCTCTGTCTAAAAACAGAGTCAGCTTTAGATAAAAGATAACAAGAAGCCTGAAACTGTCATCTCCGCTTGTACTTCTTTCGCATGGGGGAAACTCTTTCCCAGGGACCAACGTGAGTTCCTCTTTGACCCGCGTCACTCAGTGCTGAAAGTCAGCCAAGATCAACTGAAATGTTAATATTGTTTATCTAGAACGGACCGGATATAAATGCTAACCTAACTCTAACAATCACACAGAATGGACAACAAAGTGCCCCATTAAATGTATTCACAAAAAAAAAAAAAAAAAGCGCTTGATTAAAATTCAAATTCATTCATACCACCACAATGACATTGTAATAAAAATATGCACGTCAAAAGTTCAAAATGCCCTGTGTGTGTCATTACATTTATCAGGAAGTGGGGGTGGTGGTCACGGTTACAAACATATTAACATGAAATGTGACCAGTAGATGGTGATCCCCGACTAGGGTTGGGCACCGAGAACCGGGAATCGAGTGGAACCGGGTCCATCTTTCCGGTTCTCCCGGAACCGTTCAGATTTTAGTTCAGAGGTCGTGGGTTCGATCCCGGCTCCGGCCTCCCTGTGTGGAGTTTGCATGTTCTCCCCGTGCCTGCGTGGGTTTTCTCCCACATTCCAAAACATGCATAGTAAGTTGAAAGTTCTCTAAATTGCCCCTAGGTGTGATTGTGAGTGCGGATGTTTGTCTCTGTGTGCCCTGCGATTGGCTGGCAACCAATTCAGGGTGTCCCCCGCCCACTGCCCGGAGACAGCTGGGATAGGCTCCAGCACGCCCCTTGTGAGGATAAGCGGTATCGATAATGGATGGATAATGGATGGGTATTAAAATAAATATACTGGTTAAAAACATCTCTTTGAGTAATCCATGGTAAAGTTCACAAATACTAAAAAGTTCTTGAAATGAAGAACAGAGAAGTTGACGTGATTTGTCCAAAAATAACTCATTTTTGTTGTTGTTAAGAATCGGAATCGAGAATCGTTAGGAACCGGAATCGAATCAAAGAACTGGAATCGGAACCGGAATCGTTCAAATTCAAACGATGCCCAACCCTATCCCCGACATACACATACGCACAGAACAGGTTAATACAGTCAGAGGGGAACCACTCGTTTTAGAAATGGTCCCTATCAGGCACAGTGTGTGTGAAACAGACAAAAGGGTTTGACTAAAGTGGAAAAAATAATTACAACACATTTTGAAGGAGAAAAGACAAGCACTGAATCCCATTTATGTGACTAATGCAGGGATTGGAACTATATATTGGAGTGAGTCACATAGCATTCCTCCTCCCACCACCGCACCAGACACACATAAAAAAGCTATCACAAAGAGGCACAAATTCATCGTCGAACACATTAGAAAATCTGTGTCAAAATACCTGAAAGGCCTTGGACTTCAAGTGTAAATGCATCATACAAAAGCGAGCAAAGCAAAACATTCAGCAAAGCAGTTTCTAGTTGCCAAAGCTTTTACCTCGAACTTCTGCTTCAATAAAAGGAAATTAGCTGTCTGAGAAACACAACGGACATCGATGGGTCACTAAAGTAGGCCGGCTTAAAAATGTCAGAAATGTTCGTCGTTAATTTGAATTATCATTTCAAAAGTCTCAGTGGCGTCCGACGTTTGGCGATGTATCAAATTTCATATTATGTATGAATCTTACGGTTACTCTGAACTTGACTTAACATTGGTCTCATTATTTATTAGACATAAATCTATACCATAAATGTGTATCCTTAAAAGTACGCAGGGTGGTGTTTTTATTTCAATGTGCAAAAACGTCACTACTGGTTGTGAAAGTGATTGATTAGCTACGCAGCAGACTCTGCATCTTAATTGTAAGACGATCAGGTTAATTTAATCGTGGCAGCAAAAATCATGATCACGATTAAAATTCGATTAATTGTGCAGCCTGACTTTGCATTTCTATGACGTCAAGCTAATTGCAGACTGCAGCTGACGCACGCATACATATTCTGCAGTGGAAATGCAAGCAAAATCACGATTTAGCGGCGAAACTGTATCATTGCAAATCAAAGTGAAGTCGCACAGCTGGTCTAGGAACATATCAGTTAGCTCCGGTGGAACTAGAGTAGAAGATTGGTCAAAGAGTAGTTTGGGTATTTAAAAATAGAATGTGGCATTTGCCACCCATACAAGTAGAAGAAAACAGATGGAAGGAATTAATTTATGGCTGGTGAAAGGTTCCATACGGCAGGCAAACCTGGTCTGGTGCTTTTTGTACTTCATCGCACGTTAGGTTAACGAAAATCATATTTTTCACGTTTATTACATAACGTGTGGTGATTTGCTTGCAGCATATACAAAAGAAAAATGCATCTTACAAAATGCAGTTCTACATGTTTAGGCATGGTTATTCAAATTACTGATGATGGGTCTTGATATTACGGTAACGGGGGCTGAACCGATATGGAATTTTTGAGGCCGATGCCCGGGCTGATTTTTGGCAGAAATAAAGTACAGATTACCGATAAATCAATATATTTAAATATATTATTTAAAAAAAATAACTTTCCCTTTCTGGTCCCAAAATGCATATGATTAATGAAGTTATAAGGACATTAATCCTTGTCAAGTGAGTTTGTGTTAACAGTAGTTGAACGTGTGTCACATTTAACACATTTATGTTGCAATACCATTTTATTTTATTTTTATTTTTTTTAAACAAACTGGGACTTTTGGTTGTGTTTAAAATAATGAAATCCAGGTCAATTACTTGCACAACTTGCATTGCTCACCTAAGCATTGCATGTAAAAATTAAGATTAAGAAAGTGGCAAAATGGCCGCCCCCTGAGATGGCTAGACAGGGTGGATTTTGCTGTTTAACTCATATACCACAAACGCAATATTAATCTGAATGAAGTGAGGCTCATAAAACATATTTTTGTAAAGAATTTTTTGGGGTTGACTTCCTCCTTAACCTGATCAGAGTCACACCACTGTGCGATTTAGAGTAGTCAATGAAACTGACAACATAATTTAGGAGCGAGGGAGCAAACAGGAGCACCTGGAGAGAAGTCGCCTTTAGTTGAATTCCAGGCAACCATGCTGCCAGGTAACTATTATGATGATGATGATGATGATGATGAACCATTTCAGGGTGAGGAAGACATTATCAACCCCAGAATTTCGTTTTGCACACCAGAGGATCAGCTACAGTACAAAGGTATCCAGCCAGAAGAGAAGTAAGCAATATTTTATTCCAGTTTGTACAGTACTAACCTTGACGCAAAGCAAAGCTATTAACTCTTGATTTCCTGATTTCGTACTTTGAGTGGGGCGATGATGACTGTCTGGGTCAGACTGTTACCTTGACTCAGTCACTCATAACATCTTTCAAGAAACTCTCCTTCTGTCAGTCTGGCTTTGCTTACAAACCCAGAGCTTCTCAATCATAAATAACATCTCTATATTTAAATAAGAATCATAACATTCACTACATTTGTGTGCTCAGGAGCAAACTTTCAGAAAAGGAAGAGTTTTGTGAAAGAAAACGTGTTAATATTTTCCCTTGAAAGATGCACAGGATGCTGTACAATTATTATCCCCCAAAGGAACTTGTAAAAATACCATTGTATAACTTGTGAGTCTATAGTTTGTCTGTAAAATGTCTTCAGAAATCCTACTCAGTGGGCTCTAATATGTCATGGGTGACACCCAGTGGTGCATTTTGGTATAATGGTCTAGTTTTGCATTACTATCCTTTGGTTTTGAGCAATCAATGAATCAAAAAAGCTTTTTTTAAGCTGCTGCTGAAATGTAATTAGCTATTCTGTCAGTCATTCCTAAAGTCAGACTCTTTGTTCGAAAAACAGAATACAGGAGACGATGTTTTTGTTTTGTTTTTAAAGGAGGGCACAGCAGAAAATCAATCATTACAAATCACAGTACCTATTTTATTACAGCGGAATCATTTTAGTGACAGCTATTGTCGCGCTCAGCGATTTTCTATTTTGAAGGACTGCTGTTATTGACTACGGAGGGAGTTGGTAATTATTTTGACACCAGATGGTGAGAAAAATTACACCGGAATTATTAAAGCTGAGCTGTGTTCATGTAAGCATCTTCAACATGTCCCTTCCACCCAATTAAATGTCTTCTTCTTCTTCACTCACCCTGCACAGGTTCTCACTACACCGGAGCTCATAATCAGCACTAAAAATAGATATCAACTCTCAATGTCAAATATGAAAATGTTACAATTGTAATAATCATAATAATAATAACAATGATAGTAATAGTAGTAATAATAATAATAATAATCAAGAAATCAATCATTTCTATCTTTGGCTCCTGAAAAATTGTATGCCACTTTATCCTTCAAAAATATTGTACACAGTTTCTTACTGTATACATTTAGTGTATTTATTTACTGTTATGCTTTGTGCTGTGTGTTTCTGTAACACCTGAATTTCCTCTCTGGGGATCTTATCTGGGGATAATCGTATTTTATTTTGTTTTATTTAGCTCCCATTTACACTTTCCAAACCGTAAAATATATCCGGCATAAAAGCTTAAGCTTGTTGAGGAGGCTATGTCACTTCCTTCACGGTTTGCAGCATGATATTGGAGAGCTTCGATCAGTCTGTAGTAGCAAGTTCCATTTACAATGCCTGCTGGGAGAGCTGCATCCGTGCCAAGAATGCCAGTAGGACTATTTAAGCCAGTACAAAGCATGGCTAGTGAATCTGGAGACATTCGTGAGTGAGTGAGGGATGAGCTCTCTAAGCAGACATCATGGCACTGCAGAAACAGTGGAGTTCTTTTCCCATAACTCACAAGGTTAAATTCATGCATGTTTGCTTTTTCTTTGGCTGTTGTGGCTTTTTTTTTCTGCTAGTTGAAATAAGGTATTCTGATAAATATTGCGTTTGTGGAATATGAGTTAAGCAACAAAATGCACCTGTTTTTAGCCATCTCAGGGGGCAGCCATTTTGTCACTTGTGTCGACTGAAGCCGACCAGCCGATTTTAACATTAGTGGTCAGCATCCTGAGGAGATTTTTAAGGCAAAAATATTTTTTTTCTGGCAAAATATGACTTAGGTCATCATGTTAAAGTGGAAATCAACCCAAACATATTTTTTTCTCAAGAATATGTTCTATGCAAGCCCACTAGTTGAAACAACTCATTCTAATAAATATTGCGTTTGTGGAATAAGTGTTAATCCACTCGTTTTTAGCCATCTCCGGGGGCGGCCATTTTGTCTTCTGTCGACTGAAAATGACATCACAACTGCCCACAACGACCAATCACGGCTCAGATTCAGAAAACAGGTCGGACGTGATTGGTTTAAAGAGATGGCTAAAAACGAGTGGGTTAACACTTATTCCACGAACGCAATACTTATCACAATACCGTGTTTCAACTAGTGGGCTTGCAGAGAACATATTCTTGAAAAAAATATGTTTGGGTTGACTTCCACTTCAAGCACACTCATTGTTGTCAAATCGAAAGTGGATGGATTATGGGTTTATCATTCCTAATGACTGCTGAAAATATTACTTTAATCATTTTTTTTTACAACTACTTTTTTTTTATTTATTTTTTTACGTAGCACAGCATGTAGTGGTTGGCACACCTGCCTTACAGTCAAGCGGTTCTGGGTTCAAATCTCGGCCCAGTCCCTCCAATGTGTGGATTGGATGTTCTTCCCATGCTTGTGTAGGTTTTCTCCAGGCAACTCTGGCTTCCTTCTACCTCTGCATATCAGACTTTTAGACATAAACAATGACTGATTTGCAAATAACAACAAACAACTCAGACAGAAAAAAGATATTTGGATGAGCTCAGGTTGATGGATAAATGAGCCAGAGCTGCTATAATCCTAAAACATTCAAAATCGTTTTTCTACCAGGCTGGGCAATGTTGAGCAATGCTTTAGTCCAGGTGGTAAAGAGGATAACTGGATGAAAACAAACGTAAAGCCTAAAATATTATACATCTGAAATACTTTATACTCTTTGTAACTGAGTCTTTTCATCATCCCAAAGGTGAAGATGGTTGATAATTCAAATAGAAGGTCAAACATCTGCTCCTATTCAAGATCAAAACTGACATTTACAATGAGGCTGGTTGTATGGTGAAAGGTCACACAGCATTTGAGGGGTGTTTGGAAGGCTCATTTTTATTCCTACATGCAATCGTCAATTCCCTAAAAGTTTAAAACTGTGCCATTTTCAGGCTTGATCTTTCTTGGCGCTATTTGGAATCCATTATAGTCACAAATATTGCTGGTGCTATGTGGGTAAAAGATTACAGATTGTTTCTTTTACATTTTTTGTTAGCCTTAAATATGCAGTCAAGTGAATTTGGAGAAATGTTTGTAAATACATTATATATGTTTGAAAATAACTGCTGAAAACGTACACAGACGGCGACCTGTGTAGTAATTACTTGGAGAGATAAGCGTTAAACTGGTTTTGTTAGGTTCCCTGATTCTGCTCCTTGAGCCCCGCCCTTTCCTTTCCGTGTGTAAAGTGTGTAGGGGTGGTTGTCTTGGTGCAGGTGTGGAGAGACAATTGATGCTGGGACCAGGTGCAAGAAATCAACATCAGCAGCATACTTAAGCTGGTCCCAACCATCGCCTCGTCGCCAGAGCAACACTCTCGATTCAGAGTTTGTGCATCCAGCCGCTATGGTGCACTCTCGCAAGTAGTTCCTGAATTTTGAACCTGTTTGTGTATGACTTCTTAGATTTACCTTGCACTCAGCCTGCCAACCCTGTTCCGTGAAGTCCGTCTGTTACAAAGACAACTCCTGGATTCACTGTCCGATCTGCACCTTCCTCCTTGATTCAATAAACACATTGTTGTATTTCTCAAATTGTCTCAGGTCTCTGTAATTTGGCCCGCCACACATTCAGACATTCTTGGTTTTTGTTTTTGTGGTTTTTTTGCGCATGGCTAAAACAGTGATGCACTTGAGATTAGTTGCCCCTCCTCAACTTTATGAGAACTGGACGCCTTCATTTGATCAGCTGTACAATTGTTAGTTGAAATGACTTGTCCCATTTCTACCATTACAGCATGCAGTTAGCTAGCTAGCCATGCCTTCACCCTGAAAAATGTATCTTTCCTGGATGGAACAAATTCCCAAATGTTATTTATTTTGTGTTATTCAGGTTAATGTAATATGTTGAAATGAAAAGCATTGTAGGTACATTCTGGAACTAGCAGTAGTATGTGCTTAAATGTCTGTCATGTAGTGTGAGCCACTGGCTGAATAGTGTGTGTCTCTGTGTTTAAAAAAACAATGAACTTTGCCTGAAATGTCTGTTGTTTAGACCAACACATTGGCGATACAAACAGTTCAGATAACAGTATTCAAGGCACAAATTCTTTCCCATCTGTTAAAAACGAGTTATATCAATGGCAACTTCTGCTGTTCTCATTCGAAGTGTGTACTCCATCTATACACGGTTCTAAACTGCCCCTAAGAGGCCAAACCGTGCAGGAACAGCTGGTATTTGTTTTTTTCAATTGCCATTACTATAGTGTATTCTTATTTTACATTCTTACTATATTCTTTATTGTCATTTCAAGTTATATTTAAAGTTGTGTTTTCTTCCCTTTCCCCCAAATTCAAGTACAGTGTATACAAAGCTCCAAGGCCTTTCTTTTGGTTGTACCAACACACACATTTCCACATGACAGGACACGAAATACAATCCCTGAGATCCCAGTTTAGCCCAGTAAGTCCCAAATTGTGAAAATTAAATAAATATGACTAAGAGATAAAGGTAATGCTTAGGCTTCAATGTTTCATAGATGCAAGGTACTGCCTCGAAAAGCAGTGTGCATTGACGGCAGAGGAGGAGGAAGTGATAATCATTCGCCGAATCAGCGGGCAGGACCCGGTCACGTGACTCTGTCCGCACTGCAGCCGATCTATGTTTCAAGTATTGAGGAGTGTCCAGCGGGGAATAATAGCAAGGCGCGAGTCCACGTCGTCCGTAGTCTGTAAATGATTTGGGGTTGACAAGACTGACGTTGGTGGGAATACCATTGTTAGATGTGCCAAAACGGTCACCGTGAAGAGCAATTCTGTTGCACCACGAGCCATATGGATTATGAGGAAAACTTGGCGACCGCGCAAGCACGCTAAACAAAATCTTAAACACACACACTCAGAAAACAGTCGCCGAGTTGAACCAACAAATATAAACTCACACACACACTCAGTACTTTAGCGAGCAAGTCAAACGAGACATCCTGGATGATAGGTTAACATTCAGTTTACACGCTTTTAGTCCGCATTATTCATAACTCGCCTGTATTCCCGAGGCACGTTGAACAAACTACGACGGTTTATTAGTGTGACGCCAGCATACAGCCAAACATGAATAAAGTCACCAGTCTACATATCACAGCGATGAATGAGTGGGAAAATGCACTTTTCGGTAAATTGCAGTTTTGTTATTCAACTTTATTCTGAATACGTTGGCCAGAAATCTTTTTTTTCTCTCGCTGGGTGACACTTGGTCACACGTCACATATCAAATAAATACATTTTTTTTCTCATTCTGATTGCTGTAGTTAACACCCTTTTCTCATTCTGATTCCTCTAGTAGTTGGCAGTGGTACACCCGTACTAAGTGCAGCTCAAAATGTCACATCATTATGGAATAACAGGAGAGACAGTTAAATGACATAAATATTCGCAAAAATCGATGTAAGTCTATACATTACTTTTTGTGCTTTATTGTTAAATATTGTCGTAGAATATAATTATGTTTTGCAGAAGCTGTATTTAGCAAATTAAAAGAGATGTTGCTTGCAAACGCTGTCTATCCACAATTGGTCTGTGAAGCAACGTAGAATATCGTCAAATTATCGTTATCGAGTTTTTTGAAAAAATATCGATATATATTTTTTTTCCCATATCGCCCACCCCAATGGTGTGGATGTAGCAGAATAAAAATGCAAGAGGCTTCAATTTCACATATTTACAAGGTCATTTTGTACTTGGCAAAAAGAATAGTGTTCAATGTGCTGGGATGAATGGGCATGGGCATGAGGCTATGATGAGTAGTGAGTAGTTGAGTTTTAAGTAGTTGAATAAATGCAACGTTTTGAAACCAATGCATAATCATTTTAATAATCGTGATTTTAATCTTAATAAAAAATAATCATGAATGTTATTTTTTCCATAATCATCCAGCCCCCACACAGCTGACTTTCCTGTAAGCCTTAACAACAAAATCATAAAACTGCCGGCTGGATAAATGTGCACTATATTTATACCCATCTAAGAGCTACTATCATCAGAACAATACAATAAATCATAATATAAATACATAATGAAGAAACAATATGCAAGGAAAAAATGATAGGATGCAAACTATAAACCTTCTCCACCATGCTTTGGTTTGTTTGTGGCTATTAATGTGCTGGAAATAATCATAGTATAATAAAGCTTCATAATGGCAGGAAAGTGTTGACAGTTATACTGTTCTGCAAAATGGCCTCTGTGCCATAAATGGAAGATGTAATCTATTTTGTCAATATGTTTGCCTGATTGACACCAACACCCACAGTGATGTTATAAATCAGATCCATGATACCCACATAATGCGATGCCAATAGATTGTCTACGGTTGTCTTTATTTGTCATGTTAACTGTCAACCTAAATTGTGTTTTTGGTGATCATTTCAGAGAAGAAGCTTCTTCTCATCTATGGTCGATTTAATTCACTGTGGCACCGGTCTTTACGAAGGTTGAGTATTCCCAACACCATAATAAAATGACTCAATTTCCCTCCTACCTAATCTCTTTAAAATCTATCAGAATAAATGAAACTGACAACTTTAAAAATGTCATTTCCACTGACAAAGCGTTGTTCAGTGTTGACAGAGGTTTGACTTATGTGACCAATTTTAACTTGACTGAATTGGTTCTCACTATATACATGTGTATCACCAAGAGGGGCTACATTCTGTGACGGTGGGTGCTCTATCCCCAGAAGTGCTCAATCAGCGAGCAAGTGTTGCGCTGCTGACGAATGGCTCAAAATCTCTATTTGCTGTTGTGATTGCTTTCTTCTCAGCAATCCACGGAGCATCACTGAACAAACACCACCAGGCACAGATGAGATGATACAGGCAGTGTTACAGATGAGGATTTTCCTTTCTCAAAGCTCACTGTGACCCTGTGATCAAATGAGTCATCAGGACACAGACCAGTTTTTACCAATAGTGGGTTTTTTTTGTGATTCCCCAAATTTTGCAGCTCAGTTTTTAATTCTTTGAAAATCAGCTAAAAGGGAAGTCAACCCAAACATGTTTTTTTTTTTCAAGAATATGTTCTATGCACGCTCACTAGTTGAAACAAGGCATTCTGATAAATATTACGTTTGTGGAACAAGAGTTCATCCACCCCTTTTCAGACATCTCAAGGGGCGGCCATTTTTGTCACTTCTGTCGATCAAAAATGATATCACAGTTGCTTAGGACTCAGGTAACGACCAATCACGACTCACCTGTTTTCTGAAGCTGAGCCATGATTGGTCGTTATCTGAGTCATGAGCAACTGTGATGTCATTTTAGGTCGACAAGTGGCCGCCACCTCAGATGGACAAAAACGGGTGAATATTGCTGCTTAAAGGGAAGTCAACCCAAACGTATTTTTTTCAAGAATATGTTCTATGCACGCTCACTAGTTGAAACAAGGCATTCTAATAAATATTGCTTTTGTGGAATAGGAGTTCATCCACCCGTTTTTAGCCATCTCAGGGGGCGGGCATTTTGTCATTTCTGTCGACTGAAAATGACATCACAACTACTCAGGGCTCAGGCAACGACCAATCACGGCTGACCTGTTTTCTGAAGCTGAGCCGTGATTGGTCGTTACCTGAGCCCTGCGTAGTTGTGATGTCATTTTCAGTCGACAGAAGTGACAAAATGGCCACCCCCTGAAATGGCTAAAAACGGGTGGATTAACTCTTATTCCACAAACGCAATATTCATCAGAATGCCGTGTTTCAACTAGTGGGCCTGCATAGAACATATTCTGGGAAAAAATATTCTTGGGTTGACTTCACTTTAAAGAAAAATATGGAGGATCCCTTGAGTTCAATTGCAAGCTATCCCATTGAGCAGAACATGTTTACTTGAGAATGAAGGACCTATTTGGACCATTCATCTGTGAGGCAGCAGTCCAAAGAATAGTTTGAACAAAACATGCAACCTTTGTCCTCTGTCCTTTCTTTGGATATTGAGGGCAATGCATTGTTCAGAACAAAACTTCTTTCTAGATTCAGGAAATGTTTGTTATATTATTATTAATATTTTGACTCTGAGATAGATTACAGGCAAGTCATTTCAATAGATGTACTGGATGTGGACCAAATTCCATTGAAAAATTGTAGACACTACAAGGAATCCCTCACAACTAAACCATCATTTCAAGAAATATATTTTGATAAATTCTATGCAAATTTGATTTGCCCGGATCTTTAAACTCTTACATTGTTCACATTGGTGTGATTCATATCATCAACACCCACACTGCATATGAGATTCTTTTTCATTTTTCTTATGCAGGGTGAACGACAATGACAAAGGGTTTTATGAAAAAGCAAATGGGCATTAGAGCGCCATTTAACACCGCATCCAAAGTAAATTGAACAAACGGGTTGATCAAGCAAGAACACAGCGGTTTCCTAGAAACGCCTAAATGCTTTCTGCTATGGGTGAATGGCCTGCCTTGGAAATGAGTAAACAATGTTAACGCTCCACTTTCAGGCAGACTGAGAAAGCTTCATTTCTTCTCTTTTTAAATTTCTTTTTTATAAAACTATAGATGGTTAAAAGTCTATTTTTCCTGTATATTAAGTACGGTATATTAAATGTATATAGTATTAGTAAATAGTGTCACGGCACACGATTTGTCTTTAAATAGAAAAAAGAAAACTGCCACAAGTGAACCATTCATTGTGTTCTTATTGTAAGATGAATAGGTGGTCTTGTTTAGATAATATATAGCAAATCTCCTCTCATTAAATAGGAAGAACATAATAATTTTGCACACTAATAAATAGGCAAACCATAATTGAACGTATCATTTTTTTGCTGCTCCAAAGGAGTGAATAAATGCACAGCCATAGAAGACCGCGCTACCACAGAATCAAGTTCATCAGTTGCTTTTACATTGAATGAACCACACAAAATGGCAAAATGGGAAGATATCATTTTTGGCCTATGGAGTGAATACAGGCAGTGTTACAGGACGGAATTTGTGAACATGTTGCAGACAAAACAGAAACAAACATAAGCAGCAGAAAGGGACAGAGGACTGAGCAACAAATGTATTTTATTGTTATTGTCTCTTTTGCACCATTCTAAATGACATCATGACGATTGTGATTTTTGTCAACATAGTGCCGCCAACATGCAAAGAATCGTTTACTTCTGGATTTTGTTTCAGAAAAACAAACACTAAATAAAATGGCTTCAATTTTACATTTCTGTTCTACAGAAGTTACATTTTCATCTTCACAATAACGAGGATGTTTTACTTGTGAAACGGATCTGACTCATATGCATGCAATAGGTGGGAGTTAAAAAAAAAAAAAAAAAAAAAAAAGAATCATTCATAGAAGGAATATAAGCATTTGATACTGTTCCATCTACGCCGAAATGCGTTTGTATTTCCGGCAACCAACTGGCAGTCAGACTAATGGAGGAAGCTGGCCTTAGTTGTGCCTCCAAAGTAACACAAGAGGCGTTTATGTTGCACTTTTAACACCGCAGAAGCTGATGAATTCAGATTAATCATATGTGTTTCAATCTATTTATTGTTGGTGCGCCCACATGCTCAGCAACCACCACACTTTCTTTGTATAAAATTATTCATCAAAGTATATATTTGTCTTTGAATATGCGCAATGACTCAAGACAGATTTTCACCAAGGATTCTGAGCTGTTTCAGTTCACACACAGTTCTGTATTTCATTTGTCACTGGACCCGCATATTGCTGCTTTGGGTGCTTTCAAAAATTCATTCTCATACCCTCACACCACTCAGAGTATGTTTGTTGGAAGCGGCCGAACGCACTTCGCTCCCATTCATTTCATGAAAAAAAAAATGGCAACCACCTGATCGTATTCCTATATTCCAGAGTTTGACAATGTTTTTTATCTAAGATGATTCTTGTATTCATTGTGATGTTGTAAATTAGCCATATGTAATTGTAGTTAGCGTTTTCCACTATGTAGAATATTCATGTCACTACACTTTTGACTTAAAGTGGAAATCAACCCAAACATATTTTTTTCAAGAATATGTTCCCAGCAAGCCCACTCGTTGAAACACGACATTCTGATTAATATTGCGTTTGTGGAATATGAGTTAAGCAGCAACCGTTTTTTCCCATCTCAGAGGGCTTTTCTGCCATTTCTGTCGACTGAAAATGACATCACAACTACTCAGGGCTCAGGTAACGACCAATCACAGCTCATCTTCAGACAACAGGTCAGCCGTGATTGGGCGTTGCCTGAGCCCTGAGTAGTTGTGATGTCATTTTCAGTCGACAGAAGTGACAAAATGGCCGCTCCTGAGATGGCTAAAAACGGGTGGATTAACTCTTATTCCACAAACGCAATTATTTATTTATCAGAATGCATTTTTTTAACTAGAGGTCTTGCATTGAACATATTCTTCTTTAATGGTTGCTGAGGTAAATACAAAGCAGGCCCGATGCAGATTGAAGAAGACATTTCTAATCTTCTATATCTGATTTTGCAGCAGAATTAGCACGCTGCACTCTTTACTGTCCGCGCCACTATTAATACCACAATCCAAACACACCAAGTGTCCTGTCAGAAATAACAGCTGATTCTTCGAGAAGTTTGTACTACACTTCTACTACACTCAACATTCGACATATGGAAGGCCAGAATTTGAGAAAACAAAATGAGGTGCTTACTTTAAATTTCAAGACGATTATGAATTTAATCTATCGTCAACTGATGCACTGTGATAAGCGAAATCATCTATGAATTAATAAGAATAAGAATAAGAATGCCTTTATTGATCCCACAGTGGGGAAATTTTCATTGTTACAGTAGCAAAGATATAGGTCACACAGGGGCGGCGGCATAATGTGGCCATTAATGTATAACATTGACGGCAAACATTTAGAATCAAACCTATGTAGATATACGCAGTAACATGTGTATATACACATGTGTATACACACCAACCTACATCTACATAAAAAATATGAGGAACACTCATTTCGGCCTGTACATAGTACAGAGGAAAAAATACTCTAAGTGACAGTGCTGCAGTGCTGTAGTGAAATGTAAGGAACAGCATTGGATAAAAATAAAACTAGACTAACAGTAGTGGGGAATGTTGAGTATTGCACGGTATTACAGTAGTGGGGAATATTGGGTATTGCACGATACGAGCTCAGGTGCAGGACTGCACAATTGCACTAATGACCGCCAGTTTGTAGAGACTACACAATGTTCTTGTTAAAGAGTCTGACAGCAGCAGGCAAGAAGGAACGGCGGAATCTCTCCTTTGCACAGCGAGGGTGTAACAGTCTGTCACTGAAGGTGCTGTGGAGTGCTGTTAGGGTGCCCTGGAGGGGGTGGTCCGGGTTGCCCAGCATTGATGACAGCTTGGCCAACATCCTCCTGTCCCCCACCGAGTCCACAGAGTCCAGGGAGCAGCCCAGGACAGAGCCGGCCCTCTTGACCAGTTTGTCCAGCCGCTTCTTGTCCCGGGCCGAGACGCCGCCTGCCCAGGTGACCGCTCCCTGGAAGATGACCGATGCAACCACCGAGTCATAAAAGTTCCTGAGGAGTGTCCCCTGAACCCCAAAAGACCTCAGTCTCCTGAGTAGGAAGAGTCTGCTCTGACTCTTCCTATAGAGGGCGTCTGTGTTGTCGCACCAGTCCAGTTTATTGTTCAGATGAACACCCAGGTACTTGTAAGTTGAGACTCTCTCAACATCTGTTCCCCGGATGTTCACTGGTGCAGGTGAAGAGTGCTGGCGCCTACCGAAATCCACCACCATTTCTTTGGATTTCCCCGCATTGATCAGGAGGCGGTTCTGCTGACACCAGTCCACAAAACCCTGAGTAAGTTCTCTGTACTCCCGATCATCTCCGCCTGTGATGAGGCCGACAATCGCAGAGTTGTCAGAGAACTTCTGCAGGTGACAGGTAGGGGTGTTGTAGTTGAAGTCCGAGGTGTAGAGGGTGAACAGGAAGGGAGCCAAGACAGTTCCCTGTGGGGCCCCCGTGCTGCAGAGGAGCACGTCAGACACACAGTCCTGTGTCCTCACATACTGTGGCCGGTTTGTGAGGTAGTCCTGGATCCATGTGGTGAGGTGGTGCGCCACCCCCGCCCGCTCCAGCTTGTCTCCCAGTAGGGTGGGCTGGATGGTGTTGAAAGCACTGGAGAAATCAAAGAACATGATCCTCACAGTGCTCCCCGCCTTCTCCAGGTGGGAGAGTGAAGTGTGGAGGAGGTAGATGATGGCATCATCCACACTGATGCCAGGCTGGTATGCGAACTGGAGTGGGTCCATTGAGGAGCTCACCAGGGGGCGCAGGTGGACAAGGACCAGTCTCTCCAGGGTCTTCATCAGGTGAGACGTCAGCGCCACCGGTCTGAAGCTGTTGAGCTCCTTCGGGTGGGGGGTCTTTGGCACCGGGACCAGGCAGGATGTTTTCCATAGCTGGGGGACCCTTTATATTATAGTTGCCATCGGCATATACACTTCTTCAAGATTGTTGAATTGTTGTCAAATTGTTTTTAATCGGCGTGACCTGCTTTTGGGGGTGTGGGCGGGCCAATCATTAAATGGTTGCAGCTCATTCACAAGCCAATGCATGTTGCCCACGTACGCAAAACTTTAGTAAAGAACTGAGTGTGGTGAGTTTTCCCTCCGCCTCCCGGTATCTCTAGCTCTTGAGCATGGCAAGCGCCAGCACGGATATCTGACGAGGGAAAACGTTTAATGTGATGATCTAATTAAGTATCGGGGGATTAACAAAACAGTTCCTGTGTGTGTGACATGAGCCGCAGCATCACTTGTTGACAGCAAATGTCATCAAGAGAGCTCATCCAAGGCGCCGCCTGCCTGTCATACCCCATCAAATTTTCAGCAGCAGCCAATCACATCGACCATTTTAATCGAAGCCTTTTGTCTCCTTTGTCGTGCCGAACAAAAGCTACTGCCCAGAAATACTGTTCCAGGGCGATGTGATGTAGGATGCGTGATAAGGTGAGATACTCAAATAAAATCTGCTGCGATTTAAGCCTCTCATTTGTGGAGCGAAAACGAACACTAAAGATCATTTGAAGATGTCTTCAGTTCAGTGTGTTGCTTCACCAGTTGGACGCTCATCAAGACCAAAGCAAATAGCAAAAACGTTTCCTTCAAAAGACGACAAAATGCATTTGCTCCTTACTTTGGACAATGTAAAAACTCAACAACCGCATTTCTTGTATAAGGTTAGTGTCACACGTTTCTCCCCATTGTAAGCTACGACAAAAACAAGCGCAAGAACAACGGCTGTCACCCTCCTCGCCTTGCTGTCCTTGTGTAGAAAGCATCGAGGACTGAACGACAGTGGAAAACAAACAAGCAAAGCAGCACCTCTATCACTGTGACTGATGAGGTGCAGAAGGCAGTTACTTCCCCGGTAGCTAAACCATCAATCACGCCATTGCATCTTCTCGGTGTGCATGAAATATAAAACAGGGTAAAGAAAATGTGAGAAATGTTTCATCAATTACACTGGTCAGCAGAAAAATTTTACCATTGATGTTTTTTTTATGTGTCCCTAAACGTATTTTTGAAAATGATTTCCAAAATGCCTACTCTTTTTTTCCCCAGCACGTTATGTTTTTGAGTTCATGAGTTTGACCTGTAAAAGTTTTACCATGCATTGTAATTTATAGCTATGCATTTTCAGAAAAAAATTCCATCTTTTGCTGAACCTAACCCTTAATTTGGAAATATTACTAAATATATTAATATATTACATATTATTATTATTATGATGATTATTATTATCAATAATGGATGGATGGATGGATGATTATTATTATTATTATTATAACCTGATGTAATAGACAAAAATGGGGGCAGCTTTTTGATTAGGAAAAAAATGGTAAACATTTGTTGTGTTTCTGTATTATTTCTAGGGATGTAACGATTCACTTCAATTAAAAATTTGATTCAATTTTCAATTTTCAGTTCAAAATTTTCAATTTGATTTGATTTTTTAAAAATCGCTTCCATACTTGTCTCTGTGCGCTAGTGTGGTGCTGCAGCCATCAACAAACGCAATACGCAATGATTTTGGGTGCAACCGTGTCAAGTAGGGCTGCCACAAACGATTATTTTGCTAGTCGACTAATCAGCAACAGAGTCCACTAATCGGATCATATGGAAATCCCGGCAAATCGCAGCAGCAAGCTGCTGCTCTTATAATAACCATCATTCACTTACAGCTTGAATTTTTTATGGACAACCTAATCATAAATACAATTAAGATGATAGTACATTCAACTTTAATTAACTTTTGCAACTTATACCATAATTCCTGACATGTTTATAAATGAAGGGGCAACTTAAATTGATGGCAATACTCTAGCCTTCAATTTTTCAGCTGTAATTGCTTAGTGCATTTTAAAATGGAACCAAAACTATACACCATGCAGAGTTGCACTAATACAGTGAAATTATCTATAAATACAAAAAGAAATACTTGTAAATGTATACATATTTCACTCTTCTTGGGCACCGAGACCAGAGGAGTAAATTGGGGAAATGTACTGTGCTAAAGAAAACTAAAATATTTTAATTTTGTCATAAGTTAACCTTTATCCAAAAGGTTTTATTTTTCTTCACTAGTATGCATAATTTAAGAGTAGTAAATTGGTCTACACAATCAAAATGTGGTATGCACCTGGAACACAAAAAAAGGAAGAACGTTTTTTTTTTTTTACACTATAACATAGTATATTGCAACAAACTTAATTGTGGGTTTTATTGTTATGTGATGCCGATGAGTGTTGTTGAGTGCTGATATTTCCCAGTTCATGAACGCATCACTCCATTCGAGAGAGAGAGAGAGAGAGAGAGAAAGAGAGAGGTCATAAACACACAGTTTTGGTTGCTAATAAACACGAGTTCACTGACTAATGGCTCCTTAATCCATAGTAGATGCTACGATATGTTAGCGCACCAAATAAGACATTGTGTTGCAATGTTACATCAAACACACACAGCGTAACGTGTGTATGCTAACTGCAGCTAGCTTCTAGACACGACTGTGCCTACGTCAGAAATGAAATCAGGCATAAGACACAACTTTCTTTCTTCTTTAAATCATCGGGCATCACCGGCCTGCTGCCATAAAAGGCAGGTTAGCATCGTATTGAGTGTATTTGGTGAAATGCGCCGTAACTTTCGGACTCTGTTGCCAACCCGAATTAGCCCTTACACTGCTTTACCCACAATGCTTCTGTTTACATTACAGATGACCCGGTTTACCACTACTGCGCATGTGCACTGCAGACAAGCAAATAGCTAGCGGGAAAAGCGCTTTCGAGAGAAAAACAATGCGCCAAATAAATATATATATCATCGCTGTCCTGTGAAAAACACGTATCTCCAATTTTGGAAACTTTTTTAATTTTCACATTAATGCGATATCTGTAACCCGGAAACACCATTCATGTAAAAATAAGAAAAATGAAAAAAATGGAGAAAAGTGTTTTTCACATGACATCGACGATATCTAAAAATAGACAACACGTCGACTATTAAAATGAATTGTCGATGAATTTGATCTGTGACATCATCGTGATTAGACGACTAATCTTTGCAACCCTACTGGACACATTCAATGAAAAACTAGCTGCCATAGTTTTTCTTTGATTAGAATGTTTTTTAACATCGAGAGATTCCAAAATTGGAATTACGATTCAATTTCAATGAATTGCCCAGCCTTAATACATATGATGACTACTTGACTATGATCATGCCCTATATGATTTGAATGACCTGGTACACACTTGAGGTTGACACGGGAGTGGAAATTCACTCCCCATGCCACTCCCACAGAAAATTTCCGTACCATCCCATCTCGGCTCATTGCAAAAACAAAACAATCTTGTGCTGCCCCATCCCAGTGAAAACGACTACCATCCCGTCTTGCTCGGAATGACTCCCACTTAGTACCACTCCCATTTTGAAGATCATCTACATAGAAAAAAAATAAAAAATCAGTTTGTCGCCCGCTCTTCCTCATGGACCCTCCCACTCCCGTCTGCTCTCGTGAACTTTTATACTATACCGTCCCAATCCCATGATTGAAGTTGAAGTTGACTTCCATCCCGGGGGATTACCGAAAAAATGTAAACGATGAGACGACTTGGAACATGGTCTGGTTGTTAGTGCCAAATGGCTGATTTGGCTATTTGAGATACTGCGGAATTACTCTGGTTTTCTCACACAACATCTCAGCCTTATACAGAATGGTCTAACAAAGGGAAATCATCCACGGAGTGTCAGTTCTTTCGACAAAAGTGCCGCAGTAATGGCAGAAGTCAAAGAAGAATGGCCAGATGGTGTGAGCTGATAGGAAGGAAATAGTGACTCGGAACTCTTCTCTTTACAAAAGAGTTTTTACAGGAAATCTCTAAAGCAGACCAAAAAAAGACGCTGAGGTTGTTTCACTCTCATCAAAAAGTGCAACACTGTTTCATCTCAACTCCTCTGGAGTATGGTATAAGATTTTGACATGTTAAGCCGACATTCAACTACAATCAAGAGCTCATGAACATTTCTGGATTTACTCACAGAGGAAAAGTACCCCAACATAAGACAATGTGTTATCTACCTGACTGCATTATTGGGCTCCACTTACTTATGTGAGCCAGCCTTTTCTCACATGAAGATCATTACGTTACTTGGACTTAATTTTACTTAATCGCTCCGCCTTGATTGATGACCATTTGGAAGTCTCTATCCCTGCATTATGTACTGTGTGTGTGTTTCAATCAAAGTGATTATTAGGCTCTAAAATTCACAACCGAACTGAAAACTCTCCAAATGTAGCATAGACTAATTTTCAAGGGGATTTTCATCTGTGTAACTATGTTTACATGGACACATTTATTCGGATTAAATGCCTGATCGGAATAAAACTTCTTCATGTACACAGCCCATTTGGAATATTCTGAACTGATCAAGCCCATTCCAATCAATATTTTATTCCGAACGAGAAAGGTAGTTTATGTCGATTGTTAATCCAATCGGCGGATTATTATTCGCGTGAAAACACTTATTCCGACATTTCGGAAACAAACCGTCTTTACCGCGCATGTCTGTGACATCAGTATACGTATTTCTGTTATTCCCCGAAACTTGTAGAAGCAGAGTGAGCGAAAGACATGACGGGCGCAAGACTGAACTGGTACATTTGCAGCTCCATTAGGAAGTGTTAACTCAACGTAACAGCGCAAACGGGAAAGATAAGCGAAATAATGCTACCGTTTAAAAGTAGAAATGCAATGTTTTGTTGACACGGACGTCTTCTTCTACTACTATTACTACTTCCAGTGTATTTGGTCATTCTGCGCATGTGAAAATAATTTGTTACGATCGAAAGTGTGATGCATGAACGTGCAAGTCCTAATCGGATCAATATTTTTAGTGTCCATGAAAACAGTGCATCCGATCAGAATTTTAATCCGAACTCTGATCGGATGAAAGAAATTGTGTCCATTGAAACGTAGCCAGTATTTGAAAACGGTCGGATGTAATTCATATCAGATTGAACATTGACATTTCACAACTGGAAATGATTCATTGAAGATGAGTTGCCCAATTCTAAATGATAGCTTTGTTTAATTTCCTCCAAAGAAAAAAAAAACATAAGTCTTTTGAATTTAGTTTGATGATTATGAAAGGTATTCACAAGGTGATCTCTTAATATAATTTGCTCAGGTAATGTCAAACATCCAAAAATTGTGAATCATTAGTTGGCCTCACCTCTTCCCTCACTGACTATTACAAAACTGCAAAACACAACAACAGCAGCAGCAAGAGTAACTCAACCTTCATCTATTATGCATTTTACAAGGTTGACAAAACAAATTGACGCCAGAAATGTTCCCAAAAAACAATTCACATCTTCCTCAACAGACAGCATTGCAATGTTTACTAATTGGAGATCAAGAGATGCTCTGCCTCAAAACTTCCAATCAGTCGTAGGAAAATCATCCAACTTCAGTCTACTGAGCAAACCCAATTTAAGGCTAACTCATCATTTGAAGAGTCCCATTCTAGACACATTAAGATATTTCGATTGATAGATGGATAGATGGATAGATAGATAGATAGATAGATAGATAGATAGATAGATAGATAGATAGATAGATAGATAGATAGATAGATAGATAGATAGATAGATAGATAGATAGGGGTGTGGGTGTGGTATTCGATCGGTTCAACTCAGTGGGATTACGATTCGATTTGATTCGATGCTACGGCACAGTTCGAGAGGGTATGATGCATCGACTTTGTTGTTGTCGTTTTACATACATTTGAATGAACTTGTCAGTACTGTAAATGTGCTTTCCTAATTTCCTTCTAAGGTATATCCCTCCAATAAAAGTATTTCAATTTGGAACGATTCAGTTCGATTCGATGCAATCGCATCTTTTAAATCAAAAAACGATTTTCCGATTCAAATCGTTGAGGTTTTCTAATATGTTCATCTCTGAACACACATTTGTTTTTTCACATTTCTATCTATCGATTAGGGGTGCAACAAAAAATGATTTTCCGATTCAAATTGTTTTCTGTTACACCCCTAATAGATAGATAGAAATGTGATGTCAAATGTGTGTTCGAAGATGAACATATTGGAAAACCTCTAAATATTTAATGTCCAATAAAATAATTGGACAAAACCGGTCCCAATTTCAAGTTTCTATTGATTTGGGTTTTATTCTTACACACACGTACATTTTGGAGCCACTTAATTATGTACACTGGCACAATAGAGTATAATGAAAGCAGGTAGTAGTGATTCACAATGTCAGACAGGTTTTACTTTAACAGTAGTGTTTGTCTATTATTATGTAGTTTTCAGTAGTAGCATGAACCGCATTGAATCATACTGACAGCTACCTCTCACAATTTTTTTCCCCAAATTTCCATACAAAAGCAAAATACAACAGGCGCCGTCGTAAAGTCAATTGAAACCTCTCCGGCGGTGTAAATGCAAAACATGCAGCCAATCTCTGGTCTCTGGTAGCGCTAGTCTGTCACTTTGTGGGAAGTTGTGAATTTGGAGTCTAATTGCCAAGAGAAAGTGGTTACCGTTTTAGGGAGGAGGGCCAGGACAATCGGGGTTTCTTCAGTACGGGTCGGAGCTTCTCCAGGGTCCTGTTACGACACAGGTAGCGCTCGGTGTCCGAGTTGACTCTCTGTTTGATCCGTATGTTTGTCCTGGGCTGCCGCCACAAATGCTTGGGTGGTTTGGCACGTCCGGCTCCCTCTCTGCTCAGCGTCGCGCACTCCATGTTATATTGTATTCGGTCGCTAGTTTGCTCCTCTCCTTTTGAAAAGCGAATTTCTTGAGTAAACAGGAACGGTGGAAGAGGGATTGGGGGGGGGGGGAGACTCAATTTGAAGTGGACGTTAGAGGATTTGAGCGCGTGACATGGCGCGCCACACTGATGAAGAGACTGGCTGTGCACTACTCTGCTTTCTGTCTCCTCCTCTCCTCTCCTCTCCTCTCCTCTTCTCTCCTCTCCGCCGCGCGAGCTCTTTGCTTCCTGCCTCACTTGGCCTTTATGCCACTCTCCGCCTTCCTGGGTCCGAGCTGTTCGCCATCTGTCCATCAAGTGTTAATTTTAAAACTCGTTTCCTAAGCGTTTAATGCACATTTGGGAGAGAAGTGCCGCGGCAAGGATTGGCTTTATCTGTGGTTCGGTTTACATTCGAAAAACATAAAAATCTCCGCCAAACAAAAATGTTAGAAAGAGAACGAATACTAAAATAGTGATCTCATCTGAATTTACTCACAAATTGACTTACTCTGTGTGAAAAAATCTGGGAAATATGTTGAACTGAACACAAAGATGACACTCAGAAAGCAGTGTCAGTTTTGACAGCAAACTCATTTTGGTTGAGTCAGGCTTTTGAATACAATGTCAGTTTTTCATTTTCAATTTTTTCATCTACATTCATTGTTTGAGTTACAATCTAGTTTTACTAACCTAACATTATCGTTGACGAAAACTGCAGCAGATTTAGTTGCCTAAAATAAAGTGTACATTCGAGCCCAACGTACTCATAGTTTGGCAACCTCGGATTCGCATAGTTGCAGATTTTTTTTTTCAATTATTTTTAATATTTTTCAGGTAATGATTTTGTTTGCCGTTGACTTTAAGAATGGAATGTTCTTAAGACAGATTCTTTGCATTCGGATCAATCGCATGTATATTTATGGGGGACTTTAATATTCATGTGTGCTGTCCTGAAAAACCACTGGCAAAGGACTCCTTAAGACTCCTTGACTCTTTCAATTTGGTGCAGTGCGTGTCTGGCTCCACTCGCAAGCAAGGACACACTTTGGACCTTGTCCTTACTTTTGGTATATCGGTCTCAAATTTGAAAGTATTGGACAATGTGCTTTCTGATCATATGACTGTGCTCTTTGATGTAATGCTTTCCAGCGCTGTCTGAGCTAATGCTAGCAAGCGCAGGCGCCGGGTTTTTAACCCCCTCACTGCTAGTCGGGTCTCAGATGCCTTTGATCGGCTTTGTATTCCCTTTTCAAACACAGAGGAGCTCAGCACTTGGTTCCATTCATCCTGCCTTAACATCTTGGACTCTGTGGCTCCATTAAAAAATATGCGGCAAAAAATTAGACCGGAGCCATGGTTTTACTTGTGCGGCTAAGCAGGAATGCCGCAGAGCTGAACGCAGGTGGAAGAGACAGGCTGCAGGTCTCTTATCAAATCCTAAAGGACTGCTGGCGTCGTTACCAGAGAAAGGTGGAGGTGTCCAAGAGAGACCACTTGCCATGTCTGATTCGGGCAAATCGCCAAAACCCACATGCCCTATTTAAAACAATTGACTGTACTGAAGCCCCGTCAACCGATTTGCACGGACTCGTCCCCTGAAATGTGCGATAGATTCTAGCAGTTTTTCATTGACAAGGTTGCTACAGCTAGGGTTCTTGTTTCAAATGCGACATTTGACCCCCAACCTGGCCTTGCTCGAGGGGTGCTGTCAAATTTTAGACACATTTCCAAGCTGCCTTTTATTTCTAAAATTCTGGAAAAAGTGGTGCACTCACAGTTAAAATATTTCTTGGATGAACACAATGTCATGGAGGTTTTCCAGTCAGGCTTCAAGAAGATGGATAGCACAGCCCTGAGTCAGCCCTGTTACATGTCTTCAATGACATCCTCCTGCCAAATGACACTGGAGACCACGTACGTCTTGCTTTACTGGATTTGACTGCAGCATTCGATACGGTACACCACAGTATTCTTTTGACTCATTTGCAACACCAAGTGGGCATTAGTGCAAGCGCTCTACAGTAGTTTGGATCCTATTTGGCTGGCAGGACTTTATCTGTTAGCCAAGGTTCCTCGGAGTACCGCTCTGCCCCTCTATCTTATGGTGTTCCACAGGGTTCTATTTTGGGGCCCTTGCTGTTCTCTTTGTATTTGCTGCCCCTCGGTTCCATACTTCGAAAACATGGTATATCTGTATTTCCTTCCACTGCTATGCGGATGATGTCAAATCTATGTCCCGCTGAGCAAAAAAGACGCCTTCTCCTTTCAGACCACTTTTGTCCTGCCTAGAGGACATCAAAGATTGGATGTCACTAAATTTCCTAAATTTCAATGAAAAGAAAACAGAAGTTATGGTGTTCGGTCCCAGCTGCTCGTCTACATCCCACCCTGTTGTCCTGGGCAGCCTGGCACCATATCTAAAGCCAACAGTCTCAAACTTGGGTTTCAAAATGGACAGTGATCTTAAATTGGACCAGCAAATCAGCGCTGTTGTAAAGTCGAGCTTCTTTCACCTTAGACAGCTGGCTAAGGTAAAGCCCCTCCTTTCCCATCAGCACTTAGAAACAGTCATCCATGCCTTTGTTACATCTCAGCTAGATTACTGTAATGTACTTTATTTTGGAGTCGGCCAGTCCTCTCTCAAACATCTCCAGTCGGTCCAAAACGCTGCTGCTTGCCTCCTAACTGGAGCTCGGAAGATTGAGCACATAACACCAATTCTGGCCTCCCTTCACTGGCTCCCAGTGCATTTTAGGGTTCAAGTTAAGATTCTTCTATTGGTTTTTAAGTCATTAAATGGCCATACCTCTCTGAGCTCCTCCACTCCTACGCACCTTCCCGAGCCTCAGGTCTGCGGACCAGGCGCTGCTCGAGGTGCCGAGGAATTTACGGCTGTTTTTCCGGTGTCTATTGTATATAGTGTTTTGTGTTAAATTATTGATTTCACTTGTTGCATTATGGGTATTTTTGTTGGCCTATGTAAAGTGCTTTGTTACAGCTGTAGCTGTTGTGAAATGCGTTGTATAAATAAAATTGTATTGTATTGTATCGTATAAAAATCTGTTATCGGCTGTAAAGTCATAATTTTCTCATCGATCAATGACATGATTGATTGGATCTGCAAAGTAAAACCTCACAGCAAACGCAAAATCGTTCACTCCGGGGACGTTCTGTTGCCATCATGTGTGAGCCCCAAAGCTAATCAGTTTTTAGCCTTGTCGCTTGTCATGTGGGTGGAGAGCGTTTGCGCCGGCAGGCGCATGTTCTGCCTCCGCATCCTCGACCATCCAATCACAAAACAATAGCTAGCGTTCGTGTAGTTTTGTGACTGACGTGGTAACCAAGTCTTTAATTTGCATCAAAAAAATGAACTACCGGTAACTACAGTATATGTTATTTAACTTTAGCATCTCTTTCATAAAGACCGTAGGCTAATCACATCAAAATAAATTTCATAACTAGGCAGAGGTTCCGTGGCACTTTAGCCAATCCCAGATAAAACCAGCAAGCAGGCATGTTGTTTAAACTAGCACGGACATAGGTACATTGTTGACGCAAACATTTTTGCTAAAGGAGGATACGAGATATATGTGAATGTGAGTTGAGTGATTCTCGTGATGCTATTACACATTAAGTGAATGCAGTTCTCGTCGGGACTTGGGACTTTTACAAAACAGCCAGCTTCCAACACGAGAGGAGCAGGCTTGGAGAATGGGCGGTGAGAAAGTTAGCGTAGCTGCTTAGTATATTTACAGTCCTTGTTTACAGCGGTTGAACCAAGATAGCTTTAGCAAAACCTCCGGCCACATGATTGCCGATGTTTCATGCAGTTTTTATTTTTTATTTTTTTCATTTTTGTCAGAGGAGGAGCCCCTTCTCTTCTCTGTTGTGGCACGACGTAAATGAAACAGCACTCGAGGAAGCGAGCAACATTTCGTCTTTGTTCTGACTGTAGCATAAACAGCTAAAAATGGTTCCGAAAGTGAAACTACTTTGGAAAATGTTTGTCAGGGATGAGCAAAAAGCTCTGTGCTGTGCATTGTTGTCTCTGTGCAGCAGTAAGAGAGGCTACTGTATCATGCTGTTTATTAGACTGACAAAAAAAATTGAAAAAGTGCTCCCTGGTGATAGTGTGACAGAGGCAATCATAAAATGAGAATTGATTCAAAGGAGTGCGCCGAAAATTGCCCAGCAGAGCAAGTCATCTTTTAAATGACAGTGTGACATCAGACAAGTTTCCCTGGATCAGTTTGCTGCGCCAAAATCAACCGATGAGTCACTAAAGACCCACACAAAAGAAAAAAAAAGGGTACAAGCAATAATTCATTTTTATGAATAAAAACTGGACTTCTGAACTTCTGTCTGATATTCATCTATTGATCTGAAACTCAAATGTCTTCAGTAGACAACAAAAAAAAGGAATCGACCTTGCCCTTCCAATACTTTTAGAGGGGATTGTACGTCATTATTTGAGCTTATTAGTAAGGTATGACTGCATTAATAAGGACACTTGACTTGGGACTTGACTCACCATAGAAATTGACTTGACTTGTGAAAACCTGTGACTTGACTTGCGCAAGACAACGGACTTAGTTAAGACTTAAAGGCTAAGGCTTGAAACTTACATGTGTGACTTGATCCCTGTTGACCAGCATCAGAATTATGTGCAAAATTTAACAGATTCCACTGTAGGATACGTCATCTCAACTAGTCACTCACATTCTGACCACTAGGGCTTGGTTGACCAGCGGGCATCCCACTCGTAACAAAGATTAGAAATGCATGACTTTAGATGATCACAAGACAACTCGTAAATTCATTTCAGCTAAAAGACAAAAGCAAAAGTGACATGGTCAGTTGGTGATACACAATACCAGTCTCCGTAATTTAGAATTTGGTGATCGTCTCACACAGATGTGCAGGGCAGTCCTAGTCAACTTTACATCATCTTCCTGTGGAAGTCTGCTTGCAGTTCCTTATAAATTTTGCACGCTTAAACCGGCCAATGGACACCAGCAAATCAGTTTCAACCACTATGAGTGCGCCCTTCGCGCGCTGCTTTTAAAGGAAATGCGAGGAGGTGTTTGATTGGCGGTGAATCGAGTTGGTTGTGTTCACAATCACAAAGGCGCAAACCACCCTTTTTTAAATTCACCAGTTTATGCGCATCTGCAAAATTAACAACACCCAGTCTAACCAGCCTCCGTACAGATTTGCAACTTGTGCCAGTCATGAAAATAGAGCCCTTAGACTTCATCTTGAACAATCTCACCAAAATTATACAACGCAACTTTATTGATATTGCGCATTTCAACATCTGTTTCCTATTTTGCCAAATGCTAATTTAAGAAAATGTTATTTCGGAGCTTTGTATCAAACACCGATGATTACGTTATGTCCATAAGTACCGGTAACTCTCATTTTCAAAAACGTTGGTGACCTCAATTATCAATGGTTCAGTCTGGTGTCATGATGATGAGGAGGATATTTTCTTGGCATAGTACAGGATTCAGAGAGGTGCAATGATGAATCGATTAATCAACATCTAATTGATTATCAAATTAATCAATCGTTATTTTTAATAATTGATTAATCGCTTAGAGACCTTGTTACTTTAAATCAAAATTGTCTAAATCCTTATCATTTCAGCCTCTCAACTGCAAATATTCTCAGATTTCTGTAGTCCTCCATGAAAGCAGACTTATTATCCTCGTGTTCTTTCAAAATGACATTGCAACCATTTGGAAACATCTTATTTTACTTTGGAAAACAATAATCAACATTTTTGCAGTTTTTCTGCAAATGGATGGATGTTATGAACCAAGCCATACCTGAATCATAATCAATTTACATTTGTGCATTTTCTGCACTGTCAGTTTGAAACAATGTCCTGTTTTATAGATATAAAATTCAAACATCAATTATTCATCCGATTAATCTATTAATCAACAAAATTATCAACACATTAATCAATTCTCAAGATAATCGTTAGTTGAAGCCCTATTTTTAAAGTGGAAGTCAACCCAAACATATCCACTCGTTTTTAGCTATCTCTGGGGGCGGCCATTTTGTCACTTCTGTCGACTGAAAATGACATCACAACTGCTCAGGGCTCATGTAACGACCAATCACGTTTTTTCTGAAGCTGAGCCGTGTTTGGTCGTTAAATAAGCCCTGAAAAAAATATGTTTGGGTTGATTTCCACTTTAAGTGTTTTATGGCAACTTGTGACAACACGGGACGTGGATCCACCGACGTCGTGCGCATGTACAGTCATCAGCCGGATAGACACGTAACTGTAAATTACAAAAAGTAACTGACCGGTGCTCATCATGACTGGCCAATGCTCGACAGTAGAGAGCCTCTAGGCGATGAAGTGGTAACCCATGTGCAGCAGAAAAGCGGCGGGTGTCAGCATGATGATCCTGACATGAGTGTCTCCTCCGTAGTGGTGGAAGGAGTAACGGGCCTGAGTAGCGTCGCCTGACCACCTGGTGGACCACAGGAAGCGACTCCCTACGACCCTGTAGAGCAATAACAAGGAAGGAGGAAATGAGTGTGGATGGTTGTATGTAAAGACCATCAGAAAGGTTTATTGATGCTAAGCCATGAAAGATAGAGAGTCCAAGGTTTTTTTTTTTTTAAATAAATGGTGTATAGGAATCATGTAAAGAACAAACATGCGCATGTGCATGTGCATAAAAAAAGTCTGATTCATGACTCAATTTATGCCTGGAGCCCTTATATATCCCAGTGCATCTGGTTTTGTGTGCATGTGGATTAGCCTCTTATCCCACCCTCCACACATCTATATTCACCATTATGCTAAGTGGTGTACACCTCTCTCTGGCACTGTTTTGCACATAACAATATGGCTTCAAGGGTGATATCCATACAATCAACAAACTGCCCACTAACAAAATATAACAGTTTAGTCAAACAGCAGTGAGATTAAATTGCTGTTTGTCTACCCTATAATTGGACTCTTTGTCTCTTTAAAATGACCCTTCATGAAACCACATTCTCAACGTGTAAACAGGGGATCTGCCAGTGGTGGGTGAAGGTCAATAAAACTTCAGACCTGCTCACAGCTTTGAAATGACACTGCGATTTTATTACTTTCCTAACAGCAAGGGAGAGTGTATATATTACCAACAAAAACAACCACTTTAACTGATGAGCATTTGCCTCAAGATAATTTGGTCTTTTATCAGCCTAAAAAAATCAATACAGAGGACTTTTTGGACATGTACCAAGAATTTCCATAATATGTTGTTATAAATAAAACATCTTAGGAGGGCTCATTATCATTTTTGTTCCACTACATAATTAATGCTTACAGGGTGCATGATGGTGTTTTTACACAATAGTTTTTACACATATTAATCATAGCGCTATCAACAATACATGGATACTTATTAACAATTTATCGAGCAAAATCACACCAGAGGAAGTGATGCGGCCTTGTGCCTATGACCGAATCACAGCCATGATATACACAGCAATCACAACATCGAGTGTGATATGTTTTTTTACACAACAGTTTTACAAGCAAGCGTCATTTGTTAGTTAAAGGTAATTTATCTAAAGATATTCGGCTTCACCAACAAACACTAATGCAAATACTTCCATTAATAGTACAACTAGTGAAAAACCAAGTCTGTCAACACTCACTTTGTAAGCCTGTGTGATTCCGATGAAGTAGCAATTAGCATCTGGTACCTAGCAAGCTGTTGAATTAGCTAGCTAGCTACTTGTAACTCAAGGATTACTTAGCGGCGTATTCTCCTTGCTATTTTTGTAACTGACTCACAATTTTGCCATTTTCACACTTGCTTACAAGAAAAAAAAACACAGTGTACTGTTTGAACATTAACTTTGCAACTGACTGGTGCCCAGTGCAGGGTAGTCTGCCTTTCGCCGAAAGTCAGTTGGGGTAGGCTCCAGCACCCTGCAACCCTCAATGGCAGTCTTTTTCAAACTTTTTTGAGTCAAGGCACATTTATTTCCAATTGATATTGCTCAGTGTGAAACATGGGCCTGTTTGGATAAACATGCGTCACTAATTCACTTGTCTCTAAACAAAGACATATAGCTACCTGCTGCCGCTGCTGCCACCTGCTGGTATGGAAGAGTACCACAATGTTGTAAAGACATGATTACGTTGCCAGGTGCTAGACCGCACAAATTAGATAATTTGCCACGGCACACCTGACAATATCTCGCGGCACACTGGCACAGAGTTTGAAAAACACTGCTCTATGGGATAAGCTGTATTAAAAATAGATGGATGAACTTTCTACTGTGGCTATGTGTCGTGTTCTTCGCGTTTCATCCTCGCTCAAGAAAGATTAAATGAGCAGCGTGACGCATAGACTACAGAAATGGAAAATAAACACAATGGTGAAAAATGGCAAATTGGAGTTGGAGAGATGCTAGTGTGATTGCTGGCTAATGTCAAGGTGCCCTTGAGCAAGGCTTCGTCCCCGCCGCCCTAGCTCAAGTGATGCAGCACTGATGAAGACTCTTAATTGCAGAATTCTTAGCTCCGCGCTCCTCAAAACAAAGCAACTCATTAGTTGTCCTCACACCGCCACCTGAAGGAGCTTCTCAATTGTCTTCAACGTGAATCGAGGTGCAAGGATCAAACATGGTGATGTTTGAAAATGGCCATGTACCAGCTGGATGCGGGACTTCAAATTAAAGAGTTAAGCCATGTTTGTGTCATTCCTTGATTATTTTAGTTTGAATATACATATTACACACGCATTTGACTATTAATATATTTATGACGATAATGCATTTAATTCGACCACAAATGTTATTACTATAGGTGACATGAATGCATTAAGAATTGAGGATCTGTTCACTGATATTGTTGTCTGACCAGATTTTTTTATTGGCATGAGGGGCAGTTTTGACATGAAATGATGAATGAAGAACATCGAGTGTTCTCAGCTGCTGTTTTGTATGAGCTGTCTGAAATGGATTGACAAAGTAACAAAAGAAAAAGTGTTTGGAATTTAAATTTTGGCATTTGTTGTTTTTTAAGGTAGTGAGGCATGGGGTATTTGTCCCCACACTGAATTGCACAACATGAATGTCGAACACGTGAGCTAAAATAAATAAATAAATAAATCATAATAATAATAATAATAATAATTACCATATTAGTTTGTATGTATTGCAGAGGAGTTATTATCACTGAACAACCGCACTTCCACCTCTTTTTGTTGATGGCAGAGGTGAATGACAGCTTGAAGAGAGTAGCATTGTCTTCTTGACAAATGACAACATGGCAAATCCATTCTGTTTGTGTGAACGGTACAGCCAAGTACCCTATTTTCAAAGTGTCACGATGACACAGAGGCAGCAAAGCAAACTGACACCCCAAAAATCAATATGCTCTTTGGTGAGACCCTGCTCTTTAAAGCAATTATATAAGAAATTTTCTTGTCAACATTAATTCATTTGAAGGAACTAGGAAAAGTATACACATGGCGCATATTTGTTGAGCCTTCTTTGTTCGCCTTTTTAACGCCTTAGAAATGGGATGCCATTTTGAGACGGCCGCCATTTTGGAAGTATGAACTTTGAACGCAGAATAACGTACATTATCCAAAGGGCCTTCTACATGTTTGTTGTTTTTTTTTATTAGTTGAATGGCACGTTGTCTTCCAGCCAAGTAACAGCAGGAAGAAAGCAGCTGGTGGCGTTATCACCTGGCTGGTGTCCCGCCACGCGCCAAACTAGAGGTGTGAATGAGATGGAAGCAGTTAGGCCAGCGTGTAATCAGATGGGGCAGAAGATGCTCAGCAGGCCTCTGCATCAGAAAAAACAATAAGACGATTGCGCTCTTATTCGCCACACTTCTGTATTAATCAAGAGGCTGCTGCTGTGTCGATGCGGGTGGATGACTCATTCGCTTTACCCAAGTGACTTTATGTATTTCACGCAACGACTTCAAGCCCAGCCTCACTTTTTGCACTTAGATCATGAACTAAGAGGTGCAATCAATGAGTATGTTTGAAGAAGAATGGCTGTTCAATAAAAGTTGACCCAGGGGAACATGCTTTTAAAGTGGAAATCAACCCAAACACATTTTTTTCAAGAATATATTCCCATCAGGCCCACTAGTTGAAACACAGCATTCTGATTAATATTGAGTTGGTGGAGTATGAGTTAAGCAGCAAAATCCACCCTGTCTAGCCATCTCAGGGGGCGGCCATTTTGTCATTTCTGTCGACTGAAAATGAGATCACAACTACCCAGGGCTCAGGGAACGACCAATCACAGCTCGCCTGTTTTTTAAAGCTGAGCCGTGATTTGTCGTGACCTGAGCCCTGAGCAGTTGTGATGTCATTTTCAGTGAACAGAAGTGACAAAATGGCCGCCCCCAGAGATGGCTAAAAACGAGTGGATTAACTCTTATTCCACAAACGCAATATTTATCAGAATGCCTTGTTTCAACTAGTGGGCTTGCATAGAACATATTCTTGAAAAAAATACGTTTGGGTTGACTTCACTTTAAGCAGCAAAATCCACCCATTTTTGTCCATCTGAGGGGGCGGCCACTTGTCGACCTAAAATGTCATATCAAGCGACAGCAAATACAATCTTATCTTTCTTTCACTTTCTCAATTCACGATTATATTGCAAATGCAAATCATTGTTCAGTCCTAGTTTGGATACAACAGGGAAAGGAGATTCATGCCTGAGCCGAGGCACCATTTTAGCAACCCCACCGGGCCACCCCACGAATAGTTTACATATTATTCACAGCCATTGAAATACATGGGGAGAAAAATTATATATATTTTTTTAGACTCCAAAAATGGATGGATGGATGGATGGATGGATGGATGGATGGATAGATAGATAGATAGATAGATAGATAGATAGATAGATAGATAGATAGATAGATAGATAGATAGATAGATAGATAGATAGATAGATAGATAGATAGATATAGATGTATATGTATTTTTTTCTTTAAAGCGGGAGTCGACCCATACACATTTTTTTCAAGAATACGTTCCCAGCAGGCCCACTAGTTGAAACACGGCATTCTGATAAATATTGCGTTTGTGGAATAAGTGTTAACCCACTCGTTTTTAGCCATCTCTGCGCGCGGCCATTTTGTCTTCCTTCAACGACCAATCACGGCTCAGATTCAGAAAACAGGTCAGCCGTGATTGGTCCTTGTGAGCAGTTGTGATGTCATTTTCAGTCGACAGAAGACAAAATGGCCGCCTCCAGAGATGGCTAAAAACATGCATTTTGCTGCTTGCAGTGTATATCGCATTTCCTATCAATGTGCGTCTGTGTCTTCACAAGTGTCTTCAAATGACGAGTGGTTCTGCTTTATTTTAAGTTTAACACCGGTTAACTTCTGTAATAAAGGTTTAAAAATGAAGGTTTCATGATGGAATCAAATGTGTGCCATCAAATTGGATTGTGTTCAACTGAAGAGGTGCCACCGTATATGCTTTTCAATGGGCAGCGATGATAAAGTGCTTATTGTCGCATATAAGTGAGCCACGTAACATGTTCCGATCAATACAACTGAAGGTAAGAAGTCTGGGGGCTGCATCTTCACTGGAAAGAATCACGCTCTCTTATTTAATTCAAGCTGTTGTTTGAATGCGGCGCACACTCAAATGCAGTCACTTGTGTCACTGGAGAGATCTTTAGAATACGGCTCTCGACACCAGCCACCAATCAGCATAATTTGCTTTCACAAATTGCCTTTTATATGCCAGCCTTTTGTGCTCTCATTCGGTAAACAAATGAAGGTGCCACCGACTGTTTCCCGAACACATTTGGCATTCATAATCTGCCTGTTGTCTTTAACAGGGTTCACCAACTACATATCGGTAACTACAGCCAGCCTACCACTCAGAGTGCAGTTTGAATTTAGACATCTTGGATAAAAATGAAAAGAAGTTAGTGATAGATATGAAACAGAGGCAACACACTGCGTGTATGTTAAGTGTGCTAACAGGGCGATTTGAAAGCTCTCACACCTTCCCTTCAAAGTTGTCATGCTGTTAGCGTTATTGCTTAGCACATCTGAATAACAGTATAGAGTCAAGTATCATATAAAATATACATTTAAAGCGGAAGTCAACCCAAACATATTTTTATCAACAATATGTTCCCAGCAGGCTCACTAGTTGAAACATGGCATTCTGACTAATTTTGCGTTTGTGGAATATAAATTATGCTGCAAAATGCACCCGTTTTAGCCCTCTTTTTAGCCCGTTTTTGTCACTTCCGTTGACTGAAAGTGACATCACAACTGCTCACAACGACCAATCTCGGCTGACCTGTTTTCTGAATCTGAGCCGTGATTGGATGTCATTTTCAGTCAACGAAAGACAAAATGGCCGCCCCCCAGAGATGGCTAAAACGAGTGGATTAACACTTATTCCACAAATGCAATATTTATTAGAATGAGTTGTTTCAACTAGTGGGCGCGCATAGAACATATTCTTGAAAAAAATGTGTTTGGGTTGATTTCCTAAGTCATATTGCCAGAAAAAAATATTTTTGACTTAAAAATCTCCTCAGGATGCTGACCACTTCCGTTAAAATCGTCTGTGACCAGATGGCTGCCCCCTGAGATGGCTAAAAACAGGTGCATTTTGCTGCTTAACTCATATTCCACAAACGCAATATTTATATTTCAACTGGTGGGTTTGCATAGAACATATTCTTGAAAAAAAAACGATTGCGTTGACTTCACCTTTAATTCACGCATCATCTGGTGTATATTTTGTTCTCACCTTCCTCTTTGCTGAACAAACCTTGTTGATCATGGTCCTTCTTTTAGAATACGTTTAGCAGAAAAAAAAAAAAGCCACAACAGCCAAAGAAAAAGCAAACATGAATGAGTTTAACCTTGTGAATTATGGGAAAATAACTCCACTGTTTCTGCAATGCTGTGATTAACACTTATTCCACAAAGGCAAAATGTTTCAACTAGTGGGCCTGCTGGGAACATATTCTAGAAAAAAAAAATGTTTGGGTTGACTTCCGCTTTAAGCATTTCAATCAAAATCTGCAAAGGCCAAATTATCGGATTGTCCTGAAGGATTATCCTGTGGTATAATGTGTATTAAAATGTGATGTTTCCATCTGCGATCTGCTCGGAAAAGTGTTGAGCGGACAATAGCAAACGTTAACCTGTTCAATATCCCCCGCCAGCCACAGACTAAAACAGAACAATAGCAAATTATGAAGCGACCTGAAGCTGGCCACATGCTGCTGCTCACAAGTCACTTTCGGAACAAAGCCTTCGTACCACGCCAGAATCCTGGTTTGGGGGCTGAGACTCACAGTTGTCAAGTGGAGATTTTGTTGTGTCTGTGAATGTGCTGTGTCGGTCGCCTTAAGTAAACCACCCAGCATAAGAGCAGTAAGAAGAAACGTGCAGATTTTTTCCTTCATTTGTGGAGTTGCTCACATTTTAAAATTCACGGAAAGATGTTAAAGATGTCTGGTCTCCTTGTCTCATCTTGGACAATTCTTTGTGTCCAATTTTGCATAAACAGTTTGAGAAAGGCCCTTTCCTTGTATGGTCCATCTTACCGTGCCCCAGCACACAGAGCAAAGTGTAAACCAAGGTTGTTATCGTTAACGAAAACTAACGAAATGACGAAAACTAAAATTGAAGAAACATTTTTAGTAAACAAGTAAAATAAAAATGCTTTTTAAAAAAATTGAAAACTAACTGAAACTACACCTTACATTTATAAAACTATAACTATAGCGAACTATTGTCAGTTAATATTATTTTTAAGCATTCAGGGTTCCGTTGAAATGTAATTATTTTGGGATTGCTGCACGTCTGTACAGGAGAAGGAGGATCAAACAGTCGCTTGAGAATTGTACGGTAGTTTACTTTATTGCACAATACTTAGTGACCTTTTTTCTTATAATCTTGCAGTCGACCAAATACTCCATATATTTAGAAAGAAAAAACTCAAACTAATACTAAATATAACAAATATTCAACAAAAATGAAGCATTTTCCCCAAAATCAAATACTAAAAAAAACGGCTTTAAAAAAACGACCAAAAAGACGCATGTGCACACACACAGACCCACTCGCCATCCCAGTGTGTGGCAGCATCGTGTAATCAGAGATGAGAGCGTTTCATCAGGACGAGACGTCCTGTTGTTCTAAAAACGCATCAGGAGCAATCAAAGCTGCTGCTATTTCCCTAATTGAGAAAGTGAATATTAATTGATCATGATGGCGTTAAGAGCGAGCATGATGACCTTCCCGCTGCGAGTCTGATGTTTGCGAGCAAGCGTCCCAGCGGGCGGCCGCAGCCAGAAGCAGAGCTGGAGAACGTTCACCTCCACTGGATGCATAATCACGCCACAAAGTGCGAGGACAGCCATTCGCGTCATTCCAAGAATAGAGGCTTTTTCGACATTCCCCCGAACTTCCCACTCTTCCTCTACATTTTGCTCTCGGTATTAGTGCAACGTGAATTACCATGCAGGAGACAGAAACAGCATATTTTCTGGGAAAATACTGATGGTGTTGATGTTTAAATTATGAGAAAAGTAGGACTTCAACTAACGGAATAGTCGCACAGAATCGATTTTTTTTTGCAGTTTAATCACAAAATGGGAAAGTAGAGACTATAATGACTTGAATATACTGGGAAACAGCCGGGTTTACTTTAATATTAACTCATTCACTGCCAGCTTATGTTAAAAATTGCACTGGCCGGTGCCAGCCATTTTTGACCATTTTGACTCATTTTTGACGGCCTACAGAAAATTGACTTCTGTAGCTATATAAACATGGAACCTCCAAAAAAGAAAGCGTTGATCCTCTTCTTTCATCTGGAAAAAAACAGAAAATTGACTTCTGTAGCTATATAAACATGGAACCTCCAAAAAAGAAAGCGTTGATCCTCTTCTTTCATCTGGAAAAAAACAGAAAATTGACTTCTGTAGCTATATAAACATGGAACCTCCAAAAAAGAAAGCGTTGATCCTCTTCTTTCATCTGGAAAAAAACAGAAAATTGACTTCTGTAGCTATATAAACATGGAACCTCCAAAAAAGAAAGCGTTGATCCTCTTCTTTCATCTGGAAAAAAACAGAAAATTGACTTCTGTAGCTATATAAACATGGAACCTCCAAAAAAGAAAGCGTTGATCCTCTTCTTTCATCTGGAAAAAAAGTATGTTTCTACCCTTTAGCATTCTTTAGTAAACAGCAGTTGAAAATACTCGTTTCCAAGAAAGTTTCTGAGAAAAAGGTTTTGGTCGCATTTCAAGCAGAACTTTCCCTTTGATGCTGTTTTTTTTTTTTTTTTTTTTTTGCATTTGAGGTATCGCAAATGTCTAAACAATGCGTCATTACATCATAAAGAACATAAAAAAATGGCGCTTTGATTGCAAAAATAACAGTTGATTGCAAGATAAACACTGCACTGTGCACGTTGATGCCTCTAAAAGGGGCGGTCACTTCCAACATTGACATTGACACTCGATCACGTTTTTGGGGAATTCAATTCAATTCTCCACACGTACGGCGGTCGCCGCGATCGCGTGCACGTTACATCATCCCTTTCCTTTCAAACAAGGATGACTATGGGGAACTATAACACCTTTCTTGGATTGAAAAAGCTCTGTTATCGAGCGAGAGTGCCACCTCGTCACATGGCGTCGCAGTAGAGCATACACACACACACACACACTAAAGCGCTGCATATAGAGAGAGGGCCGTCCTCATGGGAGGACCTGACCATTGTGAAAATCTGGCCACTTTTGCCATCTAGTGGTGATTTATCATACTAAAATCATCCCCAAAGCCTTCAAACTTATTCTGAAGCTGCGCCAAGTCCTCTATTACAAAAAAAACAAAACCAAAAAAAAAACGTATTAATACGGATTGGCATTGAATGAGTTAACATTTACATTCCTTATGTGACTGTAACTTGCCTGTGTTTTTTTATTTTTTATTTCTGAGTTTATGGAATTTAAACATTCTGAGTTTTTACTGAAAGTAATGACTGAAAAGGGTGAAACATTTTTTCTTTAAAAGCATGAAGTAAACTGTACTGCATTGAAAAGGAACGGGTTCTCTGACCGAGCATTTCCATTTCCTTTGGACCACAAACGCAACACTGGGGTAATTAGACAGTAATCCATTTTGTCAGTTTAACGGATTATTTTCATAAAAATTAACTATATTACTGTTGTTACCCACCGCGTGTGTGTGTGCGTGTGTGTCTTGCTTACCTCAAGCCAAGACATTGATGTGTGTTAGTTGTTGCAGCAGAGCAGCACCTGAGACAAAGACAAAAGAAAAACAACATTGAGAAATCATTTACAAGTTTTGATAAATTCGTATTTTACTTTCTAACCAATTTATTTTTCCTTTATCCTTTCAAGTTATATTAAAAAAATAATTCTCAAAGATTCAAGATATTTTACTTTCCTCTAAATGTAAGGATACAAAAGATCAAATGACTTGTTTTTGTAAAACCAACACAAGTTCCCATATAATATGACAAAAAAAAAAAAATCTGAGTTGTCAGGTAGGCCGAGTAAGTCCCAAGACTTGTGAAAATAAATAAAACAATTATAAAACAATAATAAAAGATGTGAGAGAGATAAGGGTAATGCTTATTTGTGTCTTCAATGCATGCAGACATGCAAGGCATCAAAGGTGTGAATGTAGGAGAATGAAAATGCAAGAGGCTTACACTTTACATGATATTTACAACGTCATTTTGTACTTGACAAAAAGAATAGATAGTGTACAAGAAAAAAGTGCTCGACGTGCAGGGATGAATCGGCATGAGGCTCTAATGATAGATTTGAGCAGTTGAGTTTTAGTGCTTGAATACATAGACTATTATGGCTAGATAAAGAAATTTGACTTGACTTGATGCACATCGAAAATAGGGCCCTCAATCAATGTTCCCTAGGGATGTAACGATTAATCGAACATCGATTCTAAATCAATTCGCTCCGATTAATCGATTACTCGATTCAATTCATCCGAAAAAATCGAGTTGATTAAATTCATCTAGAAAATGATGTCTTAAAACGTTTTTTCATTCCAGATGCAGTGCACATTTTGAATATGTAGATCAAATTATGCTTTTGCGCCAAACATCATTGCGTATTGCGTTTGTGGATGGCTGCAGAACCACACTATTTTAAAAATCGAATCGAGAATCAGGAACTGAAAGTCGAAAATCAAATCGAATCGGGCCTTGAGTGAATCATTATATCCCTAATGTTCACTCTAATTTTCCATTCCAATATTAAAACACAAAATTTAAATACAGTTCATGTAAAGATTTTTTTTGTTTGCCCACATTTGCTGTGCGCTGAAAGGGTTACAGCAATGCGCAATTGCTCATGTGCGCAGCTTCAAGGGAAGCTTTGTTTTTTGAGAAAACTTTGACTGGTAGTGGCAATAATAGTGGCAATAAACACTTTGAGGCAAGCACCTCGCATCTTTTTTGACTGATTCTTCACTCTGCTTTCCTGTTAATTATTCTTGCTCACAACATGTTATGGTCTGGGCGGCACGGTGGTCGACCGGTTAGCACGTCCGCCTCACAGTTCAGAGGTCGTGGGTCCGATCCCGGCCCCGGCCTCCCTGTGTGGAGTTTGCATGTTCTCCCCGTGCCTGCGTGGGTTTTCTCCGGGTACTCCGGTTTCCTCCCACATTCCAAAAACATGCGTGACTCCCTAAATTGCCCCTAGGTGTGATTGTGAGTGTGGATATTTGTCTTTGTGTCCCCCGCCCGAAGACAGCTGGGATAGGCTCCAGCACGCCCGCAACCCTTGTGAGGAGAAGCGGTATCGATAATGGATGGATGGATGTTATGGTCTGTGTTTTGAGTTTGGTTTTTGGTTTTGTTAGTTTCATGTTTTGTTTCTGTGTCTGTTTCGTCATGATTATTGTATCCACCTGTGAGCTAACCAATCAGCTCCCTCCTGCCCTCTGTGTCTTGTCCAGGTGTTCCTCATTGTATCGTCAACTTCTCTGTATTTAGTTTTCTTTCTTTCAGTCCTTGTTGGTTTATCTTGTCTTGTCAAAGTCAAGTCCCGTCCAGTCCTAGTTATAATGTTTGTTTAGTTTGTTTTTGGTCCTTGTTGTTTTTTTTGGACTTCAACATTTTTGTTGGTTTGGTATTATCCCAGCATCTTGTTTTAAATCAAATACTTTATATTGCACACCATTTTGCCTCCTGCGTTTGGGTCCTCCTCCACAAAAACCTGACACAAGAGCTCGTATCTTGAAAAAAAACTTGTAAATTGAGTCACTGTAAATTGAGGTAGGACTGTATTTCGATAACAACAGGCTCGCACTGATGTCAGACAGTAGTGAGTGAAAAATAGTAGTAGCTAAACCCAGTCCTGGACAAGAGTCTGTTACGATTAGCCAACAAGGAAGATGTCTTTGTATGCAATTCTTCAGTCAACCATCTTTAAGTGAAAACAAGAAGACTTATGACAGTATCGTCACAATGACGCAAAGCAGATAACACTGGTTCAAACATAAGCTGATAAGAGTCTGAGCAACGTTCAAGAGTTTAGTCATCAAGCTATAAATTTGCGAAGGGGCAAACGTGACTTTCGCACAAGACAAATCATAAAAACAGTAGTTTTCCAGATTAAGAGGAAGGACGTTTTAGCCACAAATGACAGAAAGATTCAATGATATGGTACAAGGTAGGACTATATGATTCAGAAAGAAAAATCTAATTACGATTTTCTTTATTCCTCAATATTGTGATTTAATATCCGATTATTTTTTCAAGGTCCTCTTCTCATGCGTTTTTTCACAAACACAAGCAATGAATGAATCTGTATTACAATAAAGATAATCATATTTATTATGCATAAATGTTTTGCTCTTATAAGTTAGGTTGATGGCTGCAGAACCACACTCGTGGACGGAGACAAACATGGTCGCAATTTTTAAAAAATCGAATCGAATCGAAAATCGGGAACTGAAAATCGTAAAAATCGAATCGAATCTAGGCTTGAGTGAATCGTTACATCCCTACTGATTAATATTGCATTTGTGGGATTAAACTGCTTTTACCCATCTCAAGCGGCAGCCATTGCAGGCCCACTGAGAAATACACCCGTTTTTAGCTAGCTCAGGAGGCGGCCATTTTGTCACTTCTGTCAACTGACGATGACATCCAAGTTGCTCAGGGCTCAGATAATGACCAATCATGGCTCAGCTTCAGAAAAAAGGTGAGCCGTGATTGGTCGTTATCTTAGCCCTGAGCAACTTAGATGTCATCTTCAGTCGACAGAATTGACAAAATGGCCGCCCCCGGAGATGGCTTTAAGTGGGTGCATTTTGCTGCATAACTTATATTCCACAAACGTAATATTAATCAGAATGCCGTATTTTAACTTAGTGGGCCTGCATAGAATATATTCTGGAGAAAAATATGTTAGGGTTGACTTCCCATTTAAAAAAGTATTTTTCAATATCGGCCGATATGAACTACTTACATTGTGATATATTTTTCATCTGCATCACCCAGCTCTATGTTCCAACTTCATATTGTCATACTTACTTTAATATAACAATATGTCATAGTAATATGTTTCAATTCCTCCGTAGGAAAACAAAATAAGATGCTAATATACTTCCTGAGCAGGCTATGAAAACTACAAAAATCCCTTTTACAAATGTTTGAGCTGCTACTAAGCAACTCTTTATATGCAAACCAAACAATCTTAAACTTCTATTCTGCGTGTTAGCTTGTCAAACTTCAAAAGAGAAAGCAGTGCAAATACAATATCTGTGACAAGTGACATTTTCCTGCCGGGATGTCATAAGACTGATGCCATTTTAAGCTAGTAATTACACAGGGAAAAAAGACGCATGAAAAAGGATACTGACATTTACGACTGTCACCTGTCACGGTGACCAACAAGTCTACAATTCTATTAATAATTGGTAATAAAAAAAAAAAGGCTCGTGTATTTTGTTCAGCTTACTAATCAGGTCCAGAAAAAAAAGTAGGTTTGGCTTGCCTGTAAATGTTAACAAATCAAAAGTAGTCAAGAGTATTGCAGCAGCAGCATGCCACCTATTGGGCACACATAGAAAACAATTGTTGCACAAGTCCTGACAAAAATTATGGAATGTTCATTCGGTTGGTTAAATTTGTAGAAAAAATGTCGATCATAGACGTGACACAAAACTAAAAGTCATTTCAAATGGCAATTTTCTGGCTTTAAGAAACACTCAAATAAATCAAGAAAAAAAAGGGGCAGTCGGTAACAGTTATTTGTTTAGAATAAGCAGAGGGGAAAATATTAAATAGCTCAATTCTGAAGAAAAAAATGATAGAATCATGAAATGTTTTCAGTTTTGGATCTATGGCTACAATCATTATCATCACCCCAAGCGTCCGTTCAATTGATGGGATCAGAAAAGTTCCCAAAATGCCAACGTAAATTTGTTCATGTAGAAGATGTGATGACGGCCATTTCCCGAGTGGAAATTTGCCTGTTTTCTTCAGGCAGTCGTCTTCATAAATCTCATTGGAACAAAAGTTGCAGCATCATCACCTTGCCCAATGCAGATTCGCCATTCATCACTGAATGTGACTTTCATCCAGTCATCAACAATCCACGATTGCTTTTCCTTAGCCCATTGTAACCTTGTTTTTTTTTCTGTTTACTGTAGTTGTTAATGATGGCTTTCGTTGATCTTTTCCGTACGCAAATCACATTTCCTCGAGGCGGTTTCTTACAGTTTGGTCACAGACGTTGACTTCAGCTTCCTCCCGTTGGTTCCTCGTTTGTTTTGCTGTGTGTTTTCTGTTTTCAAGACATATTGCTTTAGTTTTCTGTCTTAACGCTTTGATGTGTTTCTTGGTTCACCAGTTTGCTGGCCTATAACATCTTTCCCACGTTGTTTGTCCAGATTTTGGACAGCTGACTGTGAGCAAGCAACATCTTTTGCAACATTGCGTGATGATTTACCTTCTTTAGGAAGTTGGATAATCCTCTCCTTTGTTTCATTTGACATCTCTCGTGTTGGAGCCATGATACATGTCAGTACACTTGGAGCAACAGCTCTCCAAATGTGATCCCTCATGTTTGATTGCAGACCAACGAGCAGATCTATGCTAGTTTTAGGGATGGATATTTACAGTGTGACTCCATTTTTTTTTTCTCTCAGAATTGAGTAATTCCATGATTTTTTTTTTTTCACTCTGCTTGGTCTAAAAATGTAGCTGTTACTGACTACCAGATTTGTTTTTCTTGATATCTGTTAAGTGTTACTGAAAGCCGGAAAATTGCCATTTGAAATGACTTTAGGTTTGTGTTATATGTCTGTGATCGGCTTTTGTTCCACAAATGTAAAGAACTGAATGAACATCCTCTGAGACTGGTGAGTCCATATTTTTGCCATGGGTTGTAGAAGTGTGTGGCGATAAGGCCCTACTTAGGTCTTGTGAAGCCTTCAGGGTCTGTCACAGCTTCACTTGCATGCTTATCTGAAAAGTGCTCAAGCATTTTCTTCAAAACATTACCACAACATAACAGCTCGTTGTAACCGTCTTATTCAATGAAAACTCTAATTTTAGTACAAGCTCTAAAATAGACAGTCCCTTTTATAACGGGGGATATGTTACATAGTTTACCCATTCCACACACTTCAAACACACTTGATCTTATTATAACACATTAAACTTATTAAAAGGCATTTTTAAAAACATTGTAAATATATTTGAATACAAAAAAAATTCAAACATAGATGTATAGAAAAGACTGTCTTTAAGGTAGCATCTGTGTGATGGATACACACATAGGCCTTTAAGAGGCGGAGCTTGTGTCGGCAAACCCGTGCGTGAGCGTCAGGGGGTGAGCTGTGGCCGACAGCAGCTCCCGCATAAGCGAGTTCGTGGTGTTTCGCTGTTCTCCCGGCATTCAACAAACAGCTGAAATGTGCACTGCAACAGTAGCTCTCCTTTCCCATATGCCAGGGCATTACAGTAAGTAAATACAGTCTTCCCTCGTTTAGCGCGCGGGTTACGTTCCACACCACCCTCACGAAAATCCTCAAAGTAGCAACCATATATTAATCGTATTATTCATATATTTTAAAGCTTAATACATAATACCGATACAATACGCATGTGATGTTTCACAGTTGTACGTTTTACAGTACTTTATCTGTGACTGCGACTGAATGTGTGTGACTTTAAAAAAGGCAGGTCCTGGAGTCAGCCAATGAGAGTGTTGCGTTGCTAAGAGGCTATATTGTTAGCCACTGTGCATCGAGTGACTCAATGACGGTTGTGGCAAACGACAGGTCGTATGTGAATATGTACTCGTGTTTATTTTGTTACTTTTGTTCAACAAAGCGATTGAAAGAGCACTGATGGCTGTGTCTTTCCTTGACCACTGGTGGAAGGACTAAACATTGTTAGCTAGCAGTGGTAGGTATATTCAATTAGGTAACCATGATTATGTTAGCATACAAACACAGTTGTCTAGCTTAAGCCACTTGTGCTTTGCAATTGGCACATTGCACATTCCCTTCTTTTATTAAGTGTGAAACGATCCCAAACTTTGGAAATTCTATCTTCTATGCACATTCCAAACAATTTGACTTTCATAGTCTGAGCGGAGTATGAGCTGAATTTCTTCTTAAGCGATTATATACATACTAAAATACATAAATTATATATATATATATATATATATATATATATATATATATATATATATATATAAACTTGTAATTCTCCACAAAAGCGCCTTAAATTTTAACATGCAAAAAAAAGATTTTCATATTCAATTTGAGATTAACTTTGTTGACTTAATGTTCTTCAAGATAAAGAATGACATTGACTAGCAGCGAAAAGGCATTTTGTGTTTTAGTGTGTTATGTTTATCACTTACATAACTTTTATAAAAATGTCAAAACACCAGTTCGTATTTTGCTGTACTTTCTTTACTGAACAGGTGCCACAATACAATTTTTAATATCACTCCGCGAAGGCAACACACTGGGTGGTATCGTATAATAACAAAAAGTAGTCCCCCTGGATAGTATGATTACCTAGCGCAAATACATAATAGTGTATACCCGAACACAGTCAAACAAGAGTGCGAAGTGTGCATTTTTGAGAAAATTCCACAAACCCGGACGCAGATTTGCAGAATACAATGTACAATCCAAAGCGGACGGCAAAATAAAAAATGGCACACGTGGTGCACATATTGAACATTTGGGAAGCTTTGTGAAAATACCCTAGTAAAGTGTTGTCGTTGTCATTATATTGTCGTTACTTTTTACAAGCCTACTTTTCCCACCTGTGGCACAGTAGCCGCCACACACACATTCACACGCGCGCGCCACGCGCACACACAAACACGTGACGTGCACCTTCACCCTACTCCATTGTCTTTCATCAGTTATTATCAAATTATTGTGAGTGTTCATGTGAGTGTGAATTTGCATTTATTTTAATTGTCACTTGTATGACAGTTGATAAAGTTAAAAAATTTCTTTTTCCTGGGCAGTTAAGAAAGACTAAATGATGGCAACAGTTTGGTCATGAGTTCCTAAGTGAAATGTTTTGCCCGCAACTTGTGTTGGACTTTGGAGCGTTTATTGTAATGATGAACATTCGAGACGATCATTCCCTCTTCCCCTGAGATACAGGAAAGAAATAATCCACGTCAAGCCTGTGTGTGTCTGTCTGTCTGTCTGTCTGGGGGGTTAACAGAAGAAGAAAGGAAGCAGATAAAAGGTGGAAGGAAGGAGATTAAAAAAAAAAAAAAGTCGAGGAGGGAACGGATAAATAGTTGGGAGGAAATTCATTCCACATTGCACGCCAGGCAACACAATTAAAAACAATGCTGACATTAGACATTGATTTAATGAACTAATCAAACAACTAGCATGCAACAAGTTAAGAATAATGCAGTAGAAATTTGAAGTCAACTCAATGTGAGCGTCTGTATGCTGCAAAGTAACATGCCATGGACATACCAATAGAACTGTTTCAATGCAATATAGGTTCCTTGAGCAACGTTTAAGTTTGTCTTTTAAGTTTGAACGACTCACCGCTAAGACTCTCGTGTCGACGCAGTCTTTTGTCCCGCACGCCCAAACTCCTCTCCGCTCTCTCCTTCAAGACAGTCAACCGGACGACACGGTCGCTCTTATCGCCTCTTCCATTTTTATTGCTGCGCCTCGGTGGGACAGTTCGACTTCAAACTCCTCAAACTGATCAAACTGTTCAAACTGTGCGACGCGCGGCGCCGTCACAGTGACGTCCCCGAGAGATCACATGGCAAGACGTAAACAAGTTTAGCACACCGAGCACGAGGAGGGCTCATCTATGTGCTATAAAAATATTCAACTGACTTTTCGCAATTTGTAAATTTGATTAGTGATTAGTGAATAGTAACGTCACCAGGACATCTCAAACTCTTGTCGCTATAACTCTTATTAATGATGTTCCTTTTTTCTGCGGCCACATTTTGCAATACATGCGTTAATTCCCTTATTAGGGCAATTATGACTTTGAAATGTCAATAACATCAGTATTTTTTCTGTTCACTGATTGTTTGGTCACAGCAAGCCAAGTTCGACTAGAGAAGCAGGGGAGGAGCTACGTGGTGGCCAGGGGTGACCATGGTCACCCCTTAGCACTCTCTCTGGCACTCTTTCTGCCATTTTCACATTGATGTAGTATTCTTAGAGCCCTTGATACTCTGCCACATGTTATTTATATTAACTAGATATTTAAAGAGTAAATATGCAATTGATCTGAATGCACATTTTAAAAGAATCGGTCTTAAGTAAAGAACATTCAATTCTTACAATGTCATTCAAAATCATTACTTTCACACCACCACAACTAAACAGCATGGCAGAGAAGTTATTGTATATCATACCATCCACTGTCATGCTTTCATGAAATAAAATGCACACATTTACCAATCTTGCCCACACACTCATAATACAAGCAGGGACAAACATAGTAAAAAGCAGGGGCAGAGCCAGAACGGGGCCTGAATATTTCTCTCACATCGCACAATCCTCCTGTCCCGACACATCGTATATTCAAATAAAATGACGAACCAAATAATATGAAGTTCAGATCTTCCTTAGACAACCACAATGATACCATTCTTAATATTCGATTTAAAAAACACCAATAATTTCATAATTTATTAAAAATGTAAAAGTATATATTTTTTCATGAATCTCACTGGGTGGGCAGTCTCTCAATCTGGGTGGGCCCGGAGCACACCCAGGCCCACCAATGGCTCCGCCCCTGGTAAAAAGCAAAGCATTGTGAAGAATTAAGAAATGTTGTGACATTGTGCTTTAAGATACGATTTGAATGAATGAGCCAAAATGGCGAGGGAAACAAGGCACACACAGATAAACAAACAAACATTCACACCTAGGGTAGACTTACAGTGTTCAATAAACCAACGATGCATGTTTTGGAATGTGGGAGGAAACCCAGGCAGGCACGGGTAGAACATGCAAACTGCACACAGGAGGGCCGGTGGCGGATTCGAACCCACAACCTCTGCACTGCGAGGCGGCCATGCTAACCGGTTCGCTCACCGTGCCGCCCTACAAGAAACACGAAATGTTATTTTTGCATGTAACAAAAAAATTTGAACTCTGAAAAAATATGCTTGGAAATAAAATAGTCAATGTATATTTGAGTCTTGATTTAATATAAAATATTTATTTTTCAAATTCACACAGACCCACAGCTGATGGATGAAAGAGACACATGCAGGTTGCGGGCCCCAGCTCTTGTAAATTACCTTTGCTTCTTGCATAGATTTGTTCCTGCTTGATTATGAGGGTAATGGGCATTGTTCTGAATATGTGTGAATTTTATTTCATGAAAACGTGACTGTGGTAAAGAATGACACATGAACGCATTCACTGCCACCCCTCACAGAAGTGTTCTTTCATCCTTCTTACATTTTTTTTTGCCATGTTATAAGATATACTGTATATTGCTTTGAAACTGCTCCAAGTGTAGCATAGTTGTGTGCCATTATAGTACATTTTTGTACAGTATTTATGGTACAATTTTGACATGATAATGGTGGCGGATGAAGCGGGTAAAGCCCCACTCAAAGCCCAGGAACCAAATGCACAGCCCGTTTTGTATTATCTCTGGGTGTGGGCCTGGTGATTGGCGGTTGTGATGTCAGCAAAGTTGAAAGAGCAAAGAAACAAAGGAACAATTCAGATGAGAGAGCAAAGGGAGAGTTAAGCTTGAGGGCTGGCTCAAGTCAGACAGGCTGTGTGTGTGAGTGCCTATACGAGGACATTACAATATTACAATTTGCGTATGTTTTGTGTTAATGTAAAGGAAACATCCCTATCAGTTCTTACAATAAAATACAAATATAAAGTAAGTTATCAATTAAAAACATTACAAGGTGCCAGGAAATTAAATCTTTCATCCAGTCTTTTTCTGTCATGCTTGTCCTCATTTGTGCCACAAGGGAGTTGGACCGTATCCCAGCTGACTTAAGAGAAGAGGCAGGATAATAAAATAGTTTGCGTTGACTTACACAATCACATTCACACAATTTAAAAATTAAACTAACACTGCATGTTTTTGAAAAGTGAGAAAAAAAGATGGATTACCTGGGGAAAAACACACAACCTCATGGAGAACATGCACTGCAGGTGTTAATTCAACACCAGGGTGTTAATTTTAACACCAGCAAAGAGTATATGCATCCACACTACCTGGTCTTAAAGTAACATTTACTGAAGTGTTCAATGTTCAACACTAAAAAATTTGTTACAACAACAAAATGTAGCTTTGACAGACAGTGCAGTAATAATGACACTGTTGAGTGTTTAGTTTAACACTAATAAGTGTTCATGCCAACACTATACAGTGTGGGGAAAAATACACCATGCCTGGAGGTCAACCCAAACATATTTTTTTCAAGAATATGTTCCCAGCAGGCCCACTCGTTGAAACACGGCATTCTGATTAATTTTGCGTTTGTGGAATATAACTTAAGCAGCAAAATACACTTGTTTTTAGCCATCTCTGGGGACGGCCATTTTGTCTTCTGTCGACTGAAAATGACATCACAACTGCTCACAACGACCAATCACGGCGGACCTATTTTCTGAATCTGATCCGTGATTGGTCGTTACCTGAGCAGTTGTGATGTCATTTTCAGTCGACAAAGGACAAAATGGACGCCCCCAGAGATGGCTAAAAACAGGTGGATTAACACTTATTCCACAAACGCAATATTTATCAGAATGCCCTGTTTCAACTAGTGGGCTTGCATAGAACATATTCTTGAAAAGAAAATGTTTGCGTTGACTTCCTCTTTCAATAAAACCCATTACAAAATCCCAATTTAAAGGCACTTTTGTCAAATCAATTTCAGACAGGTCATATAAAACAGCAGTAGGGAACAATGAATGTTCTTTCATCATTTTCATGTCAATAATAAATGGCAATAATAAAATCAGGTCAGACGTACCAATAACAGTGAACAAATCCTCCTCAATTATAAATGCATTCAGGTAATCATCAAAACCCATAAGACTTGCGGTCAAAAGAAATGCCTTATCGTGATGATGTTAACAATTCTCCTAAAAGTAGGGATTCATTTATATACATGTATATGCATTCAATCCTGGTGTTGAGTTCCAGAGACATTATATATTTGACAAGACCCTTTCACCTGGTCTGGATAATGTGACATTAGTCTGTGCGTGTGAGCGTTACCTTCAGAACTAGCTGCTTGGCCAAACGTTTCATCATGCACAAGCTCCGTTCAGTCATTGTGTGGTCTTGCAGAGTCTTTGGGCCACCTTCAAAATCACATGGCAGCAAAACAGGCAGAAGAATATGGACACAAAACAATTAAAATTACATATTCAAGTCCATTTCCCGTACGCCTGCATGGCCAAGAGTTGTTGTTTTGGGGGGTTTTTTCAACTCAATATTGACAATATTGGTAAATTGGTGAGGCCCTGCCTTGTGTGACAATTCCACAGACAGATAATGAGGACATGAACATTTCTCACAAACACTTCAAAGCAATCCAATTCCTTCAAGGCCACTTGGCTTTTTTCATATCATCTTATTTAACTTTCATCTTATTTACTGTTGCTTACCCAGCAGCTGACAAACGAGTCAGCTGCGCTACCCACTTGGCTTTGTAGCCCATGTGACCTGGTGACATCACATGAAATACAACAACTATTAGCCAATTTGTTTTAAGCAATATGAAATAGAAAACTCAAGCGGAAAACAATTTATGAGGCAATTGTTTTTCTTCTAATACCCCCATGTGAAAGTTTTGCCTACCTTAAGGAAGCTTGATTCCATCTTGGAAAATGATACTGAAGGAAAATGTCTCGACTCTCATCAGTCTATTTCAATCATTACGTAAGGGCGTGTTTTCAATTTCAAATAGACACCAATCGGAGTCAAATACAGGCAACACCCTATTTTATCAATGTATCAGTGTTACATCTCAAGGCCTAGGTAGACCAATCTGACGTTGGCCAACTGTGACCGATGCTTACCCCGTCGCGTCGGGCTGACTGTCGGTACGTCGCACTGGAAAACTGCACCGTAACGACAAACAGCGACGCTGACCATTAAAGTACCTTTTGTGCATGCGTGAGATGTAATACCCCTCCATACCATCGGCGGCGGTAGTCACTATTCTTCATGGTTAGAAAAAGCCAACCGGAAAGCTATTGGCCAGGGGCGGATTTTAAAAACATAAACAATGCATTCTGATATATTTTTCTCTCACGATGAACTCCCACGTGACGTAAACCCTCACGTTCTGACACAGTATCGTGAAATATTTACATTGTCAACTGTCACTCTTGTACTTGTAAGAAGATTAAGGCAGCAAAGGTGTGCTCAGTGCTCACTGTTTATCCACATTTGTCATTTCCCATTCGTGCTCCGAGTGCTGATTCGCTAGCAAACAGCCAATCAGAGGGACTAAATGTAACGACTTACGACGCCGATTCAACATGCTGAAACGCCCACCAGACACTTCCTGACAGGGTCCGATGTTACGACGGTGTTTGCTACATCAATTAGATGGCGCAATCCAAGGCCCCCATGCTTACCAATGTCTGACGTCGGATTGGTGTATCTAGTTCTTTAGACTACACTAACTATTATCAGAGATAGGCATTCCATCCCAGGGACGGAACTGTCGGACGGAAATCAACCCAAACCTATTTTTTTAAAGAATATGTTCCCAGCAGGCCCACTAATTGAGACACGGCATTCGGATTGCATTTGTGGAATATGAATTAAGCAGCAAAATCCATCCGTTTTTAGCCATCTCAGGGGTTGGCCATTTTGTCATTTCTGTCGACTGAAAATGACATCACAACTACTCAGGACTCAGGTAACGACCAATCACGGCTCAGCTTCAGAAAACAGCTAATCTGTGATTGGTTATCTGAGCCCTGAGTAGTTGTGATGCCATTTTCAGTCGACAGAAGTGACAAAATGGCCGCCCCCAGAAATGGCTAAAAACGAGTGGATCAACTCATATTCCACAAACGCAATATTCATCAGAATGCCTTGTTTCAACTAGTGGGCTAGAACATGTTCTTGAAAAACACATGTTTGGGTTGCCTCCCCCTTTAAATAATGTTTCCGAATTATGAAACCTCTGCCGTTCACATCTCTCCCACGGCGTCATGCACGGACACTATTTGGGGGCGAGGGGCGTGGTGAGACGGACTGATGAAATGTAAGGACGCAAGCACTTTAAAAGGACGAGGACGGACGGGATCAAAGGACATTTATTTTTACAAATAAGGACGCAGGGACGATGATGGAAGGGTGCTCAGGTCACGGATGGAGGACGGACCGGCAAAATAGGATAAAGTGCCCATCTCTGGCTATCATATTACTGAATGGTGTTAATGTTTTTCACACTGTGCCCGAACATTTAACACTAGCCAATTTGAAGTGTGCAAGCACAACGGAATGAGGCAGACATGCTCACCACCAGGGGCGGAGCTATGGGTGGGCCTGGGTGTGCACAGGCCCACCCAGATTGAAAGACTGCTCAACCAGTAGGATTCATGAAAAAATATATACTTTTAAATTGTTAGTAAATTATTATTGAATTATTATTAATTAGTGTTTCGTTGTGTTTTTTATTTTATTGAATATTAAAAATGGCATAATTGTGGATGTCAAAGGAATATCCAAACTTCATATTATTCAGTTTGTCGTTTTATTTGAATATGTGATGTGTCGGGACAGGAGGATTGTACTCAGTGAGAGAAATATTCAGGCCCACCCTGATTTTTCCAGGCCCAACCCATTAGCCACGTTCTGGCTCCGCCCCTGCTCATCACTCGTTCACTGGGATGCTGAAACTTCTAACCTTACTCGTTACGGCGGTAGCGCGGTGTAATCGTCGTTAGCAGGTCTGCCTCACAGTTGGTTGCCAGCCAATCGCAGGGCACACAGAGACAAACAAACATCCACACTCACAATCACACCTAGGGGCAATTTAGAGTGTCCAATCAACTTACCATACATGATTTTGAAATGTGGGCGGAAACCGGAGTACCCGGAGAAAACCCACACAGGCACGGGGAAAACATGCAAACTACACACAGGAAGGCCGGGGCCGGGATCGAACCCACAACCTTTGAACTGTGAGGCGGACGTGCTACCCAGTCGACCGCCGTGCCGCCAAATGCGATTAATAAAGAATATTTATTTCATGGTCTGCGCAAATGTTCCGGAAGATTTTGAGGATTTTATTCAAAGACATCTGGCTGAAAAGTGGCTCGTGTCATGTATTCCTTCGAGGTTAACATTTGATAAGAAAAGTCTCGAAGAGCACAAAATTGTGTGGGTCATGTCGCAACAGCCCTGACCTTTCCCATCGAAGCGTGTGTACAGCTGCTGTATGCTGCTGAGTCATTGACAGGAAACTAGACGTGTGTGACAGGGGACAATAGTGTTGTGTGGCATAACATGAGCTTGTATCACTGCAACAAAAGTTTTCTCACACATAAGTGTAGTGCCAAGACAGAGGCCGAGTGGTGTTGGCATCAAAGGGATTATTAAATGATTCGATTTTCTTTTACAGATCCTTGAAGTCCCCATTGTATTGACAGAAGTCATCATTCCAATATTCATCCAATCAGCCATCACATAGCTTCGTTACACAGCACTCCATTCTGCAGTAACCGTGCTCAAGTGCAAGCGTGAATTGCGCTGGTCTTGCGATGACATTGTGACAATACAGTGCCGGTAAATGACTGATTGTATTTTTGAAAAAAGAAGCAGAGGCTGATTTATTCATCTCTGATGGTGAAGCGTTGTACGTGGAGACTGGAGCAGAGTTGTTGACCACTCTCCTGAAGTTGGAGAAGTTATTTGGAGTAGCGAGCGAATGCAGATCCCTCGTTCATTTTGTCCTGGGAAAGTTAAAAAAAAAAAAGCAAAGGACTAGATGAACCAACAGGGTAATATGCTACATGCATTTAATATTTATGCTGCATTCAATTAATTTGATGCCATTTGAAATAGCCGACAATCGTCCCACAGCTGATAGGGCACGAATTGAAATATTTGGAAATGTGTAAACGGTCAACAACTATTGAAGTTCTACAAGTCCTTTGATTTTGTAACAAAATAGAAAAGTGCATGAATTACCGCTATCTTTTCGCTGATGACTCTCTGGAAAAAAAATAATGATTCCAGTGATTCCAATCCCATACCAAATGTGGCTTCTTTTCATTGTAGAGGTTACAACGAGTCACTGAATAAATAAGAAATATTCAACTTCACTTGAAACTAATTCAATTATAGTTTCCCCTCTTGCTCACTTTAGTATTTTAATGATACAATGAGTCATGTTGCAACAATACACTGACCAAATAGAAAATGTCAATTAGGAGAATTCTACTAAACTTGGCAGCTTGTTTTGTGCTATTTTATGAAGCTAACAAGACACAAAATGTCACCTCCAATAACCGACCTCCAGACAACCTTCAGAATTCCTCCACTTTTCTCAACATTGCTTCTGCTGTCATTTATTAAGCCTGGCTCTTATCTGATAATCATCACCTTCTCACTTTGCAGAGTAAGTGTTTGTACCCATATGAGCAGCCGGTTACAGCGTGTGGAAAAACAATTCCAGCCACTTCATTAGGAACACTTGCACAACATAATGTCATCTAGTGCAAGAGACGTATCAGCCGTCTTGCAAAGATAATAATGCTCAGTTTTGACTGACATTGTTAGTGATGGGTAAAATAAGCTACTATGCTGCATTAGTAACACTTCTAGGCCCAAATAGTGGCTTACTATTTAAAGATATCAAATAAATGATGAAAGGACTTGCCAGATATATAAAAGGGGTTTAGGAATTTAAGTTAATTTCTACTATGACATTTACATGACGGTGTAAACTTCTGAACTATAGTGGTAGGAGTTTGGCAGCATTGCTAAAAAAAAAAAAAAAAAGAAAAGAAAAGAAACTAAGCGACAACAGTCCCAAACAGTCCTGCTTTCCTGACTCTCTGACTTTTTTCAAGCACAACAATGCACTCAGCTTTCCTGTTGACGTAAAAGAGTAAGCAGAAAACCACTGAGGGGCAAATGACGGCAATGTGTTTTCAATGCCAGCTTTCATTCCCCGCCATGGTTGAGTGTTCAATTCACCGGTGGAGCTCATCACTCTACAGCAGTCACCATTCATTCCCATATGGCTCCAGACTAGATGTATCACTCTTTGCTTCATGGTGGCCTCTGCACGTGGTAACACAATGACATAAGTGGTCTACTGGTCTGTGCTCAACCTGTTTTTAGCAGAATTTTGTAGGATTTTATAAAATACACTAATTAAAAAACAAACATGTATTGCTACTTTAACCCATTCACTGCCAGACATTTTCAGGCCCTCTTTTAACCTAACCTTTGAAAAAAAACTGAAAAAAAATATTTTTTTAAAATTGAATGCCTGGACAAGTAAATTTGTCAATGGCAGTGAATGTTAATTATATATTTGTTTTAATTCAAATCAGTTTCACAGTTAAATATATAACTCATATATACTAATGTATAACTAATATACATAATTGTTAAAGCGGAAATCAACCCCAAAATGTTCTTAACAATAATGTGTTGTATGCGCCCCCACTAGTGTAAATACGGCATTGTGATTACAATGTTTGTGGAATATGAGTTAAAAAGTCAAATCCAGCCATTTTTAGCCATCTCAGGAGGCGACCATTTTGTCACTTGCTGTCGACTGAAAATGACATCACAATTGCTCAGGGCTCAGGTAACGACTGATCATGGCCCAACTGTTTTCTGAAGCTGAGCCATCATTGTCATTATTAGGGATGCAGGTGAGCTGGAGCGTATCCCAGCTGACTTTGGGGGAAGAGGTTTGGTACACTATGAACTAGTCGTCCGTCAATTACTGGCTACATATAAACAAATAACCATTCACAATTATATGAGATTGGAAGCCTAAACGTTAGAACTGTGAGGAAGGTGTGCTACCAGGTCGTCATGCTGCCCTTTGTCATACAAGCAGCGCCAGCCCCCAGCCAATATAATATAAATAATGTATACACACATACTGTATATACATATTTAGTACCTATGTGTCACCAAAAATTGTTAATCATCTGATGGTCGCTCAACAGCGGTCTGTAGCGTCACGCATGATGACGAAATGCCATCCATCCATGAAATGAAATATGAATGAGTCATATTTTTAACAAGAAAGGTTCTGAATGGCAAGAACTGAGGGGCATTGGTCTTCAGAGGAACTATTTATATTGTGTTGGTCCAAGAAGTACCTAACTTTTCACCCAAAGTCAGCTAGGATCAGTTGGATTGATGGACTATACCCTCGATGGTAGAGCATATCTGGCAATTAAAACTATTGCAGACCAAATTGATTGACAGTCAATATTAACAACAGAGGACTGTAAAGCACTTAGGTAACAAAAACTCACCATGGGCACATCCTCAAGCCTTTCAAAGTCTGAGCTCGGTGACTGGATACATTTCACCGTGGCCACAATGAGGACAAGCACAAGGATGATGCAGAAGATGGTGATGATAGCTACAAGGCCAGGATTGGCCCTCAGGTCGTCCTTACCAAAGTCTTGAGGGAGAGCTGAGAAGGTTACAAATTTAAAAAAAAAAGATTATTTGGGGCTGTGTCACTTAAAAGTCATAATATAGTTATGAAATGGCATAAATCACTTTAAAGAGGAAGTCAATATATATATATATACACCTTCAACAACCTTCATTGTTTGTTTCTGTTAATGTCGAGTTAATCACAGCTTAAAATATAATCAATCATGATTTTTTGCAATTCAAACCATTTCCAAAATATGCCATATTTTTCTGTAAATTGTTGTTGGAATGGAAAGGTATAGATAATGATTATATTTTAAGCTGTGATTAACTCGATTAAAATGTTTATTCATTTGACAGCCCTAATATATATATATATATATATATATATATATATATATATATATATATATATATATATATATATATATATATATATATATATATATATTAGGGCTGTCAAATGATTAATATACATATATATATTATACTTACTCAAATCTGTCCCCCAAGCAACAACAGCTCACTATTTTCCTCCCGGTGCTCGCCGTGACCATCGAAGCCTCACCGCGAAAAATAGACTAATTACGGACTGCGGACGGATGGCGAACTAAATAAAGGGGTTTGAGTCTATTCTTAATCCGTCTATGTTTTTTTTAATTCCGTCGTTCGTAAACCGTCAGCAAAACGGGCGTTCGTCAGTGACGGATAAACGGACGGGTCCGTCAGATAGACGGAACGCCCAGCTCTGCTTAAGCTGCCTAATTGTATATATATTTATATATACGCTGCCTAATTAGTGTGTCATTGATGTCTTGGTGTAGCAGACTGACCTTGGCTCGTTGATTTTTGGTGAGGTGTGACGACAGTTGAGGCTGTTCTGATTGTCGATAGAAGAGGTGTTGTCTCTTTGGAAGTCTGCCTAGTAACCGCAATGTCATGCTCCTTCTGTATCCTGTTGGATGTTTGCGGAGGCCACGCTGACTCTTGTGATGTCCCTGTAGGAGTGACTGTTTGCTGCCGTGTGCTGTGGCTGGTCCAACCTTCATTGTTTGTTTCTGTTAATGTGGTGATCGTTGTCACTAGCGTCTGTTTGGTTGTTGAAGAGGAGCTGATGCCTGCAAATGAACAGACACTTTTGGAATGTTTCACATGCATTAAAGTTAGCTGATTACAAAATAGGCTGTGTAAGAAAGTGTAATGCTGAAATGTTGACATCATAGCAAGTACATGAATCCATCAAAGGAATTGTTCTTGATTATGGCAAGATGAAATTGTTGTTGGGAATATGAACAGACACAATTCATTTTATTTACTTGTAATTTCAGGGAAGAAAACAAAACGCCCACTAAAGACTCCAGTGTACATTGGTTTTCAATTACCGTAACTGATCATACTCATTCTTCATTTGAGTAGTTTATGAAATGAATACCTTGAGGAAGTGAAAGCAAATACGGAGTTGGTACCAAGGAGTTTATCACAACTGAGGTATGTCCTTGACGTATACAATCGATGTTACTGTACTCAGTCATATCATCATGAACAAGAAATCACACAATTGTACAAAAAGACATTTGAGCCTCAACAATTTGAAATAAAAATAGCTTGATGATAATTGGTAGAACATCTACTAAAAGGACATTGCAGTAAGATTTTGGTGGTGTTCAAACAATGTATTAAATCTGTCACAGTTCATTGCAGTTGCAAATAAATGTCAGATTTTCAGAATTTGACATGCTGCTGTTCAGATACAATTTTTTGATAATCTCGGGTTTCTAACGGATCACATTATTACTAGAACCATCTGTAATTAGCTACTGTCATTTATATTCTGAATTAAATCAGCACAAAGCTGAAAATGCTGCTCCAAATAACCAGACTCAGTTTTCCAATCATACTGTCAATTGAAATTATTAAACAAGCGCACGCACACACACACCGACACACACACACACAAGTCTGTGCAATAAAAATGTAAAAGTCTGACTTACTCTGACTGATGGTCACGGCCAACAGGGAGATGAGCACAGTCAGATGCATCACTGCTGTATGTTGAAAAAGGAAAAATCTGGCATCGTGCGCTTGCACACATGCACACACATCCTTAAGAGCAGGATGTGTTGCAAGTCTGTTTGGCCAATGCATAATCTCCTAAAAGCTTGTATGGCAATGTTTGAATAGTAGCTGTGTTGGCATGCTTCTCTCCACAACTGATGCTGTACAACACTTCTACCCTGAAAGCTGGCACCTGCCCATACAAGCAACCTGAATTGATTTTATGATTCTCTAGTCTTTGTGGTAGTTCATTAGGAACACACTATAAGTACAGCCAATGGAAATGTTGTAGCAAATGTTTTCTCCACCTCAATTTTATGTTCATTATCACGAAACAAGGTTTACCACATTAATGACATATATTCATGATGTCACAGGCATATGGAAGATATAAACCGTATGGTCCTTTCGAAATATCAGAAGCACTTCTGTGGGACCGTAACCATGGTGCCAGGAGATCTTCGATCTTGTGTGCCGCAGGAAATCATCCATTTTCACTCTCCCCCCCCCCCCCCATTTCATATTCATGAAAATGATTTATGCGATGCATCATTATTCATCTATCTATGCCAGGAATGTAAAGTGACAGAAATGATCTTTCAGTAGCTGGAAGAAAGTCAAAATGACCTGTGCCATTTGTACAACACGACAATAGTTTTGTGTTCAAGTTCAACTAACGGGCCCAAATTTCACAAAGCAAGTCAGTTTGTGAGTAAATTAAGATGAGGTCATCATTATTTCAGTATTACCGTATACTTTGTGACTTTTTTATTTGGTGGTGTGTTGTGGAATGTATCTGACATACTGTTGTATAACTGTTCATCATTGAATATGGCGTGACAGTGTAAATTAAAAATCATCAGCATAATCATGCAACACTAAGTTGCATCCGATTTGATTGCATAAGTGCACCAAATGAAGTGACAAGTGAGTGTATTTAAGTAAAACATCTGCATTAAAACTTAAAAAAATGCATGAAGTTCCCTGGCTAATGCAGTTTCCCAAAGTTCGTTTAAAAATCTAGAGCGACTTTAGATATCAATACATCGTGTTTGATATCAATATCAATAGTAACATAAGTTGAAAAATGTCAAATAACAAATATAGGGGTGTAAACCAGGACTAAAGTAAATCGGTTGTGCTAGTCCATAATGTACAAATGAGATTACAACTGAAAAAAAATTGCTTTTGAAGTGAAGACCATACATAGACATCAAAATAATGTACATATGATGTTATTTTGACTCTTTTTATTTTACAGTATTTATACAATTATAAATAAAACACAGTCAAGTTTTCATGACACTAATGATTTTTCAGTAGCAAACTATTAAATTTATCGTTTTATGTTAATGAAGTCATCATGTGACACTTTGCCACATGATGACTTCATCATCACAGTGTCTCATATCTTGCGACAGTCATAACTGGCAATTCAAAAATCCAACTTTTCACACCTAACTTACATGTTAAGTTTAGCATCACCAATACACAAGATCCTAATCTTATAATAAACAAAATTTCATTTAACACTTGACAAGTCTGTAGATTATCATTATCGAACCATCCCAAAAAAAAAGTCATTTTTATCAAGTTGAGAGGCAATGCGGACAGAAAATTAAGCACTATTTTCCAGCAACAATGTGCATGTAAGAAAAACACTTTGGGTAAAAATAATAATAATAAACAGAGTGCTCTCAAACATGGCTCCCATGCTGAAAACAATACATTTAACCACTTCAGTGTGGGTCTCCTGTTTGGGAACATTCTGGCTTTCCTGTTAAAATCGCCGATGGTGAAAGGTACGTGGAAAGTCTCCAAGTTGTGTGCCGACATTGCTACATGGAGATCGGCGGCTATGTTGCAGCTAGCGGCGTCATCCGACTATGAATGTTTCTTCCACGAGGAAGAAAGCAGTCTTTTTAGCCAAAAACTTCAAATTTAAATAGCCAGATTTATCATATGCTGTTGAACATTCAAAGATTTTGATGACTAAAAAGTGGATATAATTTCATAGAGACTTTTTAAAGTGACTATTTTTTCATTTTGAAAAGAGTTTTAATATTTTAATATAGTTAGCAATAATTGTAACTGTTATTGTATGTCATTTTTTCATCACAAAAAGTGTATACATGTACTGTAATGGCAACTTGTCTTTAATTTGAATACTTAGGTGTGTCATAGGCTTTTGCCGCTGAGTGTTTAAAGATTTCAGTGTCTTAATAATTTACAAAACTAAGAAATCTTTATTGTTATGTGTATTTTTTATTCTGGTGTAATTTCTTAGAATATCACCTAAATGGTTCGCTTTTATTTATTTTTCCTAAAATAAATGTACCTTTGCTTGTAATCTTTTCAAAATAAATATATATAAAAAAAAATGTTGGACAGAAAATATACCGAACCGAAGTTTCCCAAAAAACAAACCGACTAATTATAATTGAGTACTAAATTCTCTTGTTATCAGGGACAGTGGTTTGGGCATGTAAATAATATATACTAGAGGTTCAGTATTTTGTACTTACAGTGACCACTGTCAAATTTGGAATTTCTTAATTTGTAGTACATGCAGCAGCGGGAAAAGCTTCTCATGTTCGTCTTTTTTTTTTTATCTCGGAATGTCCGCACAAACATGGGACGCATCGCACTGTCTGAATCCTCTGACATCATGAATGCAATACCAATAAAATGAACACGGGAGAAAGGTGTCCCAGTAAAACAACTTTTTACATCCAGCTGCAGCAGTTTTAACAAGCGGGAAGCGCAGCCCGTCTTTGGCTTCACCACCCACTTTTCTCCTCCAGAGGTTTGGATGGTGGCAGAGTTTTCTGCTGCACATCTGCCACACTGCTGTCTGACAGCAAGTCCGAGGGCTTACTGTCATCCTGCACACAACACAAGCATACGCACAAAAACTCAGTAAAAGTACATTTTTGATGCTCAAATCAAAAGGAACATGAAGAAGAAAGTCCCTTGAGCTTCCTGCAAGGCCAACTTACTCTGTGTTTCAGATAAGAGAGGTAGGTGTCCCACCCCAAGGTGATGGTGTTGACGTACACGACACGGAATTTGGGTGAGAGGAAATAAAAGTTGATCATCTGAGCCGCAGGCCAAACGCACCAGTCGGCCTGTCAGCAAGGAGGAGCAACACAGATCAGCATAAACAAACGCCAGAGGATTAGGCAGCGCAAACATTGGTTAAAGCTGTGCATTACAAGCCAAATGTTCGTACACACAAGCACGTCAGCCACTTTAAACTTATCAGTTTTCAAAATTGGAAACTTTCCATAGGAATTTATGGGAATCAATCAGGGATTCACAATATTGAAGGTTGGCTCTTCATGGGGAAATTCAATCTATACTTCGACAAAATCTTGACCAAAACAAGCAGATTTAATGTAAGTAACAGTGGCCCTTTCATTTATGAGTTGGTCGTTAAGTTTTGCTTTGTGTTGAGACAAAACTTGAGGTACAGTATAAGCAAACTTCAGATGCGCTGGTGCCCGAGTGAAATGGACTAAAAACAGAAAAAAATAAGGTGAAATGCCATCGCATGTGGGCTAGGAGAGCTGATGTCTGCTTAGTGACAAATCAAAAAAATGAATATTTATGTTTGAATATGATACCTTTCATTTGCCTCAATTCCTAGTTAATTTCCATAAATCTCCAAATTCCAAATTTGGAATATTTCCCAAATCTCCCAATTTGAATTCCCATGGTCCATAAATATACAGGCAATTTTCCACCCTCTGCAAACCTACCCACAATCAACATCTGCCTCACAAAAGCATACAAAAATGACCAGAGCTTTCTGATGCGGTGGTAAAGTCAATTTTTAACCTGCTCGCACAAACATTAAGAAATGAAAGGTGAAAGAACGCCATAATGCACACGCCTCGTTACGTTTGGTGAGCTCACATGCTAACAATTCAGCTGACGGCGATGCTCTGTTAAATATTTGAGCAGACCAAACCTTCATGAGGTGATTTCCCAACATGGCAATCACATGCTGAAATATCGTCAACTACCAATCGTAGGAATGCTCCATATTCAATTTTAAGGGGAACAGCAAAGTAATCAAAGACATGCTCGTTTGCATATCAAATATTAATGAGAAAATGGCCTATTGACGACGTTTTGGACCAACTAAAATAGCTTGAAATGGGGTGTTGTGGCCATTTCCAACCCAAATTACCTTGCAAACCCAATAAAAGGGCATCAAAGATTTTACAAAAATTAAAAATAAAAAGAGACATAGGATCTTTAAGACTTTACGCATGCTGGAACGTTTTAACATTAACTACAAGTGTAAAAAGAAGTAAACCACTATTAATAGGTAAAAATGGTTCAAAAAACTAAATGTAACTTTGATGATGAGCAACAGATGAAAAGACGAAGATTACCCTTGGCGGTGAGTCTCCACATTAAGGTTGGTCTCATACGACAATTTGAGTCGACAAGTACGACAAGGTTCAAGAAGTGAACATTTTCTTTTTTTTTTTTTTTTTGCTCCCGAGTGGGCTGGTTGCTTTCGCCATTTTGTACTGAGCAGCCAGGACAGAGATGTGCGTACAGCTAACGCTTCTTTACATCGATTTCCTGTATTATGGTGCTCATTCTTTTTCCCCTCATCTAAGCATCCCTATTTAAATATTCCATTACATTACCATTATACATTTTATTGTTTTTATGTAAAGCACTTTGAGACGCTATGTTGTATGAAAAGTGATCTATAAATAAAGTTTGATTGACTGATTGATAAATATTCCACTGTACCAGTGGTGGGCACGTCAATCCGTCAGTTGGCAGGCCGCCATTTTTCAGGCCGGCCCAGTCCGTCCAAGTCTTTAGCGACAGCCAATCAGCATCAAGAACGTATTGGCCGGTACTACGTCACACGCAGGTGGGCACAAGCAGACATGCACTCCAAAAATAAATAAAAAAAAAAAAAATAAAATAAAAGTGTTGTGTACCGTAATGACATTATCTTATATTGTTTTTATTGCACCAATCACCGCACTTGTGTGTGTCTGCTTTTTTTATTATTATTATTTTCGTTATTTGGCTGCATGTCTGCTTGTGCGGCGTAGTAAGTACGTTCTCGACGATGACTGTCTGTCGCCGACGAGGGACAGACCGGGCCCACATGGGCCGGCCTGAAATAGTGCCGGCATGCTGGCTGATGGATTGACGTGCCCACCACTGGTACTTACTTGACATTGTAGCGTTTGGTAGCTTTGTCTTTATTTGTCCAAATGAGAACAATGCTGACTGACTGACCAACGCAAATCATTGTCGGAAACGAGAAAATAGTATTCAGAAAAGTGGTTTCCACGCTATACTGCAGTGCTTGTGTTTAAACTACAAGAACACACTAAACCAGACACGCTTGTCACATCTCCATTGATCCCTGGAGTTCCTGCATGCATGTGTACTTACTTTATAAAATTCCCAGAATTTATCTTTAAATTCCTCCCATCCGTGGGATAAAGAGCGTCCCTCCATGACCCCCATACCTGCAATAAACACAATTGTGAGTCAGTCGTGCGTAAGCGAGGCGCTACATCAAGACAAGCTTGAGATAAGGTGCACACTTAAGGTGAGCTCGATTCTTATACAGCATTGAATTGCCGGCAGCAAACAAAGCGTCGGTCTCATTTATCACACACGACCTTTGAACTAGTTCTGATATGAAAAACATACCATCTTTTGTCTTACCTCGCCCACATCAAGACCTCCACCTTTGACACTTTTGCTCACCTGTCTTACAAGTGAGAATGTTCTGAAGAAACATCATGTTTTGTTTCATGACATTTATTCTACACTTGAAAAGAACGCACGCTGAAAACAATGGCAGGCAGTTGCCAAATTTGGCCAAGGATCAGGACCCCGCCAGGTCTTTTGACCTTCAACAGGCAACACAAATCTACTAAATTATGTAAACATGACAAGAAAGGACTGTCCTCACCTAAAAAGTACCACATGCCAAGTGTCGGCGACGCTATCATCTGATCCACCAGAACCTTCTTGACCACCGTGGTCACAGCATAGCCCACAAATCTTCTGTCCAACCACGTGTACCAAAAGTGCAGCACTGGACCCATGGAGCAGCCCACCACAAACATGCGACCTTTTGGGAACAAGAAACAACAACAGCTCCCTTATTACAATACTTTCAGAAGACATGTATTTTGAGAGTGATTAGTTTGGAGTGATAATAGTACTATGTTAAATTGACTGGACTACTATTTCCTTTGGCACAGCCTCGAATTGGTATATTAATTATGAATGTATCATGTAAATTACTGTTTCATGTTACAGTGCTTCTACGATATAACCATTTGACCACCCGAAGATTGATTTTTGAAAACAATACTACTATTGGGGTGATCAGAAAACAATAAAGTCTGTTATCCTGATTAGTCTATTTACGGTAGTTGTCAGTAGTACTACTGCTGTAGTAAGGTGCAATAATGATCCCAGTAAATGATTTATATAGGAGTTCGGCATTTCTTTGATCTGAACAATGAATGACTTAATTCAGGGGCGAGAATACGAGTACACAACAACTGTGTTTTTGGTTTTTAATAAACGTCAGTTTGCTGACTAATTCCGCCATAATCGCTAGTAGATGCTACAATTTGTTAGCGCACCACAACAGGATATGGTTGCAGTGTTCCATTAGAAACCGGCACAGAGGAGTCTGTGTGCTAACTCCAGCTAGCTTCCAGGTACGACTATTCCAATGTGAGAAATGAAATCGTGCATCGGCCACTTCATGCTTTCTTTTTAGATGCTCGTTTATCACCACCGTGCTGCTATGAAAGAGAGATTCACATCGTTTTAAGTCATTTTGTGAATGTGGCCGGACTTTGGACTGTGTTGCTAACGCTAAAGCCATGACACCATTACCCACAATGCTTCTGGTTACATCACGGATTGACCCGGATTACCACTGCTACGAATGTGCGTTGCATACGGGAATGAGAGCGCGGCTAGTTAACATGGTTCTTTTATATTTTTACATAGATGCATATTTTAAGCATTTATATCGATTTAGTAGTTAGATCTCCAGGGAGCCATCAAGTGTAAAATTGCCGTATTTTCCGGACTTAGACCGCTACTTTTTTCCTAGATTTTGAGCCATGCGGTTTATAGTCCGGTGCGGCTATTGTGTGGATTTTTCTTCCACCACTCGCGGCGCACTAACCGGAATGACACTACAATTTAATACAATACATTTCCCATTAACTGGATGTGACTGCAGGTGGAGGAGTTCAACAGGCGAGGGCGCCATAGACTAGGTTATTGCATTAGGTGCTGTAATGCTTTGATTTTTTGTTTTCCTAGAGGTCCCTGAAGTGCACATGAATGCGATTGGCTGATGTTACGTCTGTTCTGTTGTTTCGATGTGAAATGCTATTATTGATTTAACACGTCGTCGTGTGTTAGATTGGCTGACTTTATTAACATAAAACAAGACAGGTGCACATGTAGAATCTAGTAGAACAACAGATGGTGGAGTCCGGTGGACATTAGCCGACAAACTGGAGCGGCAGTCGGCAGTGAAATGAAGTACTGTTTATTTTCTCTTAGTTCTCTTCTGTTTTAATCAGCAACGTTGCTGCAGTGTTAAAAGGCACTGTTAGGAAAGAATCTGCTCAGGTACATACATGTACATTTACAGTTCATAATCACTCTGTAAATGCAGTAAATATAAAAGTTTTCAACATAGATAGGTGCGGCTTGTATAAAGGTGCGGCTTATTTAAGTTTTTCCCCAAAATGTTCTTAAAATAGAGTGGGTGCGGCTTATATAACGGTACGGCTTATAGCCCAGAAAATACGGTAAACAACCAAGCAAATCCTTTGTTATTGCTCTATTTGGGGAAAAGCGAGCAATTCTGCACATCCGCTCCACTGTTAAGTACCGTAAAATCATGAGAATAAAACAAACCCCACGATAATACGGCTGAGCCTTGACTGGACGTTACCTGAGCCATGAGCAATTGAGATGTCATTCTCAGTCGACAGCAAGTGGCAAAATAGCCACCCCCTGAGATGGATGAAATTGGGTGGATTTTGCTGCTTAATTCATACTCCACAAATACAACATTAATGAGAATACCATGTTTACATTAGTGGGGCCGCAGATAACATGTTATAATTTTTTTAACAATATTAGTGTGAAACTGAAACACATCAACATAGACACCACCTTGAAGACTGACCGTTATGGCAACGTCACTGCCTTAATGAATGTGAAAAAGTGGACTGATCGTTGAAGATGCCTCATTCATTTGCTGCTTGGAGATGGAACAACCTTTTCACAGTTGAAGCCAGATCTCTTTTGATTAAAACTGACAATGCCTTTTGATTGCCTCGAAACAACCACTGCACTCTTACTGTTGTGGCCAGGGGCGTGCTGGCTATTGGGAATTTCGGGATATTGTGGAGATTTTCGCCCAACACCGGCGATTAACATTTTGTACTGTGAACGTAGCACCCCCATCCCACTTGTGTGTAAATGTGAATTTTGGGAATTAAGTTATTTTACATTAAGTGTTTTAGACTTCCCTTCGCAACCTATCGCGTCCCAACCCAACCCAACCCCACCCCACCCCACCCACACCCTCGCCCCGCCACCCTCTCAGTACATCCCTGGTCGTGGCTCTCGCCTTGCGCTCTCACCTGTCCTGTTCCAGTCTCTGATTCTGGTCGGGTCCTTGTGTGTTTCCCGACTCTGCTGCAGGAAGTCACCCAGCGCCAGCATGCCTCCTCCGCTCAGCGTGTTGGTGAGCAGTAGGTAACGGCCCTGGAACAACTGCCGCCACGAGAACCGTATGCGGACTACAAACTCTTTGCCCGCCCGGGGAAGCATATTGTTTGGAACGTAGAAAGAACACTGTCATCTATAAAGTTCTTTTTCGGACGAGTTGAACAGACAGAACCGCGCCTAGACTCCTAAAATGAAGTGTCCTCAATGATAAGACGAAAGTTGATGACGTGTTAGTTTGCGTCGTTCGAAACAAACAGAAGAAATGTTTCAAGAGAATGCACGAGGACTAAAAGAAAAGGTAAATGTGTGCGCGCCATCTGCTGGTGAGGAAGAATACACGACTGTTGTATGTTCACTCTTGCTCAGCACAGTACAGGCTGGGCGCCCTTGATTTTCGACTGAGTTTCTCTTTCTGAGTTCTTACGGCGGCGACGTAATCCGAACCAAAAGTTCTGGATATATGTAGTTGAAAAAGAGTAGTGAAGGAATTCGGTGCCCTCCACCACGTGACATTGATGCTTTTGCAGTAATGCTGGGCAGTAATGAACACCGCAGGAAGCTTTAAGGCTTGACATGACAGTTGTGGTTACTGACCTCCTCATCAGTAATTCAGTCCCTCCACCAGTTCTCATCAATAAAAAATGACAGTTTGGGTGTGTATTTCTAGTGTGGCTCTTGATTGGTCACACGGGCTGTCCATCTTTGGTCCATCGTGTGGTGTAAACGGGCCAGTAGTTAGTAGAGTTAGAAATAATGACGATGGCAAATATTGCCTTCAAAATAAAAGCTAACGGAGGAAAACGGCTGTTGGTGAAGCTAGGTAATCCTGTTTATAATGAGAAGTTTTGCCTCACGTGGTATAATTTGTGTAACCCATACCACCTAATTTAAGGGTGTCACATACGGTATATGACATTGTGACTTCCACAATCACACATTTATCGTGGAAGTGTAAGCGGAATTTCAGCCTCTCCAACTTCTAACTTAATCTTAGTGGTGTCTGCGGTCGCAGGACGCGGTGGAGTGCACAGCAGCTGGATAGGAATCTACAAGGTGGGGTTCAGTCTTATATTTTTTAATAGATATATATAGTGTGTAATGCTTTATTTTAAAATATCCATCCCTCTTCAAATGAATATACTATAATGATTACTATGCATTAGATCAATTATTAAAATATCTTATCAAATAATTAATTATTTGCAAGGTATTTGCAAGGTATTGTCAAATGTAAGATGTTAAAAGCCACGCGCGGAAGAAGATGTTGGCATTTCAGCAGCTGTTTTTGAAAAGCGAAACCAATCATAAGCTTAACGCATTCATTTGTTGGGGATTTGGACGTGTGTTGAAGACAAGTGCAGAGGGTGTTTGGAGTGATGCAGGGCGTCCTGCAAGCAAATGCGTTTCATTGTCGGATGCTACTAATCGAGATAATGGATCCTAATTGATCTGAAGGCACAAAGAAAATATGACTTCATTCAGCCACATTCTAGTTATGCAATAATCAACATGTATTTTTGCTAGTGCTGCTTTGATTTGCAGCGATGCAAACGAATGGACATGCTGTATGTTGCAATATTAGATTATACTTTGGTGCTATGTAACATACCGGTAAATCACGAGGGCCGTTTTTATTATCTGTGATAGGCTTAACGATTTGGTGCTAAACCAATCACATCGTGTCAAATTTAACAACAGGAATTATTGTGGTGGAAAAATCCCATTTTAGTGGAAACCTACCATCACATTTGGATACATGATAAATGTATTATGGAGCAGATACTGGTAACTTAACAAAACATATTAGATTGATACAATTCAGTAGAGTCATCAGGTTGCCAACCATCCATTTTCTATAGGCTTGTCCTCAATAAGGTCAGGGTAACTGGAGCCTGACACCCTGGAGTAGTTGCCAGCCAAGAACAGAGAGCACAGAAATACAGTCATGCACACTCACATTCGCAATTATGGAGAATTAAGAGTCTTGAGTGAACCTACTGTAATATGCGCGTTTTTGGGATGTTCGCGGAAGCCGGAGCACCTGTAGAAAAACCACCCATGGAAGGTTCCAACTCCACAAAAAAAGAGTCGAGATTTGAACTCTGAACCTAAGAACTGTGACACAGATGTGCTAGTAAACACTATAGGTAAAACAATTCACTCAAGAAATAATTTTCATATACACAGTGCATTCATATAATGAACGCTCAATGTTTTCTTGCCACTATGTCATGTTACAGTATATTCTATTTCTTTGCTGATTGGCTGGGGGTAATCATGGCGGGTGTACTGAATTAGATGTATTCATTCTATTTTGAACACCCACTAATGGAACCAAATTTTATTTCTTACTGATAAGCATCTTAGTTAAAGTATATCTTTCAATTAAAACAAACTTAGCTGAAAAAAAGTAATATACCTCTAGATTTGTATTTTTGTGAAATTAAATGAGCAATTTACAAAAGGAAGAGACTTTTATTGAACTGTCATGTTCCAAAGCTGCCACGTGCGTACATGCATATTAAAGTAATGCTATTTGTGACAATAAAAGAAATGTGCCAGTCAAAATAAACAATTATTTACTAGAGCTCAGACTACTACAACAAAAACGAACAAGGGCTGAATCAACTCAAATGGATTACTGTACTTAGTATTGTACCAGTACAACAAATGAACAATCAATCATAATCAAAATAGTAAATGGAGTGCACTTTATCTACACCACAGGTGTCAAACTCTGGTCCTCGAGGCCCACATGTTTTAGATGTTTCCCTCCTCCAACACACTGGATTGAAATGATTAGCTCATCAGCAAGCTCTGCAGAAGCCTGATAACGATCCTGATCATTTGAATCAGGTGTGTTGAAAGAAGGACCCATCTCTAAAACATGCAGGACAGCAGAGATGGGCATTCCGTCCCAGGGACAAAACGGTCCGTCTGTCCGTCCCAGACGGACGCCCATTTTGTGGACGGATGGACGGAGTATGACAAGTCTTTTAAAAAGGATGGACTAAGTAGGCGGAAAATGTTTTTTTGTGCAAAACCTGACGGGTCATGTAAAAATCTTTGAATTGTATTGTATTGGTAAGGATAAGTAGTATTAGGGATGGATGGATGATGATATGCTGAATGTCATATATAGACACATAAATCAGCAGTTTTAACTACAACAAAGAATATAAAGCGACTGTGCAATTATCACTAATGACAGATTTATTTAAAGTTTACCATTATGTCTTGAAAATATGAGAATCCAAGGCAGACATTTTAGCATTGTATTTGTATTCACGTTTTCATTCAGACTGTCTTTCAATCACCTGCACCACCCTTTTATCTTCTTGGCTTTTCTGTTTGCTGTGCAGAAAAGGGAGAAAAGATGAAGCGGTGCTATTTATATCTTCCTCCTCCTCTCATCTGTATCCACACGCTTCCTAGAAAAAGAGGCGCGTGATTGGAGGAAATAGGGGGAAAATGCCATCTCAGACAACCTGTGAGGACAGCTGCTGCATTACAAGGAATAATGTGATCTTCTGAGCCAAATTTTCAGTGAAGATGTTGCAAAGTGCAGGATTGATGCAGGATGTACCCTGCCTTTTGTCCAAAGTCTTCAGGGATGGGCTGCAGCTCACCAGTGACGCAAATGAGGACACGCTTTATAAAAAAATGGATGGATGGGTGTTTACATGAGTGTAGAGGTGTAAAGGAGCATCTTAAAAACATTTGAGCATTTACATCGCTGCCTCTGAGCTCAGGTTGTGCTCAGGAGGTCACTGTCAAGGGTCTCCACTGCTTTCTCAAGCGGTGGGGTGCTTACTCCAATTAGAACTTGAACTTGCAGTCTGCAGAGAGGCAGCCAATGCCGATTAATTAAAAGAGCGTGACTAGCTGGCAGCAGCACTTAGGTCCAGATCAATCCTGCTCGTCGCTCGTGAATCGTCTTCACTTTTCACTTTCGTTGAAAGATTGAAGTGATCAACTTGTGATGTCATCACCCAGGACAGGCAGTCACATTCATTACTGAATTACTGAAAATATGACCACTTGGGCAGCATGGCACAGTTGTGGGTTATGAGTTATGCCTCACTGAGGTTCAGTGTTTGAAAATCCCAGCTATGCGCTTGCTCTGTGGCGTATACTCTGGTGCACATTGCCAAAACATTCATTTAGGTTAACTATTTTATGCGTCATATTGTTTTTAGATGTGTTCTGCATGATTGATAAACTACCATGATGTTCGCAAGGGTTTAATGTGAAGACCCTAGAAAAGCTATACAAAATATAGGCATATTAATAAATCTTTTATTATGTAAAGGTTTATGCTAATTTCTCTCACAGCTCTACTGTGACAAAGCAGTTCTGCATACTACTTTTACATAGGCCATTTTTGTTCATTTAAAGCACTAAGGATGGGGGAAAAAAATTGCAGATACCGGAATTGCACATAAATTACCCTCGAGTGTCAACACTGGTCGGTGACAACTCAGACTTAACAATAGAACATAAAAAATACAAATATCGCACGTTGCATTCTGTTTAGTTGGCCTAAGATGACAGCTAATAAACTTTAGGTATTGCCTGTAGCGTTGATAAAGCTTTTACGATGGCAACAGGTTATTTCATATGGGAAAGTGTGCCTCTGAAAGACAGTGACCATTTGTGATGCTACGGCACCAAAAGCAGTCAACCTAAATCACCCTAAAAACAACAGTGATACCCATAATATCAACCAGTGAAATACAAAGTGGAAAAGGGTAAAGGGGTCAGAGAGAGATTGTTTTGGTAGACAATGATATATAATACAGTACGTTGTAATTGGCCGCAGACTAGACAAGGTTGAATAAAAAAAGTGAAATCTAAAATTAAAAACATATTTAATCAAAGACACAAAGACAGGCTTTACTGCTTCAAATACTTGCTGAGCTGAGTAAACAGTATGTGTAGCAGTAACACGAGAAGATAGATTTAAATAAGACTCGCCTCAGAGAAAACAAACACTGAATCTTGGCTGTGATAAATTGTGAGCTGGCTTCTTGGCATGTGGTCTTTTTTTTTTTTCTTGTCCCATGTGGCGCAGTTCAGATACACCTCACAGCATGAACCTGGTCAATCTCAAGGCCATTGAAATCCCTGCCAATTGCATAAATGTCATATATGTGAACCGTTACCCCACCGCTGATGTTTCAAAAACACACAAAACTACAGTGAATGCTTGAAGGTTGGAAGTCAACCCAAACATATTTTTTTGAGAATATGCTCTATGCAGGCCCACTAGTTGAAACAAGGCATTCTGATTAATATTGTGTTTGTGGAATATGAGAAATGACATGTTCCTAGCTATCTCAGGGGGACGGCCATTTTGTCACTTCTGTTGAGTGAAAATTACATCATAGTTACTCAGGGCTCAGGTCACAACCAATCACAGCTCACCTGTTTTCTGAAGCTGAGCCATGATTGGTCGTTATCTGAGCCCTGAGCATCTGTGATGTCATTTTCAGTCGACAGAAGTGACAAAATGGCTGCCCCTTGAGATGGCTAAAAACAGGTGGATTTTGCTGCTTAACTCATATTCCACAAATGCAATATTAATCAGAATGCCTTGTTTCAACTAGTAGGACTGCATAGAACATATTCTGGAAAAAAATATGTTTGGGTTGACTTCCGCTTTAAACTTGGGAACTAAATTCTATGTAATGTTGAGGAAAATGTTTGTTTGCGTCTGTATTTTTGCCCACCATTGTTGTTTAAACTGCATTTTGTGCGTGGGAAAGAGTAAAAAAAAAAAAAGAAATATAGATGGATATAAACACTGAACTGGAGCCGGGCATAAAGACCTGCAGTGTAAATGCACATTGACCAAAACAGAAGAGTAGTTCTCACTTACAGACTCAGACACAAGCTTCATTCTTACCTTTTGGTTTTATGCTACTTCATTATTCATCCAGCGTCTCTGCTCATGTAATCTGATAGCAGGGTGCAGTTGTTTTGCTTGGGGCTTTAGGCTGTCAACGTTCTAGTGTTGCAATGCAGCAAGTCAAGACAATGGTCTAAACATAGAGCGGCGCATTGGGACTCTGAGGGAGTCTGAGTCCTCGGCTGAAGTCAACGTCTTTTCAAGGTCTCCAAGTTTCCTCAGTCCATTTCGTCACTGAGTCACATGATTAGGATTTTCTTTGTCTTAATCACCTTTTAAATCCTTTACTTTTATTCTCATTCAATGATAGTTTTCGCAATTCAGAAACTAAGAAGAAATGAATGTGATGATGTCTTATCATTTTATACTCCTAACACCTCTCAGTAAATCTCAATTACTACTACAAACAATAATGAAATGAGCACAATACCTTTACACTACGCTGACAGTACAGATATATTGTAAACTACTCTATTGCTATTATAGGAATTCATTTATTTATGTCCTTTTGTCACTATACTTTGCAGGACACTAATTAGCCTCTAATTAGTTCAGATTTAGAATACATTTTCAAATGAATAAATTCCAGAGTCTAGTCTTCTATATATCTCTTACCTCAACAAAGACCATTTGTCACAGAACTTGACTTTCCCCTCCTCCGTTCATTTCTGTCTACAGATGGCGTCAGCCACAGCGACCTATGGCCAGAAGGAGTCCTCAGACCAGAACTTTGACTATATGTTTAAGATCCTCATCATTGGCAACAGTAGTGTGGGTAAAACCTCTTTCTTGTTCCGTTACGCCGATGACTCCTTCACACCCGCCTTTGTCAGCACGGTGGGCATCGATTTCAAAGTGAAGACCATCTACAGGAATGATAAGAGGATCAAACTACAGATCTGGGTAAGTCTTTTGTTGACTTGTATGCAAATAGGGAAGCCTGTGAGTAAAACGTAACATAGGTCACTGCAGAGATTCAGAATCCTGCGAAATGTCAAATTTTGAGGTTAAATTCATTCCTTATTTTCTTGACTCGACCCATTGTGACACTTATTATAAGGATTATTGTATCCCCTCCGCCGTACACTGCCTAATGACTTTCATCAGTAAATCTGCTAAAAGTAGATTTTGAACGATCTTGATTCACATTCTAAGATTTCTTGGTTCTGCTGACTTCAAAGTTCATTAGCTTTGAGTGAGGACTTGTTAGCTGCACAAGGAGAACAGCAACACTTTAAAGTGTTGCATCAGCATGATGCTGGTGATGTTGAGACTGAAGATGCTGACCGCGGCGTGCTCTTTGTGGATGCACAGTACACCTGTTCCTCTTTGTAGGGATCATAACACAAACCCTCACAGTGTGGATATTTTAGTCACAGACACAGTGAGGTTTCAATCCGGTGTAGAATTTGTATGTGCTCTGCATGCTTTCCTCCCATATTCCAAAAAATATGCATGGTTTCATCATTGGAGACACAAAATTGTCCAGATGTGTGAACAGTGATACCAGTAGTGAGTTATTCCAATATATCAATGTTTTGAAGTCAACCGAAACATATTTTTTTCAAGAATATGTTCCCAGCGGGCCCACTTGTTGAAACATGGCATTCTGATTCATTTTGCATTCGTGGGATATAAGTTAAGCAGCAAAATACACTCGTTTTCAGCCATCTCTGGGGGCGGCCATTCTGTCCGCTCACAACGACCAATCACGGCTGACCTGTTTTCTGAATCTGAGCCGACCAATCACAGCTCGCCTGTTTTCTAAAGCTGAGCTGTGATTGGCCGGTATGTGAGCCCTAGGTAGTTGTCATTTTCAGTTGACAGACGTGACAAAATGGCCGCCCCCAGAGATGGCTAAAAACGGGTGGATTAACTCCATCCATCCATCCATTATTTACATCGTTTGTCCTCACAAGGGTCGCGGGCATGCTGGAGCCTCACACCTACAGGCAAGTTAGAGTGTCCAATCAACTTACCATGCATGTTTTTGGAATGTGGGAGGAAACCGGAGTACCCGGAGAAAACCCACGCAGGCAATGCGACCCGAATAAGGAGAAGCGGTATAGGTGATGGATGGGTGAACTTTAATGTTGGCTGCCCTTTTGGATAAACATATCAGGGTTATCTGTAATGCTCTCTTATTTTCTGAAAGGTCAGCATACAGTATGTGTGTGTTAGTTGGGGTGTTTGTGCGCGTGTATGTTTGTCTCTGTTGTCACCCTTTTTTCAGGTCTTGCCTCCAGGAAGGAAGACACAATCAGCCAATCAGAAAAAGAGCGTAGGGTGACCAGTGCTGCTCTCCCCCTCCCCCATTACTAGACATCTCTGAGAAAATAGCCTCAGTTACACACACACACATGCAAAATCCCCATCCCCCCATTTATGCAACTCTCTCAGCCAAGCCATGTAAAGAGGAGGATGTTTTGAGCTCAAATTGTATTGAGTGCGATGGTTCAACATGACTTATTTAACTGTGAATAGGCTGATTTCCCCTTAATGTTATCAAATCATTAAACAAAGTCAGCATCACTCTTCTTTCCCCACTAAAACAGAATGGATTCATTCATGGTAGCAAAGAAAATGAAATGATGCACTTCAGTGCCAATGTTCTACTGCGCCTTTATGACACAACATCATTGAAAAATACCTCATTTGAATGTGATTATCGACACAATGCATTTGCTGTATATAGGGCACTCGCGTTGACTCACGGTGTGTCTGTTACGTAACAACACTCGGTGCTACCTACACTGACATTTTAGTCATAGAAATGATAACCCTGTCCTCCACAAGCAAGCATATTGAGTGGATGAGCAGACGAGTATTTCAAAGTGCATCAGCACTGCAGCTGGCTATAAATAGATGGATATTCTGGCCATCTTAGAACGAGGAAGAGAGTGATAAGAAAGCGCATTCTCGTCATGCAAATGTATGGATTATATCCATCCCGTTTCGCCATTGGTCACCCTGTTCCAAATACAGATTACAATATGCAAATGTACTGTATGTCGTTGCACCAGTTGCAGATTGCAACTATATACAAAGCGGGTGATAATAAATTGCAGGGTCAAAATGTTTGACATCATAAAACCAGCCAAGTTTTTAAGGAGCATTGTAATATTCTTAGCTACCGTACAAATCTAAAAATGAGTTATCCGCTGAAAGAAAAAGAATAACAATGCAATGTGTTCCCATCCTTAAATCAACCCAAGCACATTTTTTTCAACAATATGTTCCCAGCAGGCCCACGGCATTCTGGTTAATAGTGCGTTTGTGGAATATGAGTTAAGCAGCAAAATCCAACCATTTTTAGCCATCTCAGGGGACGGCCATTTTGTCACTTCTATCGACTGAAGATGACTTCACAACTGCTTGGTAACGACCAATCACGGCTCAGCTTCAGAAAACAGGTGAGCCGTGATTGGTTGTTACCTGAGCCCTGAGCAAGAGATGGCTAAAAACGAGTGGATTAACTCTTATTCCACAAACGCAATATTAATCAGGATGCCTTGTTTCAACTAGTGGGCTTGCATAGAACATATTCTTGAAAAAAATTCGTTTGGGTTGACTTCCACTTTAACCTTGATTTTAAGTGGAAGCAGAGAGGGAGATCACTAATTGGGAGCATAAAGAATTCTCACCTCACACACATTCTTAACTTTGATGTGAGTGTAAAATGTGCTGCTTTATATATACAACAGAAGAGTAAGAATAAGTTGAAAAGCTTTATTGATTTGCTGAGGTCTCGCAAGTTGTGTCTGGATGTTTTTAACAACATTGGAGGTGTTTTATTTGTTAATTGTTTTTATTTTTCATTTTTGAAAATGTTGGATAAATCCTAAATTGGATAGTGCATTTGACTCGAGCTTTGCTCTCAATGCCACGCGAGGCAAAAGCAGAATGATAAACAATCGGCAATCTCTGATTTGGTGATAAAATATACCCTAGTTGTACATACATCTGTTCTCTGTACATCTTATCCTTATTCAAGTCGCATGGGTGATTCAGTATAGTCATTTAGTTCCAATAAGTACCGTCGGTTAGAGTCAATAAAGAATCCACTGCATTATGTCTGCGTAAATGATGGCCTCACTGGCAATAGACAATTTAGTTGGGCTAAAATTCATATTTTACAAAGACGTGTTTTACCTTTTAGTCTTTCCTAATAGGCGGTAAACCATAAAACGGTTAATTTCTTCAATACATGTTAATGTAAAAGTGAACAGATGTTTGATACAAATTTCTGTGATTTCAAGGACACGGCGGGTCAGGAGCGTTACCGTACCATCACTACAGCTTACTACCGAGGTGCCATGGGCTTCATCCTTATGTATGACATCACCAACGAGGAGTCCTTCAATGCCGTCCAGGACTGGTACGTGAGAAGGGAAATACTGGGATATTTCGACCTGATCCACTTCAAAATGAATGTGCAATTAATATGTCACGTTATTTGCGTTCATTTTTTTTTTTTTTTTTTATGTAAATGTTATATGGGATGAGCATTTGACTACAATATCCTTGATGAACAATGTGAGTTAATGTTCTGTTTCCATTCCGTTGTTGTTGCCGGTAGCTTACTTAATTTACTTTGTCAATACAATTTTGCTATATTCTTTTACATTTGTTATCGGATGTAAATGCCAGGATGTGAGTTTAATGACTTACTGTAAATTCCATTTCTGTATCGTGCTACTGCGCATATTTGCTTGCCCATGTGTGTTGTCACGTCTGTTTTTGTTATTCAGGCTAGTATGCCAACTAACACAATTGATGAACCTCATGTGAAGACGGTTTTCTTGTTAAATAATTGAACTACTGAATGCAATTGTTTATGTAACATGGTTTCATAATTGTGTACATTGATGCTTACTGACCCTCTCTGTTTTAAGTGCTCTGCCCAATCACAAAGCACTCTTTTTTGAGGGGTCTCAATTATTCACTTTTTTTTGCTATTCGTGGCAAGGTTTTTCCCTGCCTGAGCAAATAGAGGGATTTTAAAAAAAATTGCTTTACAAAACATTGTAGGGATGCAAACGACGAGCCATAATAGAGCAGGGGGGAACTCGCTGTATAACATAGCTTTTTAAAGACAATCACTGGGTTAACAAAAATTGTAAAAATTCTCAAGAAACAAAAAGGGAGTGAGTGTCCCACTCCTATGCTTCAGTTTATGTTGGCAAGCATGACGAGTGCTTTTGCTTCCAGGTCTACTCAGATTAAGACATACTCATGGGATAATGCCCAGGTGCTGCTGGTGGGAAATAAATGTGATATGGACGATGAGCGCATGGTGAGTGGAGACAGAGGCCGGCAGCTGTCTGAACATCTCGGTGAGTACGCACATACGCTGTACAAATTTGTGATTCACCCTGTGCGTTTAGCCTCTCTGTGTAGTTTATTGCTCTTTTCACAGCCCTTAACTCTATAATGGAGGTTGGAACTGTGTGTGGTAATCTTAGGATGGATTTACACTACAAGATTCAAGTGACCCCGTACTGATTACTCCCGCCGAAACCAGCCCCCCAAGCGTGCCAGAATTTGATGTAATGCAAGTGTGCATGTGGTATTTGTCAGGTGTAGGCAACTGGTCCCAAACATCTAAGAACTGATTGATAAAGTTTGTTAGATTTAAAGGATTTAGTCATTTTAGTCTTAATCCACATGCTTCAAACACATCAAAATGCACAATATATTGCGATCATTTGGAGTACTCCGCCCTCCCTTCTCATGCAAATGGTTTATTCCATCAAGCAATAGGGTAGCAAAATAAACATGATGCCGAATTATGAGTAAAGCAAAGTGGAGTTATCTCAGTGGAGCGGAGAAGAGAAAAAGGAAGGGAAAGCAAGCCCTTCATTGCAAAATTAAGAAAGGTTTCAACTAGACTTTAAACCGATCTGATCAACTGGATCAAAATTGTTAAATATTTTGCATTTTATGCAAAATCGTTTGACTGTAATGTCATAATTTGCGTGATGTATCAATGACGCCGTTGATATGTAAAATGAAACTTTACAGTAAACAACCTTGTTCTCTCCGGTTTCGTTGTGTGCTGCCATAGTGTACGCGTAAGCCCGGAAGATAGCGGTAATCTAATTTTAGCCTTGTAGTGTAGGGCTGCTCGATTATGGAAAAAATCAAGATTATTTTGGTAATTGAAATTACGATTATTCAAAGAATCATTTATTTTTTGGAACAAAATAAAAAAATGTTTAAACAAAAAATCCAAAGAAAAATACATTTCTTTGAAACCTTGTAATTATGTAAATTCCTTTGTACCAAACAAAACTTATAAAATGTATTATAAAATAAAAAGGTGAAAATTATGAGTTCCTTGTAAACAAACAGTGCGTTGGATATAAATGCATATTAATAATGGTTTTACGTTTATGCCAATTTTGTAATTGTGGATTATAATCATAATTTTACCGGCAATTCAATTTCAATTAATTGCACAGCCTTATTGTAGCATGTCGTGAAGCCTTTGCGCTGGCAGGCGTATGTTCCGCCTCAGTGCCCTTGACCATCCAATCACAAAGTAATAGCGTTCGTGTATTTATTTTTGTTATGGTAGGCTTTACAGCCAGAGAATGGATCACTACGCAGACAAAAGGGTTTGAGAGTGACACAGGGTTTATTCCAACAAGAAGTAAAGCACAAAAACAATATTAGCACAAAACTACGATGACAAAATGTTGTCGTGAGAACGAAAACAAGTGATCCTACTCACTAACAAAAGTTGGACAGAGCCACAACGGAAGGATGGTAACCGCAGAGCGGACCGAAGGTCTATTTATAAAAATGGAAACACAAAATCACAGTAGAATTTAACTATACAAACCTTAATGTGGAAGTCAACCCGAACACATTTTTTGAAGACTATGTTCTACGCAAGCCCACTAGTTGAAACAAGGCATTCTGATAAATATTGCGTTTGTGGAATAAGAGTTAATCCACCCGTTTATAGCCATCCCTGGGGGCAGCCATTTTGTCACTTCTGTCAACTGAAAATGACAGGGCTCAGGAAACGACCACAGCTCGCCTGGTTTCTAGTGCTGCAGCTGAGTGACTCCGCCCACATTCAACAAGGGCAGACTGTGGATGGAGAGAACGCATTAACAAGAGGCCAAAAATACAGGACATGACAATACCCCCTCCTCAAAAAAACGGCAAATGCCAAACCACCAGCTCTGGAAGGGTGACTGGCATGGAACTCACGGAGGATGGACGAGTCCAGAATTCAGGCGCGGGGGACCCACTGGCGCTCCTCCGGCCCATCGCCCTCCCTGAATCTGTACAGCTACGCCGGAGCCAAACAACTTCGAGAATGTCCTCACGTACACGTCACATACACGCCATGTCAGAAGTGGACAAACATAATAATCACTGCGATCGTGGGGCACTGGGACTTGTACAACACAGCCAGATTCCATTACATGCCAAGAAGAGCAGGCGTAGGCTGCTTGGCGTAGCTGCTAAGTAAGTGTATGGACTTGTTTACAACTGTTGAGCCAAGACAAGGTGACAAGGGACAGTTGGTCCCCGGGCTGCAAATTTAGCCAGGACCGCTTTTGCATCCTGAGCTATTCCCCTTATTACCTTTAATGGAAAGCTATGATGTAGCAAATTTCCAAAATAACTACTACTGTATTTAAAAATAATATATAATTGCTTGATGTTTAATTTAAATTTGTAGTAGGTCAGTGGCCCTTGCGTCCTTTCATTTTTCTGTACGCGGGCCTTGGATTAAAAGTTTGGACACCCCTTCTCTATGTAGATGATGCAGTTGTTGCCATCCTAGCAAGTCTGATAAAGATTTACCGTTAAATGAACTAAACTACCACTTTTTTTCTATATTAACCTAAGTCATTTGAAACATCACACCAGTTCTACACACAAGATCCCAATGAGCATTCAACATTTCTGTTCTTCTCCCCCCCCCCATTCCAGGTTTCGAGTTTTTCGAGGCCAGCGCCAAAGACAACATCAACGTAAAGCAGACCTTTGAGCGTCTGGTCGACATTATATGTGAAAAGATGTCAGAGAGTCTGGATGCTGGTGATCCTGCCATCACGGGGGCCAAGCAGGGGCCTCAGCTAACAGAGCAACCTGCTCCACCACACCAGGACTGTGCATGTTAAAGATGCCCATCCGCTTCCTTCTTCCATTGTCCATCACCCTTTTCACTCACTTTCCAGCTCCCTTCTTTTGAGTGAGGACCACTGGCTGGTGGTCCCGGGAACCGTCTTGTAAAAGTGTCTGAAATTCGTTGAGCAAATCATCTCTTGAGATGCTCTCATGTTACTCCAAAAAAAAAAAAAAAAAAGAGTTATGAAATCCCTTTTCACACCTCCATGTTTCAGACTCTTTTCAAAGTCAGATTCTTCGGGATTCTTTTATTGTTTCTGTGTATGTGTGTGTTTAAAAGGATTTGACGGCGCCCATCCACCGTCAGAGTGCCATTTAAATCCTTTTGATGTTTACAGCATCTTTATGTTTGTTGGGATGTGGGGAACAAGAAGTCCACAGTGGAGTCATGTTTGGCGTACTTGGCAGGAAGGAACGACCCACCTGAAATCCAACTATGTGTTCAGTTCCTTATACAGTCAGGTATGAATATCCAAGGTATCAAGACACCGGCTTTTCTTTTTTTTTTTTACTCTTTTTTTTTTTCATATGCCTGTGTTGCTTTTATTATTTTGCTGTATCAAGAAGTGGGTAAATGAACAAGATTGAGGAAAAGGATCTGAGACGAAATAGCATTTTATTTATTTTAGATGTTTACATATGAATATTGTGGAATATATGACATATACAGGTATGCATTTCTGAAAGTAAATGTAAAAAGATATGAAGTTCTATGAGGATAATATTATATACATCTATCAGGTCTTTGTTGTGAAGTTTGTTTGGATGGTTTGTGTGCACTTGACTCCTTACCTCGTGTCCCGGTCAGTTTGGTCTCATGCGGCTTTGCTGCGATGTTGCAAAATGATCAATTCAACACTTGAAAGGTGGGACAAAACAGCGCTTGAATAAGTTAAAAAAAACTGACATTTTTCATCATCCAATCCAAACGCTGCTGCTATTAAAATTATTTAAAAAAATAATCATTCAGAAGAGTCATTGTATTTATGTACCAAAGCTTCAAATGATCTTGGAGGTATTACAGATGTAACAAATTTAATATGACGGTGATGAACAAACTTTTAATTGCCTCATATGTTCACAGAATAGTATATTTAACATTCAGATGTCATGTCAGTCATCTTGATTGGCTTGTTTGTTTCAAAGCAGCTCATTTCTGTCATCTGGTGATACGCTCACGCAGGTGGTTTATAAAATATCTACATGCACTAATAGTTCAAACAATTCAGCACTTTATGAAACAAAATTAACAGTGTTGCTGGTTTAAAAATATATATTATGGTGGTTTACCTCAACGCAAGATAGGTGGTTTTTTTTTTTCATTTTAATAAAATTACATATTAAAGCTTTTTCAAGTTTACCCCAGGCGCTCGTGAGAATAAGCGCAAAGGATTGAGGACAAAGCATGAAAAAAAATGTGATTAAAGTAAGGTATTATTCCATCATTTATATTTTGAGGTACAATATATCTTGTCTCTGTTGTCAACATGTCCGGTTGTAATGTTTCAATAAGAGAGCGAATGAGGATTTTTTTTTTTTATGCTAATCATCAAGACAAACCAAGAAGACTAATTTTGTCCTTCTGGTGGTGACTGTTTCTTTTCCAAACTGTTAAAAAACGATCCCCCTATCTCATGTCTTCCTCTCTTTATGAACCAGACGTGTAAAAATTGTACCTTTGATTCTTATACTGTATGTTGGTTGTGTTCTCTTGACTCAGGCTTGCAAAAAAAAAAAAGAAAGAAAGAAATAGGGGACGAAAGAAAAAACAATGCTGGTAATAACAAAAGAGCCATGTTGCAGAATGTCTGCATTCATATCACCAGGCCTGCTTGAGAATGAATGTTTCAGTTAAAGTTACAAAGCAATACAGTAACTACAAAAAATACTATTTCCTTCCAGCTCGGCAGGACTTGCTGACTTGCTGATGTGCATTTGGTCTTGTCCCACTGCCTATTCAAGCCACCCCTCTTCAGTTTGGCCAGTAAGATTAAAGAATATGCTGTTGTGTTTTTATGTGTTCTGTACTTTGTGGTAAAACAATAAAAGCATTACTAACTGAACGTGCGCTGCAGTTGTTTTCAGGCACAACATTGGCCTACTGGATTACTGTGTCGTTCATTGTCTTAAAATCAACTTCAGCTTCATTCAGAACCTACAGCTAGATATTATCTTAGAATGTTCTTGTTAAAATCAACAATTAACTTAGCCAACAAACAAGAAAACGTTTTCATCATGTGATAGAAGATTGCATTCATAAGACCATCATCAACCATCATTTCTATTTTCGTCATATGCCAGATAGTCAGCTGGGTCCCTCTGACGACAGACTGAAAATAGAGAGGGTACAACATTCATGAAATTCTAAAAGGTGCATTAAATCAATCATTACTAGGTGGTATGGTATCCCAGAAACCAGACATCACCTCTGGCTTGCTCTCAAAGACATAAAGCAATATAATGTTGATGTGCGATATGATGCACAAATACTGTACGCTGGTCATTTTAGTGCTACGAGCATCTGTCAAAATATTTTGTGAGTGCGTGTGTGTGAGAGAGAGGCCTTTCTTGCGGTGGAATTTCAGAAACATTAATGTTAGGTTCATTTAGTGTTTTATTGTCCATATGTGTATAAGTGCCCTGCGATTGGCTGGCAACAAGTCCAGGGTGTACCCAAAAGTCAGCTGCGATAGGCTCCAGCTCACATACGACCCTTTTGAGGACAAGCGCTATAGAAAATGGATGAATGGCTGTTATTACATAATCAGGCACAGCTCTACATTTTTTTGTCTCCCGGGTTTTTTTCACCAATAGGCGGGGACTGAGAAAATTATTTGTAAATATATTTAATTTTAGAAAAAAAATCAAATAGAATGCTGGAGGGGCTTAACTGGGGCTAAACAGCTTTCTGACAGTGCTATAGCACCCCCTAGGCCCAGTGTAGCGCCATCCCTGATACATTTGGAAATAAAATGGCATAAAATAAAACATCATACTCCAATCTGGATGAAGCGAAAATTGTACTATTGCCGAGCCATCCAGAAGATGGAGGCAGAGAGCAGCATGATGTTGTGCCGTCAATAGCAGTGCTTTTGTCAAGGCAACTACTTGGGTCAATTTGCCCCAATTTTCTGGGTTGTTCGTGCAGAAAACAACCCAAATAATGGCTAGTTTAGTGCAAAACAGCAAAAAAATTGGGCTGTTTTGTACAAAACAATGCAAAAAGGTGGGTCAAATTGACGAAATTAGTGGATCGGTCCACTTTTTACCCAAAATTGTGTTATTTTTAACCCAACTGTTTTTAGAGCGCATACATATGTGAACAAGTTACTAATTATCCTCTACTTGCACTGAATATTTAGTGTTATCATAAAGGTTGCTGAATATCATGTGAAATACATATACATTTACATTTAAATTATTTAATTAAAAACAATTTTATGTTGCATCCATCCTCATGTGTTTACAAAATGAAAGCCTACAGCATGTAATAGAGCACAATTTATTTGACAAGACAGACAGTATTAACTGCAGGCTTGGGATGAGTTCCCAAATGCTGAAACAGAAAACTTGAAGACTGCATGAAATGTCACACACAGCTAATTAATTGCATAATGTGAAACTCAGCTGTTGGCTACATTCGAGTTTGTCAACAACATGCAAACAAACACACTTCAGTATGTGCACCCATCCAATCAACACGTTCCTTTGTGAAGCTTGCAGTGGTGTCAAACTGCATTGCAACATACTGGGTGGGGGTTCAAATGAATAAAATTGATATACTAGCTCAGTATGATGCAGTGCATTTCTACACGGCTGTACACAACCACAAAATCAATAACTTTAATGTACATTGTCTTTAAAAGGGTCCTCGGTTTGTACATAAGTCATCGGCTAAGGCAGTAGTAGTTAAAATGACAGTAAATATTTGTATGAAAAACACTTTCAGGCCATAAATATAAAACAATCAAATGAAAAACAGCATATGAGCGTGCCTTCAAATGCCAAATGTTGGTACCAAGGACCCCCTTGTAATTGTACAGGTGCACCTAATGTTGTGATCATAGCTTATGCTTGACTATAAACACTGCAAATGTGAATGAATGTATTGTCCTCAGTCAGTCTCTTATGTGCACAGCGCACTACTTACTTGACGTCCGACCATGAATATTTGCTTAGTGCCTGACTTGAAAAACCCAGATTCGATTAATAAAAGCTGCCTTGTGATACATGAAGTCCAGTGAAAACACTGTACAACACACACTGTCCACAGATGAGAGTTTATGGAGCAAAGGTCCTTCAGTGTCCTTCTTGTCAAGAGCAGTGATTCCCACCTACTGTTCTGCAGGAACGTGAAATTATCTAATTTCACATAATTGGATCCAAAAATGCATCTTTGTTAATAAATGCCAGCGAAATAGTGACAGGCAGAACAATTAAATGTTTATTCTGCTTGATAATAGAAAGTGCAGTTAACCTGTCTAATGACCTGTTGCCATTCTTACAACAAAATACAGTAATAGTTTTAGGAAGGCTCGCTGTAGTGGTAGGCGAAGGAAACACTGAATTAAATGTTAAATATTAAAACCTTTTTTATGCATTACAGTACAGAATGTTTCATATGTCCATGTCACTTTACAAAAACTATCTTAAGAACGGGTAGCAAGATAAAACCGTTTCTGCTTGAAAGGTGAAATTTTAAAAGTTTTCTGTTGCGGTGGTCTTGTCAGGCCATTGTTATGTCAAAATCAACTTTTTAACTTTGATAAGAGTCAGTTGTGGACACTGGACGCATGTTCAACGCAGTTTTTGGAAAGAATTTTCAAAGCGTTTGGCAAGAAGTGCAATACCGTTTTGATGCTATTTCATGTAACCAAGAGCTCTCATATTGAACATTTGTGAACATTTTAATAAAACATTATTGTTTTGCTACAAAAATTTAAGATCAATTGCTTTCAGGAAACATAAATTGGGTATACAGTGTATAACCCGCTAGTCGCATGGGATTGGGACCAGGCTGGCCCGCGAATAGCAAAAATCTGCATATAGTTAACACCCATTGAAATGCATTGGGGGAAAGAAAAAATTATTTATTTATTTTTTTAATCCAAAAATACTGATAAATTAAATATTCCTTTTTTACAAAAAAAACAGTTTGGGAAATGGGACAAAAAAAATTACAATTGGTGAAAAAAACCTCTGACTACGCGAATCCACACGACAAACCTCGAACATGCGGGGGTCCACTGTATTTAAATGTTAGTAAAATACATTTAGATTTTCTGTTTTAAACTTGTTTAAACTTTCACGTGTAATACATTTTATTGAATCATTATTTAAAAACTGCTTTTTAAAATGTTCATTCATTAAAGCACAATCGATGTTAAACCTGTGCATAGTTATCGTGACTTAATTATAATTTGACTTTTGGGGAATTAAACTTCTCCCTTGTTGTTTTTTTTCAACACTTTGGACTACTAGCTTACTGTATTTTAATGTTAGTCATTATTGTGGAGCTGGTTGAAAACCACTGTGCAAGCTGTTGCCATTTATGTAACTTTCATGATCAGTTGTCATTATTACAGTTTGTATACTTTTGGAGATATTTTTGTTTGGTGGTGATATTTGTCTCGTGTAAAATTGGCCTTGGGTTGGGGAAGGCTGGTCTAGTGCACCTGAACCTCGTGTGGTAACAGCTGACAGCCACCGTTGACGTGTGTGAGGACTTTCTCCTTGAGCTGGGCCACTTGCTCTCTGAGGACGGTGGCCGTAGAAGCCAAGTCGGTGTTTTGGTTCTTCAGCGTCGTCACCTTGTCCTCCAGCCTGGAAATCCGCTCCAGCTTGCGTCTGCGACACTTGGAAGCGGCGATCCGGTTCCGGAGCCTCTTCCTGTCGGCCTTGATCCGCTCTTGCGAGTCCATGTCGACGGGGGAGAGCGGCGGGCTGTCCCCGAAGCTCTGCACGTCAGGCACCGTCTGAGGCTCCTCCTTGGGCGGCTGAACTCGGCTGGAGAGCTCCGGTTCCGCCGAAGGCGCTCCGCCAAAATGGTGAGGCGGCGGCGGGGGCGGGAAAGGCACTGTGTCCGTGGAGTAGTTGACGGTTGTCCCTAAAGGCCCGCTGCCGTAGCTATTAAGGTTCGTGTACACCGGCAGCTCCAGCTGAGTCGTAACCGGGGTGATGTTGATGGTGGCGTCCAGATCCAAAGTGCCGTTGGTCGGCCCCTGGTTCTGCTTGTGCAGGTCCTCCAACGCTTTGACGAAGCCCTCGGCGAACTCCTGCTCGTCCGTCACGGGCTTCGGGAACAGGAAGTGGGAGCCGCTCGGCGTGGTTGTGACCATCCCGTTGGTTTGTATTATCAGCCTCTCCAGATCCGGCGAGGACAGTTTGAGCAGCCCCAAGTCTGAGGAGCCCAGGATGCCGTCAACGTCGCGAAGGTGCGGCTTCATGTCTGCGTCGGTCAAACTCAAGTTAATATCCTTCTTCATCATTCTTTTGGAATCGTTCTCTTTCACTGACACCTTTAGCGCTGTGTCCTGGCCATAACCTGACAGACTAGCCTCGGGGCGAACTGTAATCGCGATTACACTTCCGCTGCTTACAGCTGGATGCGAGCAATGCTGGCGCGTCAACGCCGCCTGGAGCCTTTCTATGCTCCCAAGTTGGGTTATGTCACAGCAGCGCGTGCGCAGTAGCAGTCGAACACGTCCGCCTCCATTCTATTTCAATGAGTTCGTCCAGAGATATGTGTAAAGGAGGTCGTCTCACTCTGCTTTGTTTTTGAGTGGTTACTGCTATTACATAATTATGAATACATTTTTCTATGTTTATGCAATTTATGATGATCGATAA